>NC_090848.1:4737500-5066944 GCF_024217435.2 Syngnathus scovelli
CTGTATTTGTATCGTCAATAATTTAATAACTGCAGTGGGAAATTGAATATTTATTTATTTATTTATTTATTTATTTATTTATTTATTTATTTATTTATTTATTTTTTATTTATTGACTTACCCATTTATTTATTCATTTATCCGTTTATTATTTATTTATTTATTTATTTATTTTGTAATGTGAAACGCTGACGTCTTACATGTGAGAGGAGACCGCCGCCCTGTGCTCTTGGATGTACAGCTCAGCAGTGCATTCGGCCTTCCCGTGAATGTTCTGAGCCACGGCCGTATAGAAGCCTTCTGTGTCACTGCTGACGTTGGCTATCACCAGCGAGTGACGCCCGCCCTCGCTGAGAATGCACACATTGTCGCTCTCCTCCACTTTGGACTCTGAAGGCGCAGAGAGGAGAAAAGACGGCATTCCTTTGAAGAACACGTGTTGAAAGTTGGATAGAAAAGCGCAGCAAGTCAGTTGAGCTTCCCTACCAAAGTGCATCCAGGTGACTTGTGGCGCCGGTGACCCGCTCACCTTGCAGTCCAAGCGGGCCGTGCGACCCGCGATGACCTCGAGGACGTCCAGCTTGCGGGTGAACAACGGCTCCTTGGAGGGGGTCACCTTTAGGTTTGCGCTGGAGGTCAACTCGTCTAAATATGAAATGAGCCTCATTAATATTTTTCATCATCATGAATCAGGCAAATTGGCTCTGTTTTGTCACCCTTGGCTGTGCTCAATTTGCAAGTGTATGTCCCACTGTCGTCTTCGTGCACTGAATTCAGCAGCAGGCGGCATCTGAAAGAAAACGTGACGTGCTTTTAGACAAATAATAACCTATATGGTGACATTTAATTCGGCAAAAGCAATTTCTGTGTTAAGATACTTGGATTAAGAGTATAAAAAAATACAACTAGTAGTAAACTAAAATTTAAATACCGTATTTTCCGCACAATAAGGCGCACCTAAAAACCTCAAATTTTCTCAAAAGCCGACAGTGCGCCTTATAATCAGGTGCGCCTTATATATGGACCAATATTGAGCCACTACAGCAGGTGTGTCCAAAATCCGGCCCGCGGGCCAAATGTATATGTATAACTTATATATGGACAAAGTTTTAAAATGGCCATTCATTGAAGGTGCGCCTTATAATCCGGTGCACCTTATAGTGCGGAAAATACGGTAATACATTTAATTAAATAAATAAATAAATAAATAAGAATTATTTTCTACAAGACTGGAGGAAACACACTCAAAGGTGATGAGATTTTAAGCAAAACAAAAAAAAAATGAACTAACCTGCGCCCATTAAAGTGCATCTTGCAGTTAAGCAGCGCCGGCTGGATCAGCTTCCCATTGGAGAGCCAATCCACATCCACGTCTGAAGGACCGGAGATGTCACATTCAAACATGGCCGACTCGCCAGCCTCCACCTTCAGATCTGTCACCTCTCGGATAATTTTCAGCTGTAACTCTGCTGCAGCTGATGATCAAGGACACACATTTGAATAATTTATTATTGCCTTGGCTGGGGCAGACTGAGGACATATTAAAGACATCTGTCCGTCCATCCATCCGCCCATCCGTAAGTCCAGCCATCCATTTTTAGGAGGATTTCTATGATGTGGATGACTGCACAGACAAATTGATCACAATGCCATTCAAATGGATTTTAGCTCTCTCACCTTTGACTTCGATTCTGCACTCCTCCTGCTTTGTTCCGATGTCACTGACAAGCTTGCAGACATAGAGCCCTGCGTCCGACCTCTGTGCTGAGATGATCCTGAGCTCATCGGAGCCGTCCTCCGTCACCCTCACGGAGAAGCGTCCTGCCGTCTTCACCGGGACCTTGTCCTTTAGCCTGGGACGGAAAAACACAATGACGTTGTCTCTAGCAGGTAATTCAACTGAGCATGAAATCACGTCTGGCCATTGTGTTCGTAAAACAAATCACCAGTGAACCATTGGTTTGGGCTGCCCGGAAACTTTTACAGAGATGACAACATCTTGTCCCTCCATCACGACTTGGTCACATGGCTCCACCTTTTTTTAAACAGAACATTTAGTACTTAACACATTTGCTGGATGTTATATCTGCTTTGGGAGGGCCCTACCTGGAAAGAGGGAGGTTCCTTAAAATGGACATTTTTAGTTGGAGCAGAAATACGTTCCATCGCCGCCACCTGTGGACTCAGGTAGTCTTCATGGAGACTCACAATTTGCTCTGGAAGATTAACGGAAACCTAGTTTGAATCATATTTGAATCTCAAGCATTTCACTCTCCTCAAACTGAAAGTGCCACATTTGGTCAATTAATTGCTACTCAGTTGCTAAATATAGCAGCACCAGCAGATGCTGTTAAAATTCTAGATCGGAACAATCTGTACTTTAATTTGTCCAACAATCGGCCGAAGCAGCATAGTGAAGTGCACAGTGCACGAAGTGGATAATGAACGAGTCTCTTAATGTCTGACTCATGAACTCGCTTATTCCCAGTGCTCCAGAGCAGACGCTCTGTCTGGAACCTTTGCGTCAGAATTAACTGATGGCTACACGGAGCAACACCGGCACTCTCACTAAATTTCTCATGCACTGCTGCTGAAGCTCTTTCAGATTTTATTTGACGCAAACGTTTGTAAAAGCACAATTAGTGACTCGATTCATTTCTATTAGAAATAATAAAACCAGGCAGTGGCAACATGTAAACCAATTAGACGTAACATGACATGGCATTTATATTTTGACTGACTGACTTGGGCTCAGTTCCTGTGAAGCAACTCAAGCAGACCATCTTTTTCTATACTGTTAAATAGATAAAGATAAAAAAAAAATAAAAAATAAAATTTACTACTGTATAGTTACTGTAATGGAATCTAAAAAGGACAATTAAAATCTAGTCATCAAATTCAACAACTGATCAACTGAATCAACTCGTGGAGTCACGTTTGCAGAAGATAAATTCTCCTCGTGGCATTTAGGTAAACCTGCGGCACACATCTGATCCAGCTTCTCGTAAATAAAACATCTGACCTTCCTGGCTTCCTGACTGCCACACTGACTTTTGTACAAATGATATCGATGTCAGATCACCAGATGAATGATGGAAAGATGACTCAATTATACGTCTGAGCGATGTTGTGCGCGGGAGCTCCGAAAAAAAACAAAAGGCTGTTGCTTCCTGCAAATCATTTTAGCTTGCGCTGCCTGGAGAACATCAAGCCAGATAAAAAACTCAAATGGGGACACGAGGCAGTGTGCATTTACCCTGAAGAAGAAGCGGGTGGCTAAAAATACTCCAGCAAGGTGGACTAACAGGCCTAATATGGCAAGACGGGCCTGAGGTGCTATGTGAGGCCGTTTGCATTTGCAGACAAATCTGCATCATGCGTAAACAGAGAGGATGGACGCTATCAACACATTTGGTTTCTCAATGCTGCTTGGCCTGTCATGGGTTGCCATGGTAACCACTCTTTCTGCTGGCTGGGCATTGTAGTTTTTTTAAATTACTTGGCTGGGTATTGTTTTTTTTTTTTAATTACTTTTTTTTTTTTTTTAATTACTAAATTATTTGGCTGGGCATTGTTTTTTTTTAGATTACTTGTTTGGATTCAAACTTCAATTACTACAACTATATTATTTTAATTGAAAATAACGAGTCTTTTCTGGATTTCACTTTCACGTAAATGGGCTACTTGTTGATAATTATATTATTATATATTTATATTATTTTATTTATAATATTTTGAAGTAAGGCGGCTCGGTGGCGCACTGGGTAGCACGTCCGCCTCACAGTTAGGAGGGTGCGGGTTCGATTCCACCTCCGGCCCTCCCTGTGTGGAGTTTGCATGTTCTCCCCGGGCCCGCGTGGGTTTTCTCCGGGCACTCCGGTTTCCTCCCACATTCCAAAAACATGCTTGGTAGGCCGATTGAAGACTCCAAATTGTCCCTAGGTGTGAGTGTGAGTGCGATTGGTTGTCTGTCTCTGTGTGCCCTGCGATTGGCTGGCAACCAGTTCAGGGTGTCCCCCGCCTACTGCCCGATGACGGCTGGGATAGGCTCCAGCACGCCCGCGACCCCCGTGGGGACTAAGCGGTTCAGAAAATGGATGGATGGATGGATGGATTTTGAAGTAAAATCTAAAATATGTATTGAATTATATACATACTTCTATACTTATTTAAATATTTATTAAAGATATTTCCAAGTAAAATTTAAAATAAAGGCAGTTTTTTTTAATGTGACATATTTAACAATTAGGAAATAAACGCACTCATAAATAAAATCTGGTGTGACTTTCTCTTTAAGCTCAACTGCATACTGTGCTGGAATTCCATTTTTTTTTTAATATAACGTTTGAAGCAACTAAACCTCTGAAGCGATAAATAATGTGTCACAAATCAAACAATTACCTCCCGCAGAGCCACTTTTCACTTGATTCATCTCCATTTGGCCTGCATCACATTCAATCTTGCTGGTTTCATCTTCCACCAGGATGGCGGGAATGGCCACTTTCATCCTTTTGAGAAACGGGCTGACGGAAGGCGTGGGTGATTGGCGTTCCGCTGAGTTGACAACCAAAGCATTTGGAGATTTTCTGCATTACACAACACAAGAAAACGGATGAAGTCATTGGATAGTTTTAGCTTTCCCTTTAAGGCATTCTTCAGAAGAGATGATTCCCTCCAAACCTGGTGAGTGTGGTCTTTGTGGCTGTTGGCAATAGTTGCCCTGGCAACTGGTGAACTAGTGCTGTCTCCATGGCAACTCTAATATTCCCCATTCTTCCTTGTGATGAGTAATGCTCTCGGTCTGTCATTGAGTCGGGCTTTGCTTTTTCAGGAACTTTAGTCAAGCTTTCCGGTCTACGTTCCTGCGCTCCTTTCGTCGCTGACTCCCTCGCGTTTGGTCTTTTAGTCTCTTTCGGGTCAACGGGACCTAGCTTGTCTGTCACCAGCGGCTCACTCGAACGAGCCTTTCTTATGCTTACGCTGCCAACGAGCTTTTTGATCCTTTCCAGTTCTTCACTGAACTTGTTTTGGTAGCCCTGAACCCGTTGCGAGTAGCTCATCTTGTCCTCCAGCGAGGAGGCTCGTTGCTTGAAGGCCGCTCGTTTCTGAGCGGCGACATCGGTCTCGGGAATGGATCCAACTGCTGGCAGATTCACGCTCGCCCTTCGCTCCTCAAACGTTTTGATCTTGTCGGAGCACTTGGGCCCTGCACGAGCCATTTTGGTCGGCATATTGTTTTTAAAAAGCTGATCTAAAGGTTCATCCTGGTCTATATTTGGGCCTTTCTGATGGTTTGGTTGAAGGGAGCTTGAGGATGCAGATGGGAGACCCCCATGTGAGTCTTCATCACTCTCAATCCTGGAGGAACGGGGGTTGGAGGGAAATGAGGTGTGAACTTAGAGCTTCTGTAGATTTGCCAGAAGCTTCAGAAGTGTTGGTCCGTGTCATTTTGTCTTAATACGCATTTTCAGGGTGTAAATAAGTGCAGCTGGCACAATAATAAAATTAAAAGTTGCCACATGTAAGAGCTTACGTGAACTTGTCAGAAATGTCATCAAAATGTGCTCAAGTGAAGAAAAAATATGTTACAGCCAAAAAAAAAAAAAAAGTCATGCCTAGAAAAGAGAGCCCGTGTCATGATTAGAAGTTTGTGTTCATGCTAATATTCAACCAGGCCCGCATCCGACGCATGCCGCCGCAAGCGTAAAAATTATTCATCCAAAGGTGAGATTCCAAAAAAACGTGCAGCAGGTACACACTCACAGTGCAGTAAAAACATGTCACCGCCGTTGTGACGGTGAAGAGTTAGATGCTCCCATAGCAACATCAAGTCAAAGGAAAGTGTGGAATCAAAACAAAGAGTCTATGGAAAAAAATATTCCACGTGGAGATTGATTTATGACATCTTGGCTTGAGCGTCTTTTCAAATTTGGGGCGATAGTTTGGACTCCTCTATAAGGGCATGGAGAAAGTTCTCCCCCGGTAGAGGCTGAACATACTGCCGTAGTAGTCACTGCCGACAGAAACACTTTCCTCTGACCCCTGAACGGGCCTCGCCAGGTTAGCGTGAGACGCCCGGATCAGCGGCTCGACACCCAGGTGACGGACAGGCAGGGGGCCCTCCGCGGGGCCAGGAGCTTGCCTGGATGGGTTTGCGGGGTCCATATTGGGCCCAGGAGGACGGGAAGCCAGCGTCCGGAGCTCTCGTTCCACGATGGGGTCATGAGAGCCTGGAAGGGTGGCTCGGCGATCACAAGCGTCAGGGTTATATTCCGTCATACGATCCCCCTCGCCTAGAAGATGGGAATGAAAAACAGAATTTTTGTAAACATACACTGTCCTTCAAAAGTATTGGGACGGCACAGTCAATTCCTTTGTTTTTCATTTTTGGGTTTCAGTTAAAACGATAAATTTCAGGCAAAAAATTTGGAATGCATCAGATATTTTTTTTTCTGTAAATTGCCAAAGAAAATGTTTTTGTCGACTTTAGTATTCACTCTGCTGCTGCCATCTCTGT
The DNA here is from genome assembly GCF_024217435.2 of Syngnathus scovelli. Classification (NCBI taxonomy): domain Eukaryota; kingdom Metazoa; phylum Chordata; class Actinopteri; order Syngnathiformes; family Syngnathidae; genus Syngnathus; species Syngnathus scovelli. The sequence goes on from NC_090848.1 coordinate 4,744,018, forward strand.
CTTGAGTTGTTTAATGGATCTAGGTCATGGATGTCAAACCCAAGGCAAAGACAAATTGCGCATGGACATCATGTGTCAATACTAAAATTACTAATTGTCTTCATTTGTTTCATTTATTATTATTTTTATTATTATTTATTATTCTGAACTTTTGTCTCATATTCATCTTTTGATCTGAAATGTCTTCAGTACAATATTGAACAAAAAAAAACAAAGGAAATCAAATTGCTGTTTCAATACTTTTGCAGAGGGCTGTGTTAATGGGCCTTATACTACTATTGATTGACCTTTTAAAGTTCAGTCAATTTCAAGTTTTGTAGGTCATGGCTAAATTATAGATGGATCCATACCGCAGTCGAGAATGATCCACTTTGGGATTATTTACTGTTTCAGTTCTGGAATGTTCATGACATTTCTTTTTTTTCTTACTCGCATGTCTTGCATTCATACTGTGTACTGTGGTTGTGCCTGCAAGCTACTTCTTAAAGAGAACAAATGACGGATCACCTCCTCCCACCCTCACTGCATATTTTCTCTATTCTTCCAGTGCGGTTTCTCTCGGGGATGCGTGGGGTGTCGGTCCGCCGACGCAGAAGCTTGCAAAGCGCCAACATGGAGCTGAGCGCAAGTGAAGGAAGTGTCCTTGTGGTGGTGGAGGAGGAGAAGGAGAAGGGCGTCGATATTTGGGATCTAAATTCAGACATGTTGTTGCCGGGTTTGGAGGAATGTGAGAGCAGGCAGCTTCAATTCAGCCTTGTGTTGAGTGATTTACATGTCAGACCCTGAGTAAGTAAGAAATTTCTTTGCGACATGCTAGGAATGTTTGGGGAAGGTCTTCGGTCCAAAACTGGGCCGGTGCGTCTGTCATGTTGCAGTATATTATCAATGAACCACAAGTTTGAAATAAACAATTAATAAATACCATGAACCAGTTTATAATACTGAAAATTTAAAATGGGACTGTACATAAGAATTATACATTTTGACAATATTGTATATTTTGTTTGCACAACACATTTAGATAAGGTAATGGTAGATAAATGATAAAATTCAGTGAAATTGGCTTTAAAAAATTTGCAGGGCCAGGTTTTTATTTCTGTCTGGTCAGTTTTTTATTTTTTTTTTATTTTCACACCAATAATTTAACTGTATATACTACTACTATACCTAAAATTAATTGCTAGCCATCAATTATTTTTGATGAAAGAGAATTGATTATAAAGGCTTATTTATTTTATTTGGTCGTTTTGTTGATTTGCTTTCGGTTAGCTTTGCCTGATTTATTTATTTAATTTTTATTTGTCACCATTTATAGTTGGGTTCTTTGATAATGCACTTCTTCTTAAGATAGTGCATGAAATTATTTTATTCTCAAAATACTTTTAAATACCTAAAGGTCCACCCCAGGCGGTCTTGTCTTGGTGTCTCCCCAGCCCTCCTTTGGGTTCCATCTGGGGCTCAGTGGTCTCATCCTCTGTGTTCTCAGAGTCTGGAATGAAAAAAAGAAAAAGACATCAATAACCGGTGAGGCAAGAAAAGGATGACGAGGACAGATTTTTAATGGTTACAAGCCAAGGAGTGACAGCAAGCCAACTAAGGTGTGAACATATCCATCCATGGATTTAAAATCAAATAAAATGACTTATCACTTTAGACCACCATGTAAACAAAAACATCAGAGAAACACAAAAGATGTGGAAACCACAAATGACACGAAAGAGAACATCAAAACAATATATGCCCACCACTCGATTTGTTGGTGAAATAACATCTCCACAGCACAAGATGAAACCACAAAGGAAGAAGAAGAAGAAATAAAAAACAGACATGATGAATCAAAAGAAGCAGGTTTACCGTAGCTTTGCTTTCGGCAGGAGCGGAAAACTTCGCTTCCGTAGTGGCAGCAAGAGAGGGCAGACGGGAGAGCACCGTTACTATGGAAACCAGCATCCCTCTCACCCGCACGACCAATCCTCTTCGTACCCATTCGAGGTTTAAAATCAGCGGTTGGCCCGACACGAACGTTTAGCGGTCAGAGCACCTCATTGCGCCGCGCGCCATCAAGCCAGATCCTGATTAGATAATTCCAGCAGGTCGGCCTAATGGTAAGGAGAGCCGTTGCAAGACCAACAATCAGCATTCAAGTCACCACTACATCAACGTCTTTTATAGTGGCAATATGTAAATCCGCTCATCTGCATCAAATTAGCTTTAAGAGCTTCAATCCCAGGCAGGGCAGTCAGAACCGCACTACTGACTCGACGGTCAAGCAAGAGAAACGAAAGAAAAATCCGCACACGATATCTCCAAGGGGGCCGGGTGATATGCAGAAGCTAAATTGCAAAGATATCGCACGGCGGGGGTGGATGTACACTCAGACGAGGCACTCTCGCTGATGGACACTTAAAAGCAGACAATGCGGACATTGTTCAGCAGCAAAAGTCATTACTGGGAGGATGCCGAGGATGCTCGACCAATCTCGAAGAGGATGAGAGAAAAGCTCATAATGACAACACACCATGTGTAAATCTGCCAAATGTCCGCGTGGAATGGCCGCTTCTCTGGAAACGAGACAGAGAACAAATGTTAGTCAAAAGTGACGCTTTTGTAATGTTTTCAATCTCAACATCATCATTGTTTCGTTTTGTTAGGTACAGCTGCAGTTGTGAAATGCGTGATTCAAATAAAGTTTTGTATTGAAATGTAAACAACTAGCACTGAAATAGCAACATTATTTTTGTTTTATTAGTTACAGATTCGCGATATAAGTGAAGTTGTGCAGTTTTGTATAAATTTGGAAAGTAAATAACTAGACTGACAATATCGTTGTTATGTTTTGTTAGTTCCAGCTGCAGTTGTGAAATGTGTGATACAAGTAAAGCTGTAGAGTTTTGTATAAATTTGTAAAGTAAACAACTAGCACTGACTCGAAGTGAAAATGATAACAAAAACTTGTTTTAAATGTTTTTTTTCATTAAATTATTCCAGTAAAACCGGTTAGATGAGGAGGATAAATCGATCATAAACAGTTGTAAAAAAAAAACAAAAAAAAACAGCTATGTTTGGTTGGATTCTTTTTGAGAAACTTAGCAAAACACAATGGCAAGCCTGGCCCTTTTTTTTTTTTTTTTTAAATCAATTTAAACGGATTGAGATTTCTCCCTTGCAATTGACTTCACCTAAGCGTTTCATTTTAACCGACGCTTCACACACTCAGATTACAGTGGTGGAGGCGAAGTCTAAAATTGTCATTCAAGCTGGTGACCCTGTTCTCTCGATCCATCTGCCTTGATCAAGTGACAGAGACGGCTTTGGAATGGCATCAGAGATTGCTGAGGCTTTTACCACCTGGCTGACATCTTGGTGACATGTCTTGCCACACATTTATGTTTCATGCTCATCTGTCCTCAACATACCTTGGCAATCTAAGGAATTCAGTTCAAGAGCTGCGTCACAAGGTCTGAATTGTTGAGGTTAAGAAACTCAATATTAATTGACACTACAAATTCAACAATATCATTTAGTGTGGTTGTAGTTTGCAGCGGTGTAGCTCGATGCTTCAAAATACTGATTCAAGCTTTCATTCAAATGCAACGAAGTCCCACCCTACAGCAAACCACAACCATAAATCATTGTTTTCATTTTTAGCGTGTGTAATCGTGAGCAGGCCACAATCTGTGAATCAGAACCATGAAGAGCAACTCAACAGGACTCACTGGAATGGATGGAAAGAAACAAAATACCCCCCCCCTTCCCTCTCCACATTTCCTTGGAGCTCCCATTGGCTGAGTATTTTTATTCTTTATTGTGTGGCGGCTTGTCGTGATCGCCAAACGGGTGAATGGACAAACAAAGAATTTTGATATCAACACAGCATCCGGGCTTGAGTGGCTGGAGCGCATTTGAGCGTAGCCTACTGACACACTTTGAGCTACATATGAGGCTGCCTTGTTTTTTGGTGTGCCGTAGCAAAATTCCTGATAGGCAGCACTGAAAATAATTTATTGTCATTGTAACAACAAGTGAACCACCAAAACATACGAGTGCTTGTTTTCTGAAATCACCCTACAAATATCTGCCACTAATAAACTCAATTGTGTCCCAGTGTCTCAATTGTGGGGGTGGGTGGCAAGACATCTCAAAAGGTTAAAAAGATAAATCTCCCCGACATCAGTGCAACAAGTACAAGATTGTGTTCATTTGGACTTACCTGAAACCTCTTCTTTGACCAGATTTTCTTCATCCTGCTTCCTGTCTGATGGACAGCAAGATTACCTGTAGCATCCACACGTTTGCACTAAGCCTGAGCAACAAAGGGTGTGGCGGGGATTGCAAAATGGGATTCAGACGTGTTTAGGCTTCCGTGTGGCGTCGAGGTAACGGTGACAAGCGGAGCTGGAGGGGGAAGGAGGGAGGAGGAAAAGAACCAGAGGGAACCGGACTGAGGCTTCTTTGTGTTTTGAGCGTATCTGACCGCCGATGAGAGCAGCAGCCTGCTCTGACTCGGCACCCTCCCCGTCTCTACGTAAGGGGGAGGCGGGGGGGAGCAGATGGGCCCACGCTGGAGGAGGCAAGATGAGAAGCAAAACCGCTGGCTTCAGAGCAGGCGGAAAAAACAAAAGAGGAGAGAAACAGGGAGGGGATGCGAGTGACTGATGGAGGAGACTAAATTGAGGATGGGATGGAGATGTCAAAAGAAAAAAAGTGTTGAGACGAACATGGGTCACAAATAAAATATCAGGATTCTAATTGACTTAATAAAGACTCCTTGTCTCAAAGTAGCAACAGCAAATGCAATCAAAAAACAAAATATTCTATTTCTAAACCAAATATTCCCATCTTCCTCCATTATTTATCCGTATCAGACACCTGCCTTGTATTAAAGACCCTTTAAAGTGAATTCAGGGATTTGAAGACCAATTTCTAAAAGCAGAAAACTGAGACCTATGTAAAACTCAAACAAGGAACTGTTAGTCACCATTTTGGTTTAAAATGCCGCCTAGTGACGCACTTTGGAGAACATTAGCATCACCCCTTCTCGTGATTCTTACCTCTCCCCATGCACCCCCAAAACTTAATTGTGCTTTCAAACACATCTGCGCTTTCCACACCTCCGCCGCCTTCATCAAATGAGTCTAAAAATAATCTGTAACCATGGTGGCTCCTCTATTATAGGCAGATGGGTTCCCCCGACGTTGCCAAGTGAGGAATGTCGCTGTTTACCTTCTTATTTAAACATGACTTTTACTCTCCTCATGAATCGGAGCCACTCGACCGATGCGGTCTTATGACCTCACAATACATCGTGTGTCTCTGACAAAGTGTCTGGATTGAATGAATTCCATGAGCATGGCTGTGGATTGGACCCCCCCCCCACCCCTCCAAGATCTCCTTCTCTATCCATCAGCGCTGGGAGGTGGCGGAGAGCAAAGAAATCGATGCATGTGCTTTACACGTGATAGAGAATACACCCCCAAGAAAGAGCTCAAATGCTCTCGGATCAATACATCCATCATCGCACCAGCTATTCGGGCCCTCCTCCAACGGGAGGCTTGGTACAGTCATATTTTGTTACATTGTTTCTCCTGGTGAGGCCTAATAGCAAGAAACGTCATCAGAAGGCCAATCAATACAGTTTTCACTGACGGACAACGTGTAGGCAATCCGCTTTGTCAGCAGTATATATGAATCACCTTCTGTCAAATTCATTTTTTGTCGCGGGTCACATTGTAGTCATAGTTTCCTTCAGAGGGGCATAATAACTGTCAACCCAAATAAATGTATGAACTCATACGAATAGTCTACACAACAAACTGATACATAACTAGTTTTGGTGATCCTGAAAGGGGGATCCTTCCATCTGTGGTCCCTTCTCAAGGTTTCTCATTTTCCCCTGGCAGGGGTTTTGAGTTTTTCCTTGCCCTTTTGGGAGCTTAAGATCAGGGGATGCTTTGAGAATAATTGTCAATTTTTGGCTATGTGAAGCCCTTTGAGACTGTTTGTGATTTAGGGCTATACAAATAAACTTGACTTGACTTGGAATCGGAGAATAGTAAAAACTCTCCTATTAAAAAAAAAAAAAAGAATTGTCATAGAAATTGCTAGAAAACCCTCTATTTAGTAAAAGTAAAAACAATTTACAATTTTAGTTTTGACACATAAAGTTGATGCATTATTTGTCGCCGTGGGCCAAATATATTTACACTGTTGGCCAAACTTGGCCCGGGGGCCGAAGTTTGACACCCTTTGTGTGACAATCAAGTTGTACTGATGCTACGGCATCAATTCAGAAGAAAGTTGTAAGTGTCAAGTGAAGAGTGAATTAAATGACAAGACCACGCCAAGAGCTAACCTTGTGTAAGACTCGTGTCACCTGATTCTGTTTGCACAAAGCAGACTTTGAGCAGACCCGTTTCAGCCGTGGCATGTTCAATTTATGTCACGTGGCGAGCCATCCGATCCTACCATCTAATCCTGACAAAATCCCAGTGGGGTCTCAGCGAAGTGCGAGGGGACGGGCCACAAAACGAGGGACACGCCGCAGGGAGCGTCACCCACGGATCTCGCTTCAGCTGCCTCGTCACAAGGGGGAATCAAATTAATTGCACAGTAATTCACTTGAACGTAACATTTAGAGAATGTCAAGCGGCATGCAAGATGAGGGGGGGTATCAAATAATCTGACATGCCATGTCCTTATGTGAGTCACAAAAAGCTTCGTGCACATTTTCCTTGACATCTAGTCTAAAAAATGTAGCCTGAATTTTGCTTTATAATTCTAAGCCTTCTCTGTTATGCAATGAGACAAGAGGGGTAACTCATTTTCACTCCTCTCACTCTAACCACAAGCTTAGTCGGTAAACAAACACAACGCTGCTTACCCTCCAGCTAGCAAATGTTATGGTTGACTATGTTGAAGGAAAAAAAATGAAAGAAACCAAACCAAGGTACATAACAATCAAACACATCACCTACTGGAGGAGGAGGAGTTCCTCAAGACAACTTTGAGAACATGACATAAAGAGAAGAGGACCTAACAACAACTTACGTTGGCTGCTTTTGCTCCTTGGTCCACTGGTTGAGTCCCTCGCACTCTTCAATGCCTTGCGAGCGTCAAGCAGTTCCCTCCTCAGCATTCCACCCTACCAAGATCCATACACTGAAGCCCACTAGAACGTCCCCTGTGACTCCCTCCTGACCACAACAGTCCAAAACACTCCTCAGCCCATGGCCGGTCTCCTCCTGTGCTCTGCTTGTCCAACCAAACTTTGATTCCAGCTGTCTGCAGTTGAACTGGACTTTCCCCGATAGCACGGGACCAACCCCCTCTTAAGACACACTACGTCCTCTGCCGTCCTCTGATGGCTTGTTCTGTTTGAGCTAGGGCGGCGCGGGCTGGGAAACTCGAGCACGCTGAATATGATGCTGACTCTGCTGCTCACACGTCTCCGATGACAATAGTAAACTCTGTGGTGCTGAAAACGAGGATAACGTTACACACCCGTGGGAATTTTAGTCCGATTTTTATCGGTATCAAAAGTGACAGAGGGAAATATTTCCATTATGAAACTCTTGATCCAACCTGGGGTCAAGGTTAAAATAGATAGATAGATAGATAGATAGATAGATAGATAGATAGATAGATAGATAGATAGATAGATAGATAGATAGATAGATAGATAGATAGATAGATAGATAGATAGATAGGTAGGTAGGTAGGTAGGTAGGTAGGTAGGTAGGTAGGTAGGTAGGTAGGTAGGTAGGTAGGTAGGTAGGTAGGTAGGTAGGTAGGTAGGTAGGTAGGTAGGTAGGTAGGTAGGTAGGTAGGTAGGTAGGTAGGTAGGTAGGTAGGTAGGTAGGTAGGTAGGTAGGTAGGTAGGTAGGTAGGTAGGTAGGTAGGTGAGTCAGTAAGTAAATAACTAAAAAAAAAAAAAAAATATGGGTACTAAAATACATAAAGTAAAAATATAGAATATATAGATAAATATGTGAGTGTGTGTTTCAGCTCATGAGTGTTAGCTAGCTAACTAAGCCTACAGACAAGCTTGGAAATTGAACCGCCAAATCAAAGGTGGGGAAAGATTTCAAGAGACATTTATTTTGTTTTTTAAGATCACACTTGCAAGAACGACTTTACTGGTACTTAAAAAGTATTTTGACAATAATATGGCCTTGTTAAAAGGTAGATTTTCTGGAGCCAAAGTGTTTGCTTATTTGAGATTTTCTTCGCGCGATCAACGGATAAGCTTCAATGAGCATGATCCTTAAAGTCATGATAACAAGTAAGACTTCTTTGCGTGAATTGGCACTTTGTAAACAAAACGGAATTAAATATGATAACTCACTATGTGAACATGCATGATGGGCCAGAGGGTGGAGCTAGTACTTCAGACCGAAGGCCCGCATGACATCGCTCGTGACGTCAGCATGTTCCGATTAAGTCCATCCAACGTCCTGCCCTTGGAGTAGTACTCACAATTATTTTTACATCATGAGTTTCTTTCTTTATTTTGAAAAAAAAAAACGAAAAAAACAAAGGCTGCTTAAAATTTGCCTCACGCAGCAGGCTCACAGAAAACCACATTGATAGGCCCTTGGCCTTGCTGTCATGGCGCTGAACATGATTGAGAGTGACAGCATCACTTCTTGACCGCGCCGGTGCTATAATTATCTATGATGTCTGCTGGTGCAATCGGAGACGAATGCACACATCAGAGCTCTGACTGAGAAAGGCACATACCGTGCCGGAAATAACTATGTAGAATGGAGGGGCGCGAAAGAAAAGTTACAGATACTCTATGACCCATAAACAAAGTACCTGGATGCAACAAAATCGAGTTTTTTTACGATATGACTTTTAAAAACAAAATTCAAATTCCATCATTAATGATCTCAACATGGGGGAGGGTGGTTGATCTTCATCTCATCGGGACACAAACCGGTGCACATGCGCAGGATCATTTATCTCTCACATGCTTGTGAGTTCTCACGAACTAATTTTGGTGATGCAACTAGGCCATCGCTGCCTTGGGACAAACACACACACAAAAAACTACCCTTGATGCTTTCATTGTCTACGTCACATAAGCATTTTGAAATAATCTGGCTAGGTAGCGAGTTTAGCTACGTTTAGCTAGCTAGCCAACTATCATAGATAGATTAGAATAGAGTTGACAGAGATTGATTGATGGGTCGATAGATAGAGATTAGTGTAGAAAACGATGTTACCTTCTCCAAGATCGATTATGGCGAGGATGGCACTGCATTTGGTCTCCCCCAGCTCATTGGTAGCCACGCAGGTGTATAAGCCAGCGTCTTGCATACGGCAGTCCCGTATCCACAACCCTCCCGAGTCCTGGTCTTTCATAGGAGGTAGGGGTGTGTCGTTGTGGTACCAGGTGAGTGATGGTCTTGGAAAACCTGTCACTGATACCTTCAGACGGATATCACAGCCCGTTCCCACCGCGGCCTTGCGGAGTTTACGAACAAAAACTGGTGGCTTGGGCTCCTGGTCGGGGATGACCTGATTTTTCAAACTGGTAGCTTTGGTCATGTTTCCACTCGGACTGGATGCTGCGACTTCAGCCATCTTGGCTTCCATATAAACTCCGTATCAGGCTGAACTTTATATCTGGATGGCACTTGTTGCTGACCTCATACTCTTTCAACTCTCACACCTTCAGACATGCGGGGCACGCCGATGATGACCCGGCAGGAAACTAAAAACACATACAGTACAATATGAGAAGGTTGTTTTTTACGTGAGATACTCGGCGGCCATCTTGGTTACATCGGTGTATGTAAGCCTCATGTTTAAATCAACATTATTCTGACCTTTCAAGGTCAAGTACAAACACTTTCAAAATTAATTTGGAAATTAAAAACTGTATTGGGCAATGTGTGTTTATCCATATTTGTATATTCTGTCCTGAATTACTGTAAAGGAATTACAATGATGCATTGTTTTATTCCTCCAGCTAACAATTATTCAGCTACTAATAATTTCAATCCCTTTTCAAAGTACATCAAATACTGCAATTAATATTAACAATAAAAATTAAATTAAAAGTAATTTCACATAAGTTGTTTGATTTAAAAAAATACTATTTAACTTGCGTCTAAAATAGCCACAACACAAATATACACACCTGACTTTGCCTCGACAGCCAATAAGAATTCCTTTGGACATCCCCGCAAAGCCTGGGTTAAAGTAACAAGATCCATGGAGAGAAATAGTACATCTTTGCGTGTCCTTCTCCAGGTGTAAGTCCAGCCTGGATCATGGAGCATTAGCAGCCGTCACCATGCATGGTCCGTTTTCAGAACTTTGACTCCCCCCTCTGTCTGGTGACAGAGAGGGAGAGACAGAGATTCGGCATGGAATGTTCAAGAGCCACAACTTTCTGGTTTTTGTGAATGTGGAGCCTTTAAAAACGGTTCAGAACTTTGGAGCAATTACGTTGTCCCGCTTCTCTCGTTGCGCCGTCCAAATGCCTTAACTTCAGAGTGACAGCTGCATGGCCACTGATAGGTCACATTTCTCGGCCCGCCACATTTGACCTGCACACGTACCAACAAGCGCCTACAAGACACACACACACACACGCACGCACACACACACACAGAGTTCTTTAGATAATACTATCAAGTCAAATGTGTGTTATCAATTGCTATAAATAGACAGTCCAAGAATGCTGATGGCCATTTGGAGTGCAACATTTCATGTGGTTGAGCCATGAGATGTAGAAAAATTGGAAATGACATACCAGCAAATCATTGTGACTTCTGTTGTTGCCTTCGCAAGACCAGTTCAGATATGCGTTATCGCGAATTTACACGACATTCAGGTGTGTTCGGCCATCCGATAACACTTGTAGCATTCGTGTGCTTTGCAACTTTCAGCCACCGGATCCAGAATCAATGTCACGGCTGTAGACTACGGTTTACAAGAGAAAGTACCTGACTGTGGATTATTACTGCTTTAGATTGTAAGTGGTTTTATAAATTCACATGAACCTGTGTGAGCTGCTTGATCTTTCTAATTTGCCATTTTTCTTTGCTAGGTGGTAAAGGCAGCCACCAGAGGTCAGAGTTGAGCAGCCTCCGTTCACCGGCTCTGTGCTAACTAGAAAATAGATGTTGAATGATAATAAAAATTATGGGCAGATCATGAGTGATGTGTGATGTTGCATTAAACATTATTTCAACATGTTACGAAATTAAAATAATGTATTGTCTGAAAACAATGTGAAAACACAAGTAAAAATTGCAACATTCCAATTTGGCCACTAGATGGGGCTAAACACAAATATATGAATGGTATCCGAGGATAACACGATTATTGCAATATTCCAATTCGGTCACTAGATGGAGCTAAACACAAATATATGAAGGGTGTCGAGAATAACTCAAACACCGACCACCCACGCTGTGTGGGCCACACAACCCGTCAGGTGCTGATAAAAAATGCTAGCTACATAAATACAGTACTGTGTGAGATAGATGACATAATATAAATGCAGTTTTACACAGATCATTTAGAAGTGTCCCATAGTGTCGAGGGAAAGGCGGATTTGCAGTTTCCCTGTAATTTAAAAGTCAAGTTTTCTGCAGAAAAAAACATGCTTGAAAAGCCAGCTGTCTCATCTGTCCTTTGAATAGGGATTAATGAAAGGCTCAGATGAAAGTGAGTATATACCTGCATATGAAAGGAAGGAAATAAAGAGGATCATCTTTTCCTGTTGGGAAAGTGCAAAGGATTTAAGACACACACAGGCAGGCAGAGAGAGACACACACACACACAAACTCTCACACCGAGCAGAGTGTAAAATCTTATCATTTAGACTAAAGCTTTCACAATGGGCCCACAGAGCTGTTAATCTGCTTCATCGCCACGGTTCTTTTGTGCGAGTGGAAATGGCCCTTCTGTCCACAGGCTGGTTGTCACCTCCGTCTTTTGTCCCGCTGAAGATGTGATGGCCTGCCCATCACAGCCCTCATCTTCTGCTTCCTTTGTGGGCCTTTCTGACTCCAACATAAACGGATCGAGGTGCGCTCATCTTCCTTCCCCTGTGGCCGAGCGGCACATATGGCAGGTTGGGATGAGGAGAATGTGCACATCAATCTAATCCTGTGATTTAGCCAGAAAAGAATATTAGTGGTGTTGGGAATGCTGCTTCCAATCTCATTATCCACAAGAGAGATCAATAAAGCTTTCAGTTGTGTTAGATTGTAGTACTCTTGATAGAAGCTTTGTGAAGTCAGTCCTTGTCATAAGATCAGTGGAAAGGGACCTTTGCAAACTCTAATACTCACTCAGCCGTGATCAATCTATTGTGTGGCTCAAGCTGCAGCAAGGCATTCATTCATGTTTATTTTCTCTGGGAGGTTATGGAGGAAATGCAAAATGTAGTTTTGGAGCTTTGGTACACAAGAGCAGCACAACAGCATTTGTTTTTTGGTCTTAGTGGATTTGATTGTTTAGAGTTTTTGTCTTCCTCCGCCTCTTGTTCATACCTCCCCTGTATGCTTGATGTCTTTGTCTCCACTTGCTCACATCAGTTCTGCTCCCAATCAGTCATCTCATTCTAGTTGTCACTCGCGTCTTGTCACGGGGTGCTTTGTCGTCTCGTAAGTCTGTTGTGTCACTTTTGGGGAGGGGACATTGTTGTAATTGTGATATTGGCTCCTGGCACTCAGTTTTGTTTTGTTTTAAGATTCCTCTGAATTCTTTCCTTGCCTCCACCTCGCCTGCCTTACTACATATATGCCTGCAGTGCATTACACCCTTGGTCGGCATTCTTTTTTCTGCCACGGACAAGGCCAATATTACGTGATCTGGCCTGAACTGGATTTATGGGTGCACCCCCCACAAACACTAAGGACCTGCTCTTGCAAGTAGAAGCCGCTCAAGTTGTGACACCAGGGCTTTGCCTTCATTCTTCATGGTAACAAAAAAATAATTTGCCATTGACTAAGCATTCAGTATATGGGAAAGGCTAGTAATCATGGGTAAATGAAGCTTCAAGATGATTCATGAACCCATTGTTGTGTTTACTTAGACCTCTTGATGGCACTCTCTGTTCACCAAAGAGCTGAAAGTCCACCGACTTGCCATTTCTTAAAATCCCCACTTTAAACCACCATTGCCATCTCGAGGAGCCAAAGAATACTGGTTCATGAAGCTTCATTTTCTCATCACTAGCAGTGTCTCAGACACTCTGAATCAAACTTATAAAGGACTCAAGACATCAAGGTATATGCTTGTTTCAAAAAGTGACCCCACCCTACAAATCAGCACACACTCCTTTACAAGGGTATTGTAATGAATGGTTTGCTTTTATTTTCAGAAACTTGAGACCTTGGCAGCATGTGGGGGCAACCACACTGTAACAGATGTTGATGCAGTCCACTCAGAAAAATGTTACCCCTTTAGATCCTAAGCTTGACAATGTGTTTCTTAGTTTTTTACTAAACGTTGCCGCCCTGGCAGAACCTGGAATAGCTCAACTGTGTTTTTCCAGTCCTTAGTGTAGCAGCCACCGCATTGGATAAGATCTTCTCTTGAAAAATACAAAATTCTAACCTCTGCTGTGACCTCACCACAGGCCTCCGTGTGGACTGACATATCCATAAAGGATGCAGTGCTTGACAAATGGCCACAAGTGTATACAGAAAAGACACGTGTAGGTAATCTGCCACAGATGCCCAGTGGGAGGATGGGATCTGTTTGTTCCGATGCGACACGAGTAAAATGTGTTGCTGTACTCACCACCCAAGTGGAATGAGGAGGTGGTGGCTCTAAGCAGAGATGGTGCCAAGCTGGGGGCGTGTCACTTCAAAGAACACCATCTCTTTGCTCAGGGCAGGTGAGTGATGGATAATGCTTTTTTGCATTCCATAGTGGACCATCCATCAAACCCTTGTATACGTGCTGCTCTGTGCGTATATGTGTGTGTGTGAGGCTACATGCACTGATTGCATGCTGGTCGTGTCGATTCCCTCCAGGTTGTAGTGTGGCTGTGGAGGTAGATGGGGAGGGGGGGCTTCAGGGTCATTTAGAGACGAGGACTCTCAATGTTGAACGCAGGAAGATTCTTTTTTTTGGTTCGGTGTCATGGGAATACAAGAAGAATCTTCTTGGTAGTGAGGATGTGATGCAACTGTGGGGTAGGTATTTTTTATTTTGTGTTTCACAATGGCATCCATCTCCCATTTTCTCTAGCACTTGTTCTCATGGTCATTAGGACAAGTGAGCTGTAGGGTGCACCCTGGACTGCTTGCCAGTCTTCACACTCGCATTAACAGCAAATACAGGGGTTTTAATTAATAACTTGCATAAGTTGGTCATGGTTAAAAAAGCTGAAGCCGGAGTACTCCAAGATAAGCATGCTGAGAAGTAAGCTCAGACACAAGTGAACATGGTGTCGAATTATATGTGCAGAATTGGAATAGTGCTAAGGCCCTCATCTCAAAGAAACATGGAACAAAAATATTTCAGTAGTTCAAAAAAGAAAACTTATCAAACAGTAAAAAAAAAAAAATGAAGGCAAAGATTATGAGGGGGACAATGATATCCAAATGTCACAACACAATATTGTCACAATATACAATGAAATATAATACAACTCCATCCATCCATCCATCCATCCATCCATCCATCCATCCATCCATCCATCCATCCATCCATCCATCCATCCATCCATCCATCCATCCATCCATCCATCCATCCATCCATCCATCCATCCATCCATCCATCCATCCATCCATCGCAATTTGGAGTGCTCAATCATCCTACCATGCATGTTTTTGGGATGGGGAGGAAACCCGAGTACCTGAAGGAAACCCACGTAGACACGGGGAGAACATGCAAACACCACATATGAAGGTTGGAGCCGGAATTGAACACTGCAATTCAAATGGGGTTCCTCCTTTCTTGACTACGACATTTTTTTTCTGGACTGACAATGGACGGAACGGTAGCTCTTTTCAATATCGAGGATGGACGGAAATGGAGGACAATTATTTTATGATTAAGGATGGAAAAATGGTAACGGAAGGGTGCTCAGGTCGAGGACAAAGGATCGGCAAAATAAGGTAAAGTGCCTATCTCTGGTTGTTTCCATAACAACTCAAGGTGAGCAATGTTGCAGAGGCGGGGGGCTGGCAGTTACTGCAAAACAAGTACACGAGCAGATTCACACGTGCACACCAGACACACACACACACACACACACATCCTCTATAATTTAAAAACAGACAGCATCTACCTAACCACTTGTTATTTTTCCTCCCCAGGTGCGTTTGGAGGGAAGGCAGGTGGCGCATACTCCCTTGTGTCCATCCTCGGAGGGATTTTTACTTTTACAAAAAAAAAATCCCCCGATGACGCCAGTTGCAACAAAATAAAGAGAGGATGTGATATTTGTCAGAGATTTGATCACTTTGCCATTCTGCCTGTTTTATGTCTTTCTCGGTGGCCTTGGTCATGGGAGGAAGGTCTTTTGTGTGGCTTGCTTACTCGACTATGATGTGTTTACTTGACTTCCTTCGTGCGTCCCAGTGGCCTGGTACTGTTATGTCTTGGGGGATGCAAACTGCCGCTCCAGAAGAACTGATAAGCAAAACGAGCAAAGCGCCTTTCCTT
Source organism: Syngnathus scovelli (assembly GCF_024217435.2). Lineage (NCBI taxonomy): Eukaryota > Metazoa > Chordata > Actinopteri > Syngnathiformes > Syngnathidae > Syngnathus > Syngnathus scovelli. The sequence goes on from NC_090848.1 coordinate 4,759,664, forward strand.
CTTGATAATAAGCAGAGAGAGTGTTTCACTACCACACAATTTGTTTTCTCACGTCCATGTATCCTTTACTCTTTGTGTATTCTGTGCTCAGCCTTGTGGGAACGCAACGGTTTTGAGCGCCACTCAAAAGGTAACATGCAGAGAGATGACGGATAAATCTTTCAAAACAGGAAGTGTGAATATTCCAGTTTGACAGCATTTCGAAAAAGCAGGATCGTGTGCATGCGTGCATTGGGAGAGATGACTACGTTTTCATTGGATGATTTTTACCAGCATTTTTCCCCGAGCTGAAACTTCTCCACTTGGGTACCATCACAGAAGCATGGAAGTGTGTCACCACATTACAGCAGCAGGCATAAAATATTAGCTGTGCCATTAACAGCCACCCACCCACAGCAAGCGCATCAGGGATCTTATCCGACACAAGCCAACCCCCCCCCCCCCTTCTCCATAACATTCACACTCAAGTCTTATGACCCGTTTATAATCACACCATGAATAAGCTCAATGGGAATCCAGCAAAACAAGACTGACATCATTTCCAAAATAATACAGCGCATACTTTCACGTGTCAACACATGTTTAATTTCAGAAATAGCATTCTCAGAGTGCAGTTTAGCTAAAACGAGCTGACAGCAATTGAGTATCCAAAACGTATATATTTATTAAAACTATTCTCTTTGCTCTGGGCGGCCTTGGGGTAACGTCGCCCCCTGCATCTCTCGACTAGTACGGTCAGGCAGAAAGCAGGAACAGGTTGTCTTTTCGCAAACCAAATACCTACATGATGTGTCAAATATTACACAAAATATTGGATGTGTTTGCTGTACCATGTGAATGTATTATTATATTAGTTACGGCCTGATATTTGAAAGAAAAGAAAATGTGTATATAATAATATATAATAATATAAAATTATATAATAATAATAATAATAATAATGTAAGGGGAGAACATACAAACTCAACTGTACAAACCCCTATTTAATCATACTGCACGCAGTTATGTATGAATTTCTGTTTGTTACGGTACATGCAACTCTTTCAAATTGAGAGTATGACACTTGTTTGCTCATTTGCTGACAGCATTTCAAACAAGATCAGCGTGTCGACAGCAACCCTTTCAACATTTGAGTGACAAATACAAGAGTAGCCATTTTGTCTCTCAAGCGCAAGAGTTTATTTGGATCATTTGAGCTGTTTTTAGAATTGCATTGTAGAATCTTTCAGTCATTGTTTTTTTTTCTAAGGAAGGAGTTTGAGACACCTGAATGTTCTCCCCTAATATGGATGCATTAAAATTGGGTGAATGGCAGGGCACAGAGTAGAATTTGCCAAATGTCCAAAATGTTTAGACGATTCTCGTAGATGTTCTTTTTTCTCAATGATATGATGGACACACATATGAAGATAAATAGACGATATTCATGTGCGTTGTGTTATGATGTCAAAAGGAAGTGAGGAAAGCAAATTAACAAAAATATGGATGCAACAAAGCCACAACGGGAGTAAAGTGGCTCCATGCATTTGAAATGCCTCACCACAAATGGATCAACACTTGAGAAGGTTTGGATGCAAAGTGAGCAGTGTCCCGCCAATCCTGACAGCAGCTTTCCTGGGACAAATCGGGAAGGATCAGTAGTCACGCTACATCTCTGCAGTGGATAATAGAAAATAAACAAAAGGCTTGTAAACTCAGGTCTCAGATATGTTGGAGAAAACTCGCCCCTTAGTTCATTTCCTTTGTGTTGGTTTGTCCTAGTTTGGATCTGTGAGCAAAACTTCATCATTTCCTCCATGTATTTGTTTTCGGAGGCACGATCCTCTGGTGACGCGCGTGTGATAATAGAACAGACGAAGGAAATTGATGATCTGCCTTGAGCAAGACTCTACAAAACTTTGCAATTGCTGGTATACATATATATATATATATACATATATATATATATATATATATACATATATATATATATATATATACATATATATATATATATATATATATATATATATATATATATATATATTATTATTTTACACCTAGGTCTTCAGTAGTGCTCCATCTGAATCAATCCAACCCTCAATAATTATTTTATAGCTATAAAACAGCTACTGCAGGTACAGCTGCGACACACGTGAAAAAAGCATAAAAAATAACCTGATAAAATTACAATATTATTTAGGAATATAGCAACATTTTACTCACCAAAAATCCGGATTATTTGTACACAAAATCCATCTGTCAGGGATCGGAATGGAGCAGGGCGATTTGGGCAGCTTGGACCAGGGTTTATTGAAGGAAAAAGGGAGTTGGAAATGGAGGATGAAGGGGAACAGACAACGGACAAATTAACATAACGACCTAACAAAACCACAACAGGACAGACTGACAGACTGGTTAACTGAAACATAATGGACAGACAAAGATGTGGCACAAGAGACAAGAAGACATCAACAATCCGACAGGAAGTGACACGCAGACAGGGCTTAAATACAAGACATGCAACGAGAGGCAGGTGAGGGTGATTTCACCGATCATGGCCGCATAGGAGGAGAGGACTTAGACAGGCCGACAGAAACTATGACAAAATGTAAACACAATGGGCTGACCAGGGATGAGTCGTGACACCATCCTCCTTTCTTTCCTGGCATAAGTTTAAATTCACTTTAGGGCTGAGAATGTCTGTTCAACAGAAGCAGTGGACGGGGATGGTCTCGGCCAAACACACAAAGGTGTACTGTAATCTGTAATATCTATCAATCTTTTTAAGATTTCCGTTTTTCAGCCATGGTGGGTTGACAAAAAAAGCGATTAAATCAACAGCTCGACTATCCAATCAAATCGTGTGAATACGCTGACGATCCCCTACACCTGCGAGAAGGTGTTGGTGTCGCCAACTCAAAATCTGATTGGGTGAAGAAACAGTATGATCAACATTTTATTTATGCTACAGGGCCCGCAAAACTGATTGTGAAGGCCTCCAGGCAAATTTCTTCGACCCTGGCTGAAATGTGATTGGTTAAATGCTTAAATATGAAAATGCACGCCTGGAAGCAGCGCAACAAGAGGGGTCGAAATGAAAGGAAGCGGACAGACCATTTGAAATTATTTAATACGTATTAAATAAATTTTAAATACATTTTGCTCATGAATACGTATCAAATGAATATGTATTCATGGACAAAATACAATTAACATCAGTATGTAATTCAGATTTTTTTAGGCCAGCAGAGAAGGCCTTGCATGCCCTGACGGCCCACCACTGATATATATATATATATTAAAAATAAAAAAATAAAATAAAAATATATTCACACACATACTGACCCACATAGGTGCTTTGAACCACTGGCAGACCCAACAAGATTATCTGGGCCCCCTTCCCAGCAAGACCACTGGGACGTGGGCGTGCTCTGATGTGTGTGCGAGACCTATTTGGTAACTGAAGTGTCAGTCTCTGCATGTGTTTATGCATTGCTGCTGCAGTTTGTGACAGCGCATTGGATGTTGCAGAAACACACGGCGAGGTTACGTCTCCAGGTGGTTCTGTTCTACCGACTTCAGACTCTGTTTGAGGATGCAAGATGGAAAAATTATGCTCTCTGAAATTTCTCTAGAGAGGCGGCATTCTTTGTCATTAATATTCTGCATGATTATTTTTTTCTACTTGCAGGGGTTAAATAGAGTTGTACTACTGTGAATGGAGATAGTTTGAGATACTTCATTTGTACCGTATTTTCCGCACTATAAGGCGCACTTAAAAAACTCCAATTTTCTCAAAAGCCGACAGTGCGCCTTATAATCCGGTGCGCCTTATATATGGACCAATATGTATTCGTGGATGAGGACTACCTTATTAAAGTAAGCTTTACGTGTTTATTTCATGTGTTGTGTGATATTAACGTTTGAGCAACGTTGAGTTATTGATATATTGTTATTGTTTTCACTATTTCGAGTGTTACTATATTGTGATTGCATTAACGTTTGAGCAACGTTGAGTTATTTATTCTATGCGCCTTATAATCCGGTGCGCCTTATATATGGACAAAGTTTTAAAATGGGCCATTCGTTCAAGGTGCGCCTTATAATCCAGTGCGCCTTATAGTGCGGAAAATACGGTAACCACTCGTCCATTTTGTGTTTTGGTTGTATTGTGCTTAGGGTTGCAAGTGAGCAGGTGCATGAAGAGGGTTGGGCCACCACCTGCAGGGCCCATATCCATACAAAATATTGTTTAGATAATGGATATTATTTATTATTATTACTCCCCTGTCGATGCAAAGATAAAGCTGCACGTCCGCCCCTAACTCTGATCTTGAAAACAGCCGTTCGCCCTGTGCATCTATTGAGCTTTGCCTGCTAGTGCAGTTAAACTGGATTTTATGCTACCTCACTTTGGGTGAGAGGCTGGCCAAAGCCTCGACGGACTATTTTCCTCCCAGTGGGAGGGCACTGATAGAAAAACAAGCATTGCCATTCACACTCAAATCTATAGGCAAGTTTGCATACACAGTCAGTCTAACATGCATATTTTTCCAAAATGGTGGTGGTAAGTGGTGGAGGTTGTAGTGAAAACCGACACAAGCATGAAGAGAATAATCAAATTCCACATAGAGGACCTGAGCTGAGATTCAAACATGCTTACTGTGAGTCAACTGTACCGCCTTCATTTGTATCCACCGACTTGCACTGTGACGACTACGAAATGACCCATGAGCCTGCTCCTTTATCTCGATAATGTCAGATTCCTTCCAAAATAATTTGTTATGCGTTCCAGTTTCTTCCTCTAGCGCAACCCCCGAAATGGGATCCCTCTGCAATTTGGCCTCTCACTTTACATGGCGCCAAGATTTTTTTCTTTGAAGGCTTCAGAAGCAAAGAACTCTCTGATGTGACCATGGAAAGAAAAAGGCCCCTGCAGTTTACATTCTGATGAAAAAAAAAAAACCCGAGAAGCTTACACACAAACACTCACACAAGAACCTAAAGTTAAGTTAGACTTGCATGAGAAAACAGAAGGTGGCACGGAACAATGACAATCTGGCCACTCGGGTAATTTCCCGTTGGCATTTATTTGTGTGATGTGGTGATTACTGTTCTGCCGGGATCAATCAAACTCATGAGCAGATGGCGTTACACTCCTCTAGTGAACTGGTGAGTGTCAGCGTTTTATTCCGAGGCAGTAATTGGCCTGCTCTGACGCGTCATGGACTGCAGCCCGCTAACTGCCACCACTGCTGTAAGGCGTCAACCCACGCATTTTGTGCTTTAGCACACCTCTGACAGGCAAACCTGTGCTACTATTTCATACTAACATTGAGTAGCTGGTTACATGTACAGGACTGTCTCAGAAAATTAGAATATTGTGATAAAGTTCTTTATTTTCTGTAATGCAATTAAAAAAAACAAAAATTTAATTAATAAAAGGCTAAAATATTTCAGCTGATTTGTAATGAATCCAGGATGTATGACATTTTTGATTTTTTTTAATTGCATTACAGAAAATAAAAAACTATCACAATATTCTAATTTTATGAGACAGAAAATAAGCCATGACATCTGAATGTTTGACAGAAGAAAAGAAAAACACATTTCCAGAGCGCAAAATAGCAAAAAAAAAAAAAAAAAAGCTGAGCTAATTTAAGCCTATTCATTAATTGTTCGTCATCTCTTCCCAAGAGCCTCGTGCAAATAATCAGTGCTCCGTTACAGGCATTCAGTGGCAGAAGCTTTGACAGTCTGTGTTTGCTAACAAGCTTCGCTTTTAGGTGAGAAACGACTGTGCTGATGAATGCATCCATGTGTGGGAGACTGCACAGTGGAAAAAAGAGAAACAAGAGTAATTGCAAGGTACCATATAATTTTGTGCGTGCAGTTAGGGGCTGCTGGGTCGGTTGAAGCTGAGATGCCACACACTTCAAAGCTTTGATGTAGGCGATCTAAATGAGGGCCACCAGAGGTCCAGACTAATGGGAGTTCATGGGGAGATTAGAGACCCAGTATGGCAGGCAGTCGACACAAAATAATATATTTGTATGTGAGAGCATAAGTTTAGACGCAATTATTATGTTATTTCCCCCCAATTAAAAACGACAGTTATTTTTGAAAGTTAGATGGTGAAGGGAAAAGAAATGCTTGCGTGTTTTTCCATTACGGTATAAATCCTTTATTAAATAATCAGAACAATAATCAAAACAATCATAAAAAGAGCATTTCTGTACAAAGACCCCTTTAAAACAACAACTACAGCAGCAGCAGCAGCAGTCCAAGCAGTGCAAGAGGAGGTCTCATTCTCTGTGTTTGGTCCTCCTAGGTCAAAGGGAGCGCTATTATGGTCACTCTCAGTGTCATGCGACTGTCTGGAACCGGATCCAAAGGCAAGCTGGATCCCCGAGGCTCCAAGGCACTTTGAAGAGAGTCAGTGGGGTCCAGAGATGTGGGCCTCAGAGGAGAGGGCTTGTTTGTGTGCGTGTATTTTTGATCGGGATAAAAAAAATTGTGTCAAATATGGACTTCATACCAGGCTCAAATATAGTACAGCTCGGGGGATCCCAGGACAGTAATCCATTTTTTTTTTTTTTTGTCGGGGTTATAATCCAAAAACTGCAGAAAAAAAGAGTAATACAAGACAATTTTTTTTCATAAATAAAGTACTGTAACTCATTCTAACGTCCATGTACTCGCACCGGTGATGATATATCAGGGGTGCGGTACGATGAAAATGAAGACGACAATAATCATTTGTATTGTACAGGTTGGCTACGACAATGGGAGGCAACACCGATATATTACTAAGAAATATTTGTTGTGCCACAAACAGGAGACAGTATGCTCAGTTACGTGCATACTTCTGGTTTATCCATTCGCTTACTTCATAGTTGTGTTCTGATTTACTGTACATAACATTTGGGTGATGTCGCTGTCAAAATAATGGAACTCCAGCAAAGCGGAAACTTTTCAGCTCTGAATAGAAGGATAAATTTCCGAAACAATCCGTGGTAATCGTATCAGTGTTTGGTTATGAGATTTATAATATAAAGTCACAGCAAAATCATGATGTTCTCTCCCATTTTTCATCTAGAGACTTAGCCTCCTCATGTGCTAGGTGTTTTCAAACAAATGCCCACCTTGCTTTATGAAAATACATCAAATAAAATAGTAAAAGTTGTGCAGTGAATATTTCTGATAAGGTGGGATAGGTCCTTCAAATCATGGCTTCTCTGTTCCAAAGTAGGATTGGCTCTCACCTTGGTGTCTTCTCAGTACGTCTGCTCAACATTTAAAGTTTAAGGCTTGATGTGTGTCCATTGGCATGTGGTCATACCATTAAGATGAGGACTTCCGACTCTTTAGAGCGGAATGCTTGGTCGGTGTTGTGTCACGCAGCCTATCTCTGTTTCTCCTCTTTCCTGCCTTCAGCAGCAATCCATAGGTTGCACTCACCAAACCTCCTTGACCTTTCTCCATTAAGTACAAAGAAAACATGACCTTCTCTTCTGAGAACAGTCTGCAACAACTATAACTCTCCCATTCAATGGAAAAAAAAAAAAAATTACCGCCGCACTAACCTTCACCCACCCCACTTTTCAGAGCCTGGTCCTCTCCTTATCAGCCGTCGCTAATTGGCCATGGGCCAGAACAGAAACATTAAACAGAAAGAGAGTGAGTGCAGAAATACAAAGTTGACGGACGTCAGTGACTAAAAATACCACGGCAAAGGCGTGCCTAGAGCAGAGTCCACAATGGAACAAAAAGTCAATGGGCCAGACACAGGAGCTAAGCTCTTGGCCAACATGTTCACATTTGAGCCGAAAAAGACGCTCGCTAACTAGCCTACCACCTTTCCAACACGATATTTTGACTCAGTATGTGCACTTTCAAAACTAGAACTCTTACAAATCTATGACGATCATTTAAAAACAGTTTTCTTTTGGTGGGGCAGGGATCTAAAGTTGATATGTTGAGATGTCCGAGGTCTTGAGCAATCCACCGTGCTGACCTCGGTCTTTTTCACATTGTTGCTTTCACCACAAAACAATTGACTGTGCCATTTTTCCCAAAATAGGAAACGGAGAGCTCACTTGTGTTAAAAAAAAATGGTGTCCAGGGATTTGTCTCCATGAGCTGACACTAAGGTGAAGACAATAGTGAGAGGTATTCACAAAAACCGATGTGCTCGTATCTCCTCACGCCTCGGTGCAGCAGCGTTGTTGGTTCAGTTTGACTTTGTGCTTGAGGCCGTCGTACAATTCAAAGTTGTAGTTCTCCAGTGTGGTGGAGGAACGTGAGGACAGGCCACTGTAGGAACAGGTGCAGTAGAGGAGGAGCCCTGCGCACACTGCCCCCAGGAGGACACCCAGGGAACTCATGACAATGATTGTGACCAGAATGGGGTCCAACGTATACAGCCACGAGTTGTCCTTCTCTGAAGCTGGAGTCACTGGGGACTCCAAAGATGGCGATGCTGTATTCCATTCTGGAAAATGGAAACCTAACACAGGGCCAGTGTGTGTTACGTGGGAATTGATCCATTTCAAAAGAAGCCACTTATTTGCTTACCTCCCCCCAGGGGTTCCCTGCCTCCGTCAAGCCGCACATCTCCAAACTGATTAGGCGTCTTGACTGTTGGAGAGAAGCACACAACATTCATTGCTTTTACACTGACACATTTCTACACGCGCAAAAGTAATTAACCACTTAGCTGCCCCTGAAATTAAATTTTATTTCATTTGACCATTTTAAGGCAATTTGATTTCATGTGGGCCAGCGCGAAAGTAATGTAGTGATGGGAAAATGAAGCTTCATGAACCAGTTGTGGTATTCTTTGGCTCTTCTAGATGGCAATGTTGGTTTAAAGTGAGGGTTTTAAAGAATGGCAAGTCGGTGGGCTTTCAGGTCTTTGGTGAACAGAGTGCCATCTAGAGGTCTAAGTAAACACAACGGGTTCATGAATCATCTTGAAGCTTCATTTGCCCATCATTAGCAATTAGCACGCCTGCCTTACAGTTAAGCTCAGAATTTCACAAATTCAGAAAATCACAAATGTTCTTCGGGATAAATAAACAGACTCTAACATCACGTAGAATGTTTTCGCAGCAGAGTGGGAACAATCGTAGCTGTGAGGAACTAACAACTCCATTTTCTTTTTTTCCATTTTCACATGTAATGCCGCAGGGACCTCACGGGTACCCCATCGACATTTGTCCACGAGTGTTAATATTGTCGCACAGCACAAAACAATCCATCAACAAACCTTAGTGCTGCTACATAATAGTGTTGACAGAAATGCAATGACGGACAGCTCTTGAAATTGTAGAAAAATATGACTTTATTATTTAGAGAAAAGATCATTATGATACATTGCTGTCAAAAACAGTCAAGATGTAGCATAGTGATTTTATAAGACTGTTCATTGGGTGTGAAGAAAGATGCAAATTTGTCATCAGATAACGAAGCCTTCTTTAAAAACAATGTGCATTAAGTGAACGAAGACTTTTTTTTGTGAAAGTGTGTGAGTGTTGTGCACTCGCTGCGTTTGGCGGGCGTACAGGAATGGGAGTAACTGCTTGGCAAGGCACACGTCTCGATCTGAGGGGCTGCGATAGCCAATAGCTTTATTACAAATGTTTCCAGGGCAACTGAACTTGGCAGGCTATAACATGGTGGAAGTGCTGAAGAAGGAGGGAAAAGTGCACTGCGCAGCCTTAATAAATGTTATCTGTCCATTAACTAATTACAAATATTGGAGGCTTGAAGTGGAACAGTGTCAAGCCAGGTGTCCGGTCCCTCCTCCTTCTGATTTAAAAGCACAACATCAGCCAAAACCACTCCAAAGAAAAAAAAAATAGCAGCTACTAAAAGTGTCATCGTGCATTCTAGAGTGGCATGAGGTGCGGTTCAGTTTTAAAAGACCCAAAGAAATTTTGAAGCCTCAGTTCCGAGTAATTATATGTGACTGCTAAGAGGCAAGCCAGTACACTCGTACAGAAAAAAAATACTCTTTTGTTGCTTTTAATTACTAGCGAATCAATAGCACTGTAAGTTCAAGCTCAGTAATTAATAACTTTTTTTGAAGAAAAAAAAATCAATTAGCTATTTTTTTTCGAAAAAACAACATGGCCGTAAGAAAAACTTAATGTCATCCCTCAGACTCATGTTCTTGCTTTTCATGGTGCCTTGGCTGAATTTGAAATATACTGCAATACACCGCAGCTTTTTTATGACACTCTTGGAATGGTAGGCACCTCCATCACCAAAAGGATGATGGCACAAAGCTGTGTCGATTTACAAGCCGGCGCAAATTCCCACTGAAAACACCCACAACTTCACTTTCAACCAGGCGGCACTAAAGATGTGTAGAGAACAACGCAAGTGGGTGTTGCGATGCGTCAAATGGGATAGGAGAGACGTGCTTTATTTTCAAAGACAATAAGAGCATCAAAACTAAGCACTGACATCCATCACTGACCGACGCCTTACCAGCAGCATTTTGTTGTTTCTTAAATGTGCACATGCGTGTTTGAAAATTATAATGGACGCTTTCCCTCCTTCCCTCCACCACCACGACTACAGCGGGCCAAAGTCCAAGCGAGGGCAGAGTTCAATTCTACAGCCAGCTTCATCCTTGTGTCTCAGGTGTCTTGTTTTTAGCTGGTGGTTTGGCAGCTCTGGTTGGCTAAAGCCAGCCTACACATTTATGGGGAAGTCCATGCTGAGGAGACCAGACGGCACACAATGGCCCCGGCCCGAACAAACTGTTCATATAAATAAATCCCTCCAGTCCTTCACTCCAGAGCGTGACAGACGTCAATACGAAACTCCTCGACGAGTAAAACAAGCAAAGCGATATCCAGTAGCGAGTACACCCGTGTGTTTTTGTAGACTTCCATCCATCACCCGTGCAGCTGTAAACTGATGAGTTAGTTGACTGGCGTCGTGACACCGACGTCACGTGCAGGCAGGCATCCTGCACGGACAAACACTCGAGCCAATTGGCTCATTTCAGCAGAGAGTGCGGTGTCGGTCCCGGCTGTCCAAGCGTACTGTCAGCACTGGCTCCACCCCTGGGGCGGCCATACTGGAGGACCAATTTGAGTACTGGAAGCATTGCGAAGAGCTGTGATAGGCCACCGACTGTTGGCTCTTCTGCGTGGCCAGGTGTCGTCTGCAGCAACAAAGAGCTCGGACCAAGATGGCCACGGCCAGGATGAGGAGGGTGGCCCCGACAGCCATAATGTAATACCAGTGGATGGGGAAGGGAGGCACGGGAATACCTCCCCCTGGTGGAGAGATACACAATAATTGGCCGACAGGAAATGAGAGGAGTGGCGCTGCATTGAACGAATTTGTCAAGATGCGATCCCAAACGGGAGGCGTGCACCTGAGCATGCACAAGCATGCTGAGTGGAGAGAAAAAAAAAATACCCAAAGGCCAAGGAAATATTCAAATGCATCCATGTGCATAAATGCATCTTTAGGTTGGAGGACAAATTTTCACACCAAGATCATCAGTCCAATTGTTCAACTGTTGCATTTCTTGACAACTGACTTGGTGTGAAAGCAAGTTGAAATAATTAGTTGAACAGCATCCGCATACACTGATTTTTTTTCTTCTTGTTAGGCCCTTCAACGACATTATCATGCATATAGACACCGCTTGGGAATCAAGTCCTGCCAGAGTTCACTTTGAGCTGATACTGGATTTGTTATTCAACTGGCTTGCTGATATGTTTCAAGCCTAAAACAAAGCTTCTGTTATTCATCTTTCTCACTGTGCCTTTCTTCTCATGCATCAGCCTCCAGGTCAGCCCTCTCCTCCACGAGCCAAAAGCTTTTTCACAATGTTGCCCCTGAATTGAACTCTTCCATTTATTGGGGAAGAAGCGCTTTCCAACAAGTCTCCTGTCCAAGTTTCCACAGACATCCACAATCCATGGACTAAAGAAATGAAGCACGATCTAAATCTGAGAACTTAAAAGGCCTGCAGAGCAACTGAGAGCTTGGAGGAGAGAAGCAGAGCTGGTTTTTAAGCGCAGCCACAATTTCTGCATGTGGCTGCTGCTGCTGCTGCTTCAAAATGTGCACATTCATTAGGTGAGTTGCACAGCGGAGGGACGCTCAGGCTTGCTGTGTGGCCATATTATTTTGTGAGATGTTGGAGATGCGGTGAAAGAAAAGGGTAGCAGAGCTTGGGTGGGCACACGTGATATTTGCAGTGACAGCAACCACCCAGCTCTTATCTTATTGGAGAACATTATGAGATGCCAGAGCACAAACATCAATCTCATAGCGTCCCGCAGGATGCTCTAAATATTTTTCATGAGGCAGACAGTTATTTAAAAGCCGTCAGACTGGGCCTGTGAGCCGGAAAAGCGAGATCATGAAAAAGATATTTTCTCATATCTGACTGCTTGCTTTCACCCGATATTTGTACTTAATTGTTTGCACTGGGACACAATAAATGAGAAAAAATAATCATATTCTCAGCTATATAATACAATCTGGCATTCATTAGTTGGGTGTGTAGTATTTTTTGCTTCAGATGTGCATTTGCGTTCATTCTGAAACCCTCGCGGTGTAATCGGCCGTGTGATAGTTTGTGCAGCTTAAATTGTCGCCGAGACGTGTTGGTGCCGCCAAGCAAAAACCCACAGCCTGGTGCAATACTAACAAGCAGAAGCAGCAAGGCCAAGAGAGTAAGTGACATCATACACTCACCGGTCATATCTGGAGAGAAGGCATTGATGGGTTCTGTGAGGAAAGGCCGAAGATACGGGTGACGAGGGGGAGAGCGAGAGAGAGAGAGAGAGAGGGAGAGAGTTAGATATGAGGGAAAAGCTAGCCAAATGTCAAATAAATGTCACAAGACTACCAAACTCCTCCTGAGGAAATTTAAGTTAATTCCTGAGACAGCTCACATGAATTATGGCCTTTTACTCAGCTCCATTGTGAGAATGCAATTTGTGTGAGCTGGGAACAGCGTGCATTTTCGAGATGTTTATCAGAGTCCAGCTCATGTGCAGAGGCTCTTTGGGAAGTTACTTTGATTGCTAGCACAAAGATGTGGTGCGTGTGTATGCATAGGATGGGAGGGGGGGGGGGGGGGGGGGCATTGAGAAGTGGCGCCTGTGGCAGAAACGCCAACGTACTGTGAAAAAAAATGTACCGTGTTAGCTGATAAGCAGCATCCCAGCACGCTGTGGGAGTGTCAAAGGAGCCAAGCTTGGCTGTCATTTTTTTTTTTTTTTTTTTGCTTCCTCGACTGCTGAGCAGTTTAGACTCCACTCCATGACTGATGCAAATGCTGAGAGGAAAACACAAACACAAGATGCTTTCCTTCTCCACACTGGCTACGTAGTCTGGTGCAAAAGCAGCGTGGATGCCAAGCAGGTTTCTAACTCTGCACCTCCAGCTTGGTCTCTGATCTGCTTAAGACCTTCTCCAAAGCCCCGACTCAGGCCAGATTAAGGAGGCTGCGTTGGCTCTGAACTCGCACCAGCCGCTCCGCCGTTTACTTTGGAAAACAGCCTGTCGAGTAATTCCCTTTGACAGCTCGGGAAAAGCTCTGTTTACAAATACAACCGGCTTGTGCGCATAAGAGATAGAGGAAGAAGAGAAAGAGAAGAATAGAAATCTAATGAAACATAGATTAGCATCGCGGGGGCCCACGGGGCGTTTATGGCCTACTTTTCCTATTCTTCTTCTTTCTGGAGGAGTTTAGATGCTGCCCCTCCTTCTTCTCTTTCATCTATGTACTAGGTGGGTGTTTTGGAATACAACGTCTCTCTAAAGATGCTTGTGGAGGAATGTCGGGGGTGTTTATCACGTCGATGGTGATGGTGGCTCAAATTAAGAACAGAAAAGTACAGCTCGGCTCACCGATGCGTTCGGGCGTGTGCCACTTACGTGTACACTCTTCCAACGGCGTGTTGGAGCTCATGTGGATGTTGTCAATCCAGACGTGTCCTCTCGTGCCGTGCGCAAAGAAGCCCTCTATCACAACCTAAAAGCAACAGCAGGGAGAAGAAAGAGGAGTGGGAGGAACAGAGGAAGGATGGAAGGAGAGGAGGAAGGCAGAAGGGAACACAGGGGACAAGAAGTAGGGAGAGACTTGATGAAAACTTAATGGAGTGCTTGCAATTTCAAAGCAACAACTATACTTGCGATCATCTTCCTCCTTATTTGCAAGCAACTTACTATTTTATGAGAACATCAGTGCGATGGATGTAAAAAATGCAACTCTATACAAAGTGTGGCTTCTTTTAGCTGCCTGCACGGCATGTGAAGCTTCCATACAGCCAAGAAATTCATCACTACCTGGTAGTCTTTAGGTGAACGAGGCAGGATAGTACGGCCTTCCTTCCAGACTGGGCCCTGGTCATCTTTTAGGGTCCACAGGAGGGTCTCCTCATTGTGGCTGTCTCGTAAGAGGACTCTCAGGTGGCCCTGGGCCTCCCCCCACATTTGGTACGAAAAGAGGAGGCAGACAGGTCCCGTGTCGGCCGGAACCACGGGGCTGAGGAGGCGAGCTGGCTGCTGCTCTGTCTTTGGGCTGGCTTCCATATACAGGTGACTGTTGAGCTCTGAAAAACAACAGGTTCATGAATCATCTTGAAGCTTCATTTGCCCATCATTAGCATGTAGTACAAACAAACAAACAAACAAACAAACAAACAAACAAACAAACAAACAAACAAACAAACAAACAAACAAACAAACAAACAAACAAACAAACAAAACAAAATGGCATAAAAAGGAATGAACGGTACTGTATTGTATTGTATTGTATTGTATTGTATTGTATTGTATTGTATTGTATTGTATTGTATTGTATTGTATTGTATTGTGGCGGCTCGGTGGCGCACTGAGTAGCACGTCCGCCTCACAGTTAGGAGGGTGCGGGTTCGATTCCACCTCCGGCCCTCCCTGTGCGGAGTTTGCATGTTCTCCCCGAGCCCGCGTGGGTTTTCTCCGGGCACTCCGGTTTCCTCCCACATCCCAAAAACATGCTTGGTAGGCCGATTGATCACTCCAAATTGTCCCTAGGTGTGAGTGCGAGTGCGAATGGTTGTTTGTCTCTGTGTGCCCTGCAATTGGCTGGCAACCGGTTCAGGGTGTCCCCCGCCTACTGCCCGATGACAGCTGGGATAGGCTCCAGCACGCCCGCGACCCCCGTGGGGACTAAGCGGTTCAGAAAATGGATGGATGGATGTATTGTATTGTATTGTATTGTATTGTATTGTATTCCGTTCCGTTCCGTTCCGTTCCGTTCCGTTCCGTTCCGTTCCATTCTACGCTCATTGAGCTAGATGTTCACTGTGTCTCATTCAGAGCTTTTTGATGTGAGGAGAAAATGGCTTGTGGGTCATGGCAGAAACAAGGTATCAACAGTGATTTGTGGTGAAATAATGATCCTGTCTTGACTGGGATTTCAGACCTTTGACATCAGCGAGAAATTCAAAGGTTATGTGGTGCCTGTGGACGGCTGGAAATGATTTCTTGTGCACCTAAGCTTCAACTTGGACTAATCCGAGGAGAACTCTTGAATGCTGCATTGAAAGACGTCACTTTGAAGCCCCGCGTCAGAGACAGCGTGGCGCTCAATAGGTCACACTGGAGCAAAATGTCCTCCCTTGAGATCAGATGGATCCCGGTACTATCCGGTGTTTGACCAAAAAAAAAAAAGAAACATTTTAATTCCCTCCAGATGGAAAAAACTAAATCTTTTTTGAATAGGGTTAATTTGGCCGGACCATTTGACCTTCAACTTTAAAGTGTTATTTGTTTTATTAATTTTTTTCCCTATTTTCATGTTTTAAATATGTTCGAAATAAAGATAAATTTAAAAAATAAATAAAAAATATAAAAAAACATGTATTCCACTTTATACAAAAGGCAATGCTTTAAAGAAAAAAAATCTCAGTAATCTACAGCCTGTAATATGGCAGTTTGCACTTTTAATCCACTGATATATAGAAAAGAGCGAAAAAAGTTCTTGGAAATATCACAATACACTTTCTGAGGTAGTAGACGGCTGTCATTGAATACTAGAGAGCATCTCTGGAATCTCCTCAACTGAGTTTTTTTTTTTTTTACTGCTGCCGCCTCACATACGTAAGTGTTTGGGTGTGTGTTTCTTACACGAAGCAGCACGTCTGGCACACACACACGTCTAAGTTTATTTTCAATTTAAATAATTATCTTGGTCACACTGAAATAAGAACTCAGTGAAGTTGCATGAGGAGGAGAAAAAAAATACTATTTAATTATAAGAAAGCCTATCTTGTCTCGACTCAGTGATAAATTCAATACATTTGAGCGAGTGTGATTTTCTGTGACCAAATGGAATTTTGACACATAAAACACTCTGGGGTAAATAGAAACATTGGGAGCGCTAACAGTTACTCTACTAAGCTACATCATGTCTGCTGTCGATTCCCCTGTCGACCTTTTGTCCATCAAAAGCTCACTACATGGAGACAACATCAGCTTTCTTGACAGCTGAGCAGGCAGAGGTGGATGAGGACACTCACCATGGCTGTGTAGGGACCAGAGGAGGGGGGCGCTGGGGTCATGCATCCACCCGCACAGACCGTGCTCAAAGTCACACACACCATCAGTTGGTGAAGGGCTAGCCGCTGTGGAGGAGAGAAGAGGAAAACCATGAGGGTTAACAATCAGTGAGCTTTTTTTTTTTTTAGCACAGTTTGGTGTTACCTGTAGTGGATGCAATGACAGTGGTGGTCTGAGCAGGAAGTGTGGGCGTCGCCGTGTCTGCTGGCGTGGTGATTTCTGCAGGAACGAGAAGGTCATGAAACTCAACTTTATTTAGCGAGCATTTTAGAATGAATCAGGGCTTAATGGACGAACAGCAAATGGATGAATGGAATTTTCACGTCACATTTTGGAGAATGAAGGTGTTTTACATTCTTGACGACTAATACATGAAAGATAACACTTTGTTGCCACCAACCAGTTCGAGTTTACAAGTGTGGACTAATACACCCCTTGGTGCTTATTTCAACACATACATTTAAAAGTGAGAAAATGACAACTGAGAGCATTATAGTAGGCTGGCTCTGTGGCAGATTATTTCTTGGCTGACACTTCTCAGCTTTGGTTGCCTGGCAACTGATTCTGCCAAAGCAATGGTGTGGCACAAATGGAAAAAGATTTATATTTGCTATTCCTTGATGATCAGCTCCTTTGGCAAATCCATGATTTGAAGTTTGAGAAGTCTCATCCTATATGTCATTGTGTAGAACACACACATCGACAGGTGTCACCCTTACTCTGGCTCAATGACTAAAATACATTATTGGTATGCCTGAAATTATTTCACATCCATTGAAAGAAACAAACTATAAAGAAAAGCAAACACCCTATAAATAAATATGCTTACTCATTAGAACACACCATGTGTGCTGCACACGTGCTGAGCAGGCTGTGGGCAGAATGTAAAGTGGGGGGAAAAAAAATCATGGTAGCAGATGGGTCAAGTTGACAAGTGTATATCGTTGTTGGGGTAATGCCAATGAGCAAATCATGCGGCTTAAGTTTCTAGTCTCGTTTTTTTATGGTGACTAGTCAGGACGTTCATAAGAATATTTGAATTTGTAGCCACAAAATTAGGCATACAGCCAGTACAATTGTATACAAATGCAAATTTGCCCCAAAAAAATACAAATTCTCATTCATCTCTGAGGTATTCAATTAACAGTAAAGTTCCCTGCAGTTATAGCTCATGTTGTCTCGCTTAACACCAATTACAAGCCTCTTATTGACGACGACTTCTCTTTCTGAATGACTTGCGACATCCTTGAACAACCATGAAAGGCACTGAGGGGAAGAAACGCAGCATGACACACAATTGGTCTACTTCCCGTGAAAGGGACCGTGACCAATCCCCAACTGGCGAGATGGCTGACATGAAAGCGCCGTCGCAGCTGGCAAAGGCTTCTGCATTTATGTCCCCGTCCTTTATGCCAGTCATTAACCACCTAATGAGACACTTATCCGTCAGCGTGCTGAGACGTTACGGCAGGATGCTTCAAGAGTTTCTTTTTGCTCTTCCTGCTGTGGTTTGCTGTTTTTAATCAAGTGTAACTATTTGCTCCCTCAGGTTTAGGTGTGAGACCTTGGAATGAACTAAATGTCTGATTATTGCTGGTGAATAAATACACACACGCGTGTCCAAACACATCGAAGACAGTCTCGTAGCCCATTAAAATTCTTTCCATCTCCCGAGAGCACAGCGCTTTCAAAGGTCACAGTGTAAATGTGTTGACCTTTCCCGGGTGACAGGAGTGTCATGGGCAATGGGAATAAGACCGACTTGCGCGATTGTGTGCCTGTGGATGCTTATGTGCAAAGAACGTGCCTGACCTGCCGAGTTCCTGATGAGAACAAGGAATACTTCCCATACCGTACAAGTACAGTAAGTGCTTTAGAAAGTGACCTTCTTACACCTTCTGCAGGTGCAGCTGATGGTGCAAACCATCGTCATGCATGAAATGAGCTGGATTTAAAGAGGATTGTAAATTGGTGCACCTGCCCATGAGTTAACACCAGCAAGACTAAATCAGTCGGAATCTGATTTTGTCAGAAAAATATAATAAGCAGAGAATGGACAAAAGGTTTTTTCCAAGCTTGGAACAATACGATGCAGTTTTGCAGGCATAAAATAAAACTTTTAAGCACAGTACTGTGCCATGTTTGGACTGTTTTGTGACACTGGAAAATATTTCCATTCAAATATAACCCAGCATTTGCTACTAAATTGCCATGAGACGATTAAAATAAACATTTACTTTTTTCCCCGTCACCATCTCTAATTATGTTGTGATGCTGCGGCACCAGACATTTAATTTGCACCTGTAAGCAATGCAATCCTTCTCTCAGACTGAAATCACCCTCATGCATTTTGGATTTTGGGGCAGAGTACATTTGCAAAAGCAGTGATGGGTGTTATATAATATACGTGGGTGTGTGAAGATATGTGGAGGATGAGAGAAAAGACGTAAAAACATTATGAACCCACGCACATGGCCTCGGGGGAGGGAGTGCAACCATATGTTGGGATGCTGAGATGGATCTTATTTGACTTTTAGTATCACAGCTTTTACTACAAACAGCATCAGGAGTCAGGTATCAGGTTAAAAATATGAAATGGAGACCAAAACCTAGTCACGCATAACCGAGGGTAGAAGTGAATAGTAAAAAAAATGGATGATTTACAGACTGTCTTCAGTGTTTGGAACAAGATGTGACCCTCAATATTAGACAGGAGGTACATTCCATTTACTCGTAAATTTGTGAGATGATCTATCTGTGCCGCACACATCAAGCACGATATGCAAAAAAAAAAAAACACAACAGTCACACATGCAAGTTGAATGGGGCATGATGTCATATCGGTCATATCTGTGTTTGTCTCGCTGTGGTTTGCTTGATGAGGATGTTGTACGTATATGACATGCTTAGCTGTGTCGTCCTGTTCGGGCTCAGAGGGTGTGGCGAACACTGAAAGTCCATATGTGTGCAAAAAGATGTACGAGTATGTATCAATGTGTGTGTGTGTGTGTGTGTGCCACACATCTGGAAAACAGACTATGTTCAAAATTCTCTCTGGGGATGCATTCCTGTAACACAAACCCCGTCCACTCCCTCCTGGTAACAGCACATGTTTCTGGAAGCTTGCAGAATAGTCATATTTTCCAGGTGAAATAATTTCAAAACATATCAGGCTGAAACACTTTTGTGCTGGCTCTTTAAATCTTCAATGGTTAGGTCTTTCTTTCTCGGACAGACAATTGTCAGAAGCACCTTCCCTAAGGTCCACTTAGATGGTCTGAACCTCGGTCACTAAACCTTATTTAGCGTAAATAATAAACTACAACCTTGTCTCATAGTTCACATTTAGGTTTCAGAGATGCAGAATGTCCTACCTGGAAGGTCACAGCCTAGTATTTCCACTCTCATCCCAATTCCTGCTGGAGACCACCGCTCAGGGTACAGTCTGACGTACTGGGCCACCGTCTCCTCAAAGTGACGCAGCTCTGGGGCGTCGTAGTGTGTGTTACCCTCGAAAAGCTGCAAGAGATAAATGCAAGCGTGTTACACAAAGTGGAACTTCCAAAAAACACACAACATCAACCCAGCTCACCTTGGGGAGGCTGGTCTTTTTGTCTATGATGAAATTCCATTCCTTTCCATTCAGGCTATATGCAACTTTGTACTTCCGCACAAAAGCCCGGTTCTCCGTGGTTCCTCCACTTGCTGCATCTCCCCCCCTTGCTCCCTGGGTAATGATTCCACGCACTGTTTTGGGCACACCCAGGTCCACCTGGAACCCATCAACAATGAAATAGAAAAACATGATTTTATGGTTCAAAGCAGCTTGTAGAATTATCCGTACCAAGAAGATTATGTAGTGTTTGTTTGGTAGTGAACAGGAAAAAGCAAAAATGACTTAACCCATACCCAAAAAACACATTTGGGAGAAAGAAACCCGTCACATTTTTGAGTCAGATAAAAGTAATGCTGGGCAAATGAAGCTTCAAGATGATTCATGAACCAGTTGTTGTGTTTATTCTCTCTCTTAGACCTCTAGATGGCACTGTCTGTACACCGAAGAGCTGAAAGCCCACCGACTTGCCATTTCTTAAAACCCTCACTTTAAACCAACATTGCCATCTAGAGAAGCCAAATAATACCACAACTGGTTCATGAAGCTTCATTTTCCCATCAGTAGATAAAAGGGGAATTCAGTACTCGTACCTGAAGCCACTCCTCCCCAGCAAGGGGCTGTGAAGGTGAGGGGAACCAGCCAGAGCGACTGGCCACCAACCGGGCTGTGCTGGGGTTCCACATCATGTCCCTGCTGGAGGAAGCCGAGATCTGGTTGTCTGGCAGCAGGCCGGATAGCAGGCCCTGCAGCCTGGAGCATGGAGCATCTGTGGCCATTGAGCAAAACAGACCAATACATTTTTTTTAATTCATCTCATGAATGAACAGACACATCTTTGACTTGATGCACGTATTTCCCACTGGGAGTTGTTAAGCTCCACCACATCATAGCATGACTGACCACTAAGCACTATGGGGTTAAGACTGGAGCAAAGGCCAAGAGAGTTAGCGAGAAATAGAGATGCTCCTACTCTATACAATTAGTATATACCAATGGGATGAGTGCATGTGAATACAATACACCCGGAGGAATGAAACAACTTCAGATGTTGCCTACTGAAAGATGCTGCAAGCGAGAAAGAAATGAGGATAAAGGGAGGCGGGGATGACAGCTTGAGTATGCTGGAATGACAAAAGCGGCAGGAGAGGGAAGGCAAGACTGAGGCCACCATCCAAGAGGGAGGAAGAAGAGGAGGAGATACGGGAAGTGAGAAAGGGCCGCCGGAGGAAGGACGGGAGACGTCGGCTGTGCTGACAGTTTAAGAGAGCACAGATCAAAGTTTCATGCTCTTATGTCATGCAAAGGCTGAAGAAATTATTTAGTAACGGCTCGGGGATTGAATACGCGCGTGTGTGTGTACATATCAAAAGGTGTGTCGCGACATTTAGAAACGATGAGCGTTTGGATGCACTTTTTCTGTGACGCTAATAGTTACTTCGCTTGCAGTGGTGAGCAGATGAATTGGATCACAGTGTGGACGCTGAGGCATTCATGAAAAATTGATCGCGACTTATTCCCTGATCGGGTACACTCAGGGATCAAAGAGGACGCATCAAAAAACAGTCTAAAACCATGAGAAGGAAAACGGAGGGGGAGCGTGAACTCAGAGCTAAATGACACAAGTGAAGAATGGAAGGGAAAAGAGAAGAAGATTTTCCTTTTATTAGCCTGAGGCGAGCTATGTTTAAAATATAGCATGGGGAGTGTGAGACAGCCTAAATTTGTGCAAGTCTTCCGGCTTTCTACGGTTGAGGGAATCCTTTTTTTTCGTTTAATTTGACTTTATTGTATATTTAGTTGCACTTTCTTTCTGAAGGCAAGACACCATTTTGATGTGTCACTCTGTAGAGCTTTGCACAGGTCAAATGTCATCAATAAAAGTGAAAAAAAATGACGGTGTCATGTTTTCCATGAAACTATTTGCCATCGCATTGAACCAGCAACGCAAATAGAACTTTATATTGTCTTTTACACACCTGTAATCTGGCATCCATAAAGCTCAAAGCGCAGGGCGATGCCGTTACGCCACGTTTGCGGTCTGATACGCACAAATCGGGCCAAGACGGGTTGCGGTACACGATTGAGCACCACTTCGGCAGGGTCCGTATTGGCGTGGAATACCTGTGAAGAAAGACCAGATTGCGGTTGTTGAATGCCTTATGCGGGTTTGCCTTATCTGTCGTTTCCTCACACTCCATCGCACAACGAATGGCTTCGCTTGGCTTCACACACACACACAAACACACACACACAGGCAGGCCAACACAGCGGAGACAACCCAAACATGGATCCGATGTCACCGGCCCAGCTGTCATTGTGTTTTGGGGTCAAAGGTTCCTCTCAGAGGCTGGGAAAGCCAGAGGATAGATGAGGGTTGATGATCTTATAGGGACCCACTCACACAAGCTCCCACACACCTCTAGCTGTGCGAGAGACATGACCTGACATGACCAAACATGATTGGCTATTAAGTACAGGAAGTGTGCCCAGGTGGGCAGGATGTGATGAGGTATCCAAGCCATCCCAGAACATCAACATTCCCCTCTCCTCGAGGAACATTCCCTCCCTCCCGCCCTCCCTCTATTGGGTCTTTTGTGGCAGAGCGCGCCTGCAGGGACGAGAGGGCAAAACTAACCCACATGCTCGGGTTACTTCCTGTTTTGGGGATAAAAAAGAGTCCCGGGATGCTCAAGGGGGCATTTCATGTTGACTTTCATTGACGGATTTTTCCCTTTGGAAAACCACTTCCTCTTTCCTATGAGACGTCCTCTTTTTACAATTACGCATTTTTCACGACTAAAGGAAACCATACACGAGGAAGTTTAGCTGAAAAGTGTCATTTATGTCGTTGTGGCCGAGCATCACAAGGGTGATAAGAAACCAAAAAAGATTGAAAGTGCCTATAAAAACATCACCATGTTGGTGGGAAGCAATATTCGTTGTCTGGCATATGCTTATCAGAGTCACAGGACATATGAAAGGAGTTTAATATGTTACTCAAGGGTTTTATTTGATTTCGGGCATGGCTTGATTTAATCAAGCGGAGCAGCGGTTATACAAAGCAACCGTCGTGTTTGCTTAAGAGGCCAAACAGTGGATGTGAGCTCTTATGGGGGTTATGCAAACACCCACACACCTTTACACAATGGCAACGTCTTTGCCGCTCCCAGAAATTTGGAAAGACAAGAAAAACTAAATATGATGACAGGGATGAGTCTTTAGATGAATACTTGAAAGCTGATCATGTGATTCAAGCGTGCTGGACATGCAGGATAGAATCTCTCGAGGAGCGGAGTTGGCCACATAGGAGGATGTTTTTGTCGGCCATGAATAGAGAACAACTGGGTAGATTCGGAGAATAAACATTTAACCAAGGGCGTTTTCCTGCATGTGGGTGCTTGCGCCATCATCACGTCATCAGTTTTGAGAGTGCTGACCGCTGAGATAAAAACTTGGGCTGCACAATGAGCAGCTTTATCACTGGGACCGGAAACAAACTATCACAGTATTAAATGGCAAATTAGCTGGAATTAAAGCCACAAATACGAATCATGAGAATGTTTCATAATGTGGAAATGGAAATGGGGCAGCAGACGTGAGACCAAAAAGGGATCCAAAAATGCTTACCATATCAACTGATCATATCTGGGATTTTTTTTTTTTGCCCTTCCATATGGGCTAGGCATCAAAATATTACCATCTAATTGACCCAGTGAGACAAATTAGCTCTCAAGACAAGACAACCTCAGAAAAGAGGAGACAGGGGGGGGACGCAAGACAATGGCGGTTCAGTTTCCTCCACTTCCTCCTGTCTATTGTCGCAGCACCCGACCCCATTGCTTCAAAGGTTAAAGGTGATTGCCTCTGGGAAGCAGATGGTTGCTCATCGGCTAACTTGTTGATGGTGCTGTCATTTTTAAAAGAATCTTCTTCAGAGACGAACAAATTACGTTTAAAATGCTTCGCTCTAATCTGCCTGACGACTAGGGTGCGGTTCCTGCTTGTGTCACATGCAGGCGAGATGAGTTGAATAATTAAAGCGGCCATGTTGTGTCTCCTGGAATGGAGAGTCATGAAAATATAACGAAGCGCCGAAGCTGAGCGTATATACACATACTCAGCGGCCAGACTGGGTGTGGGCCACGGGTATTTAACTATTGATGACCTTTATCGAAAACAAGGTCACGACGGGAGGTGTGTTTGTGTGTCTTGCGCAGCCTTTGAAGAGCAACTATTATGGGCCAAACAATCTTGAGCACTTCAAAATGACATCATTTCACAAAATGTTTTAGCGTTCTGGAAAATGCTGTGTTTGCATCTAAATTAATTTACCATTCCTCTCACTTGTGAGCCTGCCTGGCCTCAGCAGTGCTCTCCTCGAAGCTGAGTACACCACAGGGAGCCCGCGGCTAGCTCTGCACAACACATTATCGAACCGATATTTCATTCATTTGTTCCCCACCCCATCCTTCTTTGTCAATACAGTGCTCACAAGTCCACTCCCAGCTTCCTTCTGCCCCCATTTGTTTTCTTTTTCTCAAGCCTGTGCGGCCATGACCTCTAACTCCTATCCCTTCCTCCATCTTGCTATGAAGATGTTGACAGCAGGAACTGGTTCCAGCTGGCTGCTTGCTGCTCTGGGCCTTGAGATGGACTGAGTGCATGTATGTCAATGTATGTGCTCGAGAGCAATACGTAGGTTAACATCTCAAGGATTGAGATGAATGTGTGAATGAGGTCATTTTGAATCACCACGTCACACGGGGGTGTCAGCTGGACAATGTATTGCACGTACACAAAAACACTGTACACTTGTGCAAGCCTCCAAAACCACAATCTGCTCTTGAGCGCCATGTTAAATGACAATTAGAGAAGTAAAATCCTCGTCATTACAGGACCCCCTGACAGAAAATGAGCTTCAACCACTTAAGGGCTCTTTGGGGGGACTTAGGACGGCTAACCGGGAGTTTGCACTACGTGGATGATGGATTAGTAGTCACAGTAGATTTGACTGTGGCCCACAAGGACGGCGTGAAGAACCTGGCCTGTGAGCACAGTCAAAAGTGCTGCTTCAGTCAAATAATTGTTTGCCACCATTTCATTTTATTCATCTGAAAGTTAAACCTAAGAAAAATATAATCAGATCATTTATAGAGGCTCAGA
Source organism: Syngnathus scovelli (assembly GCF_024217435.2). Classification (NCBI taxonomy): domain Eukaryota; kingdom Metazoa; phylum Chordata; class Actinopteri; order Syngnathiformes; family Syngnathidae; genus Syngnathus; species Syngnathus scovelli. The sequence continues at coordinate 4,785,015 of NC_090848.1, forward strand.
AAGAGAGTCTCTAGAAACAATGATAAAACAGAGCTTATTTAAAAGCGGAGTACATTGAGGGAGTTCTAACAAACTGCACAGATGTTGCTTATTTTAAAGTCAAATCTACGTTTCACTCCGTAATCTCCACATCCGATACCCCCCACCAATCCCACCCAAACTAATCAGTGGCCAGCGCAGAAGGGGTCTACGTTGTCAAATGTGTGTCGGTGGATTAACCCTTCCACAGAGCCACCATCCCCCTCCATACCATTTTCCTACTTAAAATCCACGGTGACCTCAACCCAGATACGAGGAACGGAGACCAATGTGCCATGACAACAACATCCGGCACTGTAAATACATTAGTACATAAACTTGGAGCATACGCGAGTGTGGAAATGTGAAAATGATTACCGATAACACGCCCAGAAGAAGGGCACACAAAGGACTCCATTGTACTTGTCTTATCTCTTGGTCTCTCTATATTTTCCTCTTTCCCATCAAGTCTTTTTTTTTTTTTTTTTTTGCCACATGACCAATGTCATAATCCGGGCATACAAGCTCGAGGAGTGTCATTGATTGTTTCACTCTTGAAGACAGGCTCTGTTTCCACCAAGAAGTATGTTTCAGTTTGGCACGGTACATAGTTGTTTTCAATCTTTCAATTGTCAAACGTTTTGATTTGTACTATTACCAATGATGGGCTGCTCATGGGCCGTACAGAACATACAGCAGAAATCCGAAATTGACAGCAGAAAATAATTATTGCCCATCCATCCATCCATCCATCCATCCATCCATCCATCCATCCATCCATCCATCCATCCATCCATCCATCCATCCATCCATCCATCCATCCATCCATCCATCCATCCATCCATCCATCCATCCATCCATCCATCCATCCATCCATCCATCCATCCATCCATCCATCCATCCATCTTCTATAATATTCAATAAATCCTAACATTCCACTGAAACAAAACTTTGTAATAAACAACTAGGAGAAAAAAAACCTAAACACATACAATTTACTGTAGATGAGCAGTCATTCATTTTTGTCCTTTGATTACTGACTGCATCAATACCACTTTATCCTCATACCGATACCACCACCAATACCTTTACATGAACAGATACCACGAATACTTTTGATAAAAACAGTGACAGATTTTAAAAAAAAAAAAAAGACCTAAATATCCAAGTTTATCCATTTCCAGATTGTAAAATGGCCACAAAAGGGTCATTTGTGTATGTTGATGTACCTTATGGTTCTTGCCGTGCCGATAGGTCATCCAGTCCTCCCCGTTGGTGCTGACCTCCAGCTTGAAAGTGGTGACGTAGTAAGATTTTTTTGTCTCTTTCGAAATGGCTCCCTGGGTTGCAATCCCCGTCAACACTTTCAGGAAGTGAAGATCAACCTTGAATTAAGAGAACATTGAACATAAAATACATTATGTTTTTTTAACAGAGAATAAGAGACGGGAGAGGAAAATCTAATGCACGGGATTGACGTAGTTAACCAAGAGAACCGGCCTCTGTTTCTATTTATCATGCGGACAGCTTCGGATTGTTGCTGTGCAGGAAACTGGGGTGGCACTCGTATCTGAGCAATGCCGTGTGTGAATGAAGAAGAACATTAGAAGTTAAGATCAATAGTGTAATATCAAAATGGGGATGCTCTGAACTCTCTTCATCCATCACACCGCTCTTGCCTGCACGAGTGCATGAATATAAATATGCTGTATATAATATGATCGCGTGAGACGAGCGATAGGAGCGCTTCTTTATCATTGCTTTGCAGTTTCTTGAGCTTCAGTCCTGCTTCGTGCATTTTTATCAATAAGACACACTGTATTTCTAGCTTGTGTTTTCATTGCCTTTTTGGAGGGCTCTGAACAAGCAGTTCTAGGTGATTGCACATGAAGATGTACGATTTGTTACTAAAACGAACGAGAGTAGCCTATGCGTCAAAGCACTGCATTTTGCCAATAAAATTCTGCAAATGGAAAGGTGCATTGCCAGACCTGGATGTACTCTTTGTTGCTGTCCTCTGAGGGAGTCCAGGCGTTGTCGTGGTTGTTGAGTCGAGCTTGACGCGGTAACCAGCGGTTGTCGTAGAAGCTTGTGGAGGAGCTGATCTGGTCATCACTGATCTTCCCCGACTCCATACCGAGCGGCAAGCTACAGTGAAACGCTAGCAAAGCAAACAAAATGGGGATTTAGCTGTCATGGAAGATTGAATGGAATAGCAGATTATAAATCTGTAAAGCCAAAGAGAGACAATATGCAAACAGAGTCAGAAGAAGTCAACTGAGGTGGTAATTTGAATCTGAAGAAAAAAAAAATGGGAGAGTTGCAGGACGAAAAATGAGTCTTGGAAGATGAAGACTTAATAATAGCAGGTAAATAAACTGACTGAGCATGCCAAACACACAGGCACAAAAAGTCACTCACAGTCTCGGACTTCTTTACGAGTCATGTTGTAACGAGCAGAGAAGCCATCTTTGGCCACCGCCATGTCAGTGTGGAAGGAAAGGGACAGCAGGCCAGAGGATGACTGAATCTCTGGAGGAATCTTTGTGCCACAGTACCGCCCGATTAGCGGCGACACTGCAGATAAACAAATCCAATTAGTCAGCAAGTACAGACCTTTCATTGATTTAAATAAAAAAACACTCCAACTTGTATTTTCTTGTTTGTTGGTGCTTTGGAGACATACTACAGATAAAATCAACTTTTATTCCGCTAAGCGATAGCTAATGACTTCCCCACACCCACCACCGACGGATTCTCTCTTCTTGCCTCAGTCCATCTGTGTGTCTTAGCCAGAGCCCAGCAGGGGGGACACGAATCCCCGCCTTAATGCAAGCTGCTCTGAGATCAACCACATGCGCGCGCACACCAAAGCGGTGAGGATTACAGTAGTCTCTAAACGTGATTCCCTCGCCGGACGCCAAATTCTTCACCCTTCCCTCTTCGTCTGCCAAGACCCTTTCTTGCCTTAGAACAAGCCTCGCTCCAACTGGGCTACGGTTTTAATTTACTCCTAATTCTCCTCTGAATGTCTGCGACGACTTGAGCTTCCAAATTCAAGTCGTAATTGAAAAATTATATCCATTTTTTAGAACGCAAAAATTGAACGAGCAAAGCGCTCCTCGTATATCTTTTTGAAAAAAAATGGGAAGAGAAGACAAATGGAGTGTGAGGTGCAAAAGCACCATTTAGTCATGCCAATGTGGTTTTCATCACTGATACGGCAGCAATTACTCTATGGAAGCGCTTTATGACAACTCTTTTGGGGTTACTATTTCCTGACATTCTTCACTGGAGCCAAATCCCAACACTCAGGGAGGAAGGAAATATAAGGTGATAAGGAGTAAGGACATTGAGGGGCATGAGAAAGGGCTGCTCCTTTGGGGTGAACTACAGTTATGCTTCCTATATGTAACCCAAAGGAACGAGAGGCGAGGCTCCACTACACATCAAAGCGAGCTCTTCCTGACAGAATGTCCACGTGGGAATGCACGAATTCCATGCGCTCGCAGCGTGGAAATCTGAATTTTCACTTTACAAGCATCTGTGCGCACAGTTACCTTGCGGCAAGCCGTCCCAAACGTCCAACCAGTCGTATTTGCAGTCGCCTTCTCCCGCTAACAGCGGGTCGTTCTCCAGGTCAAAGGTAAGGAACGTGAGGCTGATTTCCATATCGGCCGGAGCGATGATCATGTAGGAGCACTCCAGATTGTGGGGGTATTTGTCAGGGAAGCCCGGTGACTCGATCATACCGGAGCTGCTGGTGAAGTTGCGGAAGCAGAATTCTGACCCTGAGATGAGACAAAGATGAGAAGAAGCCATCTGTCATAAAAAGAACATCCAGATCAGACAAGAGCAATGGATCAAACGGCAGAAACATCTGACTTGCAGATGAACTTCATCACTGACATCTTAAGAGTGTGTCCGACGTTACGTACGACATGAAAACAACCGTCCCGCCCCCTCCCACCTCCAAACCTGCCAATCATAAGAGCTTTGACACGGCACCGTGTTGTTTTCAGCAGCTTTCGGATCCTAAAAAACAATCATATTGCTTCAAGATGTGAACAAAGATCTGTTCCTCATTCCGAACCTTGAAAGCTTCCAGGCAAATGTGTTTTTTAAAGGAGGTAATTTGACACGCATCGTTTTAAACTTGGCTTTAGAGGACCTTAGCAGTGCCACTGACTTTGGAGCTTTTGCATACGTTCCAAATAAATGTTCTCAAATGCTCTCCCTGTACTCTCTCTCTCTGGGGCTCTCCCTTTCCTCGTGAAGTCAAACATACCACAGACCTCGTGTAATGGCTCTAAGTGAGCCCTTTGCGGCAGCTCCTCATTAGCTATTCAGATTTATGCAGTGTGGCTCACCTTGAGCGTCTGCAGCCCATCGGGCCCTTCCAGTGTTTGTAGAAGTACGCCTATATTGATATATTTTTCCAACACTGATTATTTAGTTGCATTAAATGTAACTAAATCAAAGTTGATGAGTGTAATTGAAGATTTTTCATCAAGTCGGGGATCACAAAACAGACGAGAGGTTCTTACCAAACCGGTGAGTTAACAGCCACATCTAAATGTACAAAACCAGCATCAGGAGCTCAGACATGTTAAAAGCACATTCCTACGGCAGCATTCCAACAAGGCAAGAGTCTTTATTATCAGGCAGACCAATAAAAGCAAGCTGGCTGCCTGCTCCCGTCTGCACTTGATAATGGCAGAGGACCCAACTTATTTAGCCCAGGGATAAGACCAAAACGATATTTTCTGTTTTCCACTGTTACCGACTTGATGCAAAATGTAACGATGACTGATCTACAGACGTAAAGAGTCATTAAATAAAGTCATATTTAATACTCCTATACTTTTCCCAAGTCGTTTCAAACGACATGGATGTGGTGTCTGGAAATTCTGAAGGTCGTCGACATTCAAGGCCCACACACCACGCATAAACACACACCACTGAGCATATTAAAAGCTATCCATCTATCTCCCACTTATCTGGGGTCAGTTCCTTGGGGGAGCAGCTTAAGTAGACGTGCTTGGACTTCCCTCTTCCTTTAGTTTTTGAGCCCCTACTGCATGTCTGAGCTCAAAGGGAAAGCCCAAACAAAAAGGAAACCCGTTTTGGCCATTTCTATCTGTGATCTTTTTTTTTTTTTTTTTGGCCAATACCCACGACAGACCAATGCACAGACGGGAGAAAAACCACACTGTTCCTTTTGAATCGGATGCTTCTTCATCTGTGAAACCACCTCAATAGATTTCATCAGGGAGACTTAGGAGCGTGATGTTCCTTTGGTAAGAACATTCCCTGATGTCCATGCCATGCTGCAGTGGCACGTCAATTGACAAAGAGACAAACGAACACAATTTAGGTAATTGTCACCAAGTGGGAAGTCATAATGCGTGATTGCAAGATTTTTATGTGTGAGTCACATTTTATATGAGCTTGTTTTTCCATTTTATTAACATGCTTGCGTTTTCTTTTTTTTGCCACGGGCTTTTTTTTGTCTCCTTGCATGTGTGGCATGTGAGGTAAGTGCGTGACAGCTTCTCAGCATGTGTGAGACCTAGTAACACAGTAGCCTTGTTTCTTACTAGGTCACAAATCAGCAGTCTGGACTCGCGAAAACTTCAATGTGAGCACAGCTTGACTCCGTGTCTCCGAGCCACGGCGCACCACCGCGTTTGCGTTTTCCAGCCGATGTGCACCAACTGGCCACACTTGGTTGTCTTTTTTTTTTCTTTTGCATGCTTGTGAGGAGGTCACGTATGCACGAGTGACTTCTCCTTTTCGTTAGTGCTCATTAGTCACGGTGTGTAAGCACGCCAAAAACAAGTCTTGGAACCTCCCTCCATCACCTCGTGTGCACATGTTTAACCAATATAAGCTCCTCCTTGGCTTGAGCTGTCATTGGTTAAAAAAGGAGGGGGGTCACGCTGCATGTCTGTGTGAGCCTGAAATAGGGGTGAGAGCCTGAGTTGCTGGGTAAAATCCATACAAGTTTTGCCCCTTGATTCACCCTGTCTGCACTCGCCGTCTTGGCTTCTGTCTGGCGTCTCGCCGCCTCAGCGCACAGATCCTGCCGAGGATTCACCTCCATGCTCGCCTCGGTGTCTTGTGTGTATCACAACTGCATCTGCCTGCTTGTCTGACACATGTCAATCACTCAGAAAGTCTATTTCTCGTGTAACCCTGCCTAACCTACAAGAGCTCATTCACTGTAAAAACGTGTTAGGTGAACTTCCGTCACCTTTTAAATTGGGCAATTCAACTACCGTATTTTCCGGACTATAAGGCACACCGGACTATAAAGCGCATCTTCAATGAATGGCCCATTTTAAAACTTCGTCCGTATATAAGGTGCACCGGACTATAAGGCGCACCATTAATGCATCATGTCAGATTTTTAATCCAAATCAAATCATTCTCCATTTTAATATTTCTTATTTCAACTTCAGATGCAACAAATTACTTTATAATCACAAAAGAATGATCCATAGTCTTTTTGATTCATGATTCATAGTCTTCAGCGGGCCACTTATGATTGATTTCATGACATAATGCTTCGAGCCAGTTTAAATTTAGGAATTTGGTCCATATATAAGGCGAACCGGACTGGCGTACTGTCGGCTTTTGAGAAAATTTTAGGTTTTTAGGTGCGCCTTATAGTCCGGAAAATACGGTAAATGTTTTATATTTTGCTGTTGTGAAGATTGACTTCAGATTGACTTAAAGAATTGATGTCTCTTTGCTTTGTTCTGCGAAATGTCAGTAATTTATACTCAAAAGCTTTTCCAACTAAAATGAACATTTTAGTTCTTCTTCTGAGCTGTTTATTTGTTTGTCTTTAAAAATGTGCCTTATTGTGTTTCGGGGAATGAGGAAAAAGTCAAGAGTCGGTCAGCCATATATTGTTGGAGCACAGCATTATTGGCGGGGATGACCTCCAATCAATGTGAAGATATCAAAAATACATTCACATGATGTGTTAGGGCGAATGGGGGGTTTCCAGCCTCTGGCAGCACTCCCACCGAGACCCCACACATGTCTCGGCAGCGGTCGCCAATGGTCACAGAAGGGACATCGTGCCCTCAAGTGCCCCCCGGTTTGCCTTCAACTCAGGATTGGCTATGACATGTACGGCCCCATACTACTCTAGTAGTTGGGCTTCGGGGAAGCGGGAAAATCGGGCTTTACTAGTAAGTCTGCCTCCAGTAGCCACGGTAACAGCATCAACGGCACGTGACTGAGTGAGGATGGACGAATGATGATGGGGTGTTGGGGGAGGGGGTAGTCGCAGATGAATAAAGGGTTAAGCACGCACCAGTGAGAGTAAAGTAGGCCACAACAATATGGGCACGGGGGGCTTGGGGGTGAGGGGGCGGGAACGTACGCTTTCACTGTATACCATTTAGGTGAAGACAGTGGGGATGTTTTTGGGTGGCATATTTGTGGAAGTGGTCGGATTTGTGGGTGTCACGGTGGAGGTGGGCACTCCCACACCTCCTACATGGAAAGCACAAACATCCCCACACACATGCATGCACATGTTGACACAAACAATCCAACACTCCCTGGAGTAGTTACACTCATCGCTTATGTAACAAGGTTGAATGAGCCAAACAAAAACAAGTCAGTTGTCCCATCTAGCTCAACACACAAGCACACACACATGTGTGCTCAAACACTCACACATGTGAGTGTCTGGTCCTTGGAAGCAATGCGGCGAGGTCAGCCTGAGCCCTGAGCGGCACTGTCTGGATGTCAACACACACACACAGACGCACATTCTGAAACACATTTAATTGTCTACTCAAATCTTGATCTGTACAAAGACACGCCCTTTAACAACACAAGCACATCAAAGAGCCTAAAAAACGATTACAGAGTAATTCAAAATTTTCCATATTTTCTTTTCCAAATATGCCTCACTCGCAATTGCAGGTTCTGAAAAGGTAATGTTGCACAAGACAACTGTAATCACATAAGGGGAACATTGATATATGATTACTTTCACCCTGATGAATAAACAAGTCAGTTGGGAAATGGGGTGTGTGTATTTGTGTGTGTGTGTGTTTGTGTGTGCGTATGTTTGCTGCCTCATCCTGCTGCTGGAAGACAAACACCTATGATGATGAAAGTGCTGCAATTAAACACATCCTAAATCCTCCTCCTCATCATTATAATCATCATCAGTCAGTCATCATAATATCCTTCATGACTATTCATCCAACAGTCTGTCAATTTCACTCCTCGCAATTTCTATTGTTACGCATTTATCTGTCACTCCACCTACACATGAGGCTCGTATCATGCTGGAAACACCCACGCGTGCAACTCGTATTTCGCACATCTGCTGAATGCTACAGATGTATGCTACAATCTTGTTACAAGGATGGAAATACTATGTCGGTGTTTAAGACTGCATTGACACGTTCAAGGACGTATTTCCACTTTCATGCATATTTTAACTCACACATTATCTCATATGGCTGACAAACCACATGAAAGAATGTGAATGTGCAGACGCCCTTGCACGAATAGATAATTACGTATTTATCCCCAAGCACTGACAACACAGAAGAAAACAATAATCCATTAATAATACAAACACTTAAGATACTGTTTAGTTGGCCTGGCCTGACTTTTGGAATAATTAATTAAGGCTAACCTGAACATTATTCCGCAGACCGCCATAGGCAATTATTTTGTTTACTACATTTCCAACACAGCTCTCATTTACCGTAATTTTAATCGTCTTTGATTTTGTTTAGATTTAGATTTTTTTTCCTAACTTTGTGTATTTCTTTCATAGCAATGATGGTGTACATTTGATTTGTGGGTTTGCACGCAAATACACAATGGATTTTTCTTCACAATTGGAAAAGATCTAATTCCTATCCGATTAAAATTGTGCCAATTGTGACATTTGAAAGCAATAACATTTAAACAATGACATTTGAATCATGTTGTTAAAGTACCAAAAAGTAATACTTGAGCATAAGTACATGTATAGTGACAGAAAAAATACTTTAAAGTCACCCTGGAGAATATAACTTGAGTAGAAGTTTCAAAGTAGCTATGTGAAATTTGCTGTACCTAAATATATATATTTTTTATTTCTTCAAAATATTCCAAAAATGACTTATATTTTTATACATTTTTTTCATTTAAATTAAATTTTTATTCATTTGATTTACTTCTGTGTTGTATTAGTCAAATCTTTGCACTAAGCTACATTACAAGCCTGCTTGTGAGCAAAGTACCATTTCAGGCATCTGGCTCAGTGACACGTCTCAAAAGCTTAAAACATGTACGAGGGTGACAACTAAATTCTGCATTTTGAAGTTTGTGCTGGCTACTTTAATCCTGACAGGCTTTTAGAATTCATGAGCGCTTTCAGGGAGGAAATATTTGGTTCAAATGGCACCACCTAAAACGTCAAGTCAAATCAACTCACTTGAACATAAATCCTTCAGCTGCCTCAAGGCCACCTGACCATTTCACCTCCTCGCACACACAAACACCAACCACAAAAGCACACACTCAAACTGCACTTCACCTTGTGCACTTGAGCTGCCTCCACCAAATTCCATTTGAGCGCCTGCTCGTCCCCATCAATTTCCTTGCCTCAGCCTTTGCCCATAAACCTTTGACCTGAGGAGGTCCGCCTCAGGAAATGGATTTCACTTCAATTAAGCAAGCATTCCTTACATAGTTTTATTCTTATGTTCTATGTGCTTGGCCACTTCTTTTGATTTGTTTCCAGACCATCAAGTCGTCTTTAGATTTTTAAAGGCATCCCCCGACACGTTGGTGACAGCGGACCTCTCACCTGTTTTAAAGATTTCATAGCGCAGAGAGAAGCCAGCTCCTTGGTGAGCGTAGTCCGACACAAATCGTATTTGGAGGGAGGGACCCGAGGATATGATTGGCGCCGGTGCGATGTTGCTGCAGTGCCGACCCAAGACGTCGGCATTTTCCGAAGTCCCGTCTCGGATTTCGATGAAGTCGTACCTGAGTTGAAAAAAGAGGGGTTGGGGTGAAAAGAGGAGAGGTTAATTGTTTTCTTGACCTGGGACACAGCATTATCATGACAGGAAGAAGATGAGAGAGCACTGTGAAGGAGATACAAAGAAATTATTGAGTTATGGAATGAACAGTGGTGATAAAACATAGACAGGTGTGGAAAAATTTACAGTCTGGGCTTCAGCCTTCAGGCAGAATTGAGAAAAAGCATTCAAGAGCAAGACAAGCAGGGCAAGATAGAAGTAATTATATTAGCCACGGCCTCGGCTCTTGGTCAACAAGTCGGCATCAGCTGCTTCAGACGCGCTGGAGTTATTTTATTCTTCAAGTCATACCAAACAACCCTGGAAAACCCCATGGTGGAAAAACAAGTAGCTGGAATCATCATTTTCTTAACCCCTCTGCTCCACTGTTTTAGATAACACAGGATTGCACTTTTGCTGACTTTGATTAGAAGTGAGGGGAGTAACTTACGGAATTAGGCAACACGAGTAAAGCTTTCGTTTTTGGTACATTTAACTTAAATGACTTTATTAATGCTCGTGCTCATCAAAAATGCCCTTAGGGTCACCTGTTGCTTTGGCTTGTTTTTGTGATTACATTATTTATTTTTTATTTTATATAGTTATTTTATATTATTTATATTATATATTTTATTCTTATTTTATTTATATTTTTCATTTATTTATTTATTTATTTATTTTTCCTGGAGTGAGGAAAAACAGACAATTTTTGTAAAAGCCATTTTACTTGTGGACAGAGTTTGAGTGAACTGATGCATGTTGGGTAATTCGTTAAAATGGGTGGTGGTTGATGCTTAGGAAAGAAAATGGGTAGGGGCATTATCAGCAAAGGGGATTAAGCAAAGGGAAAATTAGGATGAATAAAGCTAAAGACTCTTCACATGTTTGGGCTCACAGTTCACTGTGATCTTTGACCTGCCGGTTGACCCTGAACAAAAAAAGCAAATTCTGTGGGGTCAAGACAGAGTCCACCTGGACCGTCTCGAATTAGTTAGCTCTTTTTGGCCTCTGCCAGTGATTGCATAAAGACAATTACACACAGACACACACAGACACACACATACACAAACACACACAAGCAGGACGATATCACCCTATTTGGACACTCAGATGCAGTCATGAGTTCATGTTTAAATTATGCAAATATTTCACAGGCCAGTCAGAGGAATCATTTTCTATTTCACCTCTTTTGAGTGTTGCTTCATGTAAACCTTTCCAGATCAAAATACGAAGCCGACAAAAGGGAATGTTGCAATGGTTGCAAACTGTGAGAAATAACTTTTGGACATAATACCTCGTCTCTCAATGGGCTCATGTCATGACGCCACCAAAAACAACTGGACTGTTGTTCTTTCAATGATCACTGGTGAAAATTTCGCCCTTTTGATAAAAAAAGACTTTGGCCTACTTTTTGACTAAAGTCACACAAGGTTAAGGTTTCAATTCTGTGATTCAAGTCACACTTCAACAAAAAGTGAGCCTGAACCTGAAAGCACCAAGAATGAATAACCATGGCTCCGCTATGTAAGGCCAAAACACTCTTGGGGAGAACACGTAAGCACATACAGACAAAGACAGGAGAGCGCTCATGTTCGCAGCACCATTTTGTGAGGATAAAAGGCCTGTGAAGAATCTGAGAGCCTAATTAGGTTTTAATTGATTTTGGAGTGGGTCTCTATGTTAGTTTCCCACTTCCCCTCCTTCTGTCTCACGCTCTTCTGTCATGGATTAGCGTCAGTGAGTGAGTGTTTCTCAGATGTGATTATTGACCGGTGCGCTCAGCCTCTGATGAATACATGCATGAGCGTCTGACACGTCTCCGGCACACACCTGACCGCATTCCAGGACTTGTTCTTCTAACAGCTCCAAAAGTTCCGCTAGTCTTTTTAATGGCTGGACGGGGTGGAGGGCAGCTAAAAGACCAGCAGATGTACACTCGGCTCATAACAACTAATTGCCTTTAGCTGTTTGTTGGTGTCCAGGGAGCTTTTCTCCAGTATAGACAATGCTCCTCACTATTGTGAGCATGTCCATCTTTAGGAATCATGAGCGGTGACTTAACACAGTATAGCAGGGGTGTCAAACTCATTTTTTTTGCGGGCCACATTGTAGTCATAGCTTCTTTCGGAGGGCCATTATGACTGTCAACCCAAATAAATATATGAGCACCTCATATTATATACAGTAAAAGCCACAAAACAAACTGACAAATAACTCGGTTTCAAATCAGACGAGTAAAAACTGGTCAAACATAAAAAAATGTAAAAAAGATATAAAAAATGACGACAATTTGCAATTCTAGTAATGACACACGAATTTGATGCCCATAAAATGATGTGGCGGGCCGTATCTGGCCCCCGGGCCTTGAGTTTGACACGTGAGCAATATAGTGTCATTTTTTTTCTCTCCAAGGAAGCGATTAAAAATGGCTGACCAAGTTGTTTTTGAACTTCCTGAAGACATAACTTACTGTTGCTTCAAGTTCAGCTTGCTCGAGCTGCTCATGAGTGTCAATAAATATAACTTTGTGGATTTTTGAATTGCCTCTGCTCTATTGTATACTTCCCCTTGTTCTCCCACAACAGAACAAATGAGAACACAGTCTGCTAACAATCAGGGCGCTGTCATCTTTTTTTATTTTTATTTATTTTTTCGCTTCTGCCTTTCACAAGCAGGAATTAAATAAGGGGAGGGGGAGTGTGTAAAGTAGAAACACACGTACACACACTTCTCCCGCCCCTCTAATAAACCATAAGTGCCTCTGAAATATTAACAAGATGCTGGGAGCGAAATCCCAAAAGAACCCGGGGGCCTGCCATCTTCAATCCAGCCCAAACCAAACAGCTCTTTTCCTCCCTATGTCCTCACGTCTCGGCTCCCCATCTCATCACTCATCACAGGGCAGGATGACCTGGGTCAGGCCGTTCGCAGAAGCGGTTTCGACTATGCCTTTATAATGGCAAAATAATACTGTGATGTGGGTTCGTCAGCAAATCTTTGTTGTTGGGAGCCGAATAATCGATTACATCTTTAACCGTCTCAGACAGGAAACGTCAACATCGTAGGACGACAGGTATTGCAATGCTGGTCTGATATTGAATTTCCACAAGTCCCTTTGGTGACTCTTCTTCCTCACCTTCTTTGTTAGACAGGCGTTGCTTCATCCATCTGTGAGTGATTATCTATTGACTGTCCATTTCAAGCAGAATACACTTATTGAATCCGAGATCTCCCTCCACAGGGAAGGTGTAATCATGCATACACGCACACACTACCAGTTAACATACATTGACAACTGTTTACACCTCAGGCTAAATGCAGCAGCAAATTGGCTAATTTAATTCCACAAAGGGTGGAAGAAAGGGACTAAATAAAACACACACATCTGTGTGTATGTGTGTGTATTGTCATTCCGGAAGATTTCATGTTTAATTCAGGTGGGTAAAAATAACACAGCCTCCCCTCCTTTGACGTAGAGGAGCAAGAGAAGGAGGAGGGAGCTCGGAAGAAGCTCCTGGTGCATCCCGGGGCGAGCCGATTGCCGATTGCATTAAAGATATGGGGCCTGATATTTCATCTAACCTTTATTACATTTAGTTCACATCAATCGGCTTTTTGGCATGTGGCCAAACTCCCCGTAAAATGAAATCCTGAATTAAAGTGCCACCTCAGACGTGGAATGCCTCTACTTTATACGACTGCAGATTTGATTGCCGCAACAGCGTGGTGGTTTGGGTGTTCTCGGTAGGCTGACAGTTTGAACCCGCTGAGGGAAACTAGCCAGCAGGGATGTTAGCCGCAGAGATTTTTTGTCAAGGCTGACCAAGCACTTCTCGCGGTGTACATTCGCCACCAGCATGTTCAAGTGTAGCTAGCATAGCCGCGCGTGTTTTAGGTAACTTCCAGTTACCCAGCTGTCATGCAGATTTTTCAGGCCCCACTGAGACGGGGAAGCCTTGAGCTTCTGCACCCCGCCGGCGCCTTAACCTCACAGAGGAACGTGCAAACATGCACGAATCAACTCCTCTGCTCACTGGCAGCGCTGTGGCTAATCGACCTGGCAAAGCGAGGAAGCTAGCCGTGACGACGCTCGCGTGGGCGTACATGCACCTCGAGGTAGAGCGCGGGTTTCAATTATTTTTCATAAAAATACATGCTAAGGAGACGAATGGAGGGAGCAGGAACTCTGACTAAAATTCACATGCTTGCAGACTTACTCACACGCTCGCATCGTTTGCCACCCACGCTCACATGCAAACACATTCAGAGACTTAGTGGGCGTGTGTCAGAGGTCGAGGCCTGCGTCCCTTCAGGCGAGCGTACAGGATAGAATCTCTCATAAAACTCTCGGTGATAAGTAAATACGAATATTTTAAGTTTCTCATCGTGCTGGTTGTCCCAACTTTTAGCCAGTGAGAAGCATCTTGACACAGAAGTTTTGCTGTGCTGTGATTGGGAAATCCGTGCTGGGTTCATATTAGAAAAAAACAAAATCTGACAGCATAACACGATCTGGCTTAGCTGCTTTTGGTGGTTTGTAACATCATCTGTTCATAGTTTACAGAGAAATGAGGCAGAAGTAAGGGGAAAGATAATACTTGTGTCTGTTTAGAATGTTGAGGCTCGGGGTGAGCGATATGTCCATACACAACTGGCTTAACATTTTTTTTGCGTATTTAATTGCATAAGAGAAAACTGCAACTGCTACCAATCTGTTGTTGGTGGTGAAAAGACACAAAAGTTAAAAGGGAGAGTTTTTTAGTTTTTTTAAAACATGTTCCATTACTTTATTTGGTCAAAATATAGTTTTTTTCCCTAATCAAATTCTTTTCATCTTGAAAGAATTTTCAGGGAAGATTTCGCTCGGGTTGACACTAAGTTGGACTTTGTTGTAGCTCACTCAGCTATCAATTTACATTTAATGTGCAACATATTTTTCAAATCAGCAAAGAATTACTTTTTGCATTTGCTTCTGCCCTTAAAAAATCCAATCGCTGCCAACTCTCTCCATCTTGCGTTCTTTTGATTTCAATTTGAACCTTCTCCAACATTGACACAATATTACCATACAAGTTTTGAAACCAGATTACAGAGAAGTGTTTTTGCTCTCATTGAGGGAAAAAAAAACAGATGATTTGGATTACTCACATATCTGGGAAAACTAACCAACAGTCACATCCAAACAGCTGGACCTTATTCTCTTCTTCTTGTCCTTCCCTCCCCTTCTTGCCTTCTCTCTGACACCGCCTCCCTCCCCAGCAAACTTTAATCATTTTAAATAATTCCTTCCATTCAGCCTTTACTATTGTGACCCACATTCCTCATTTGTTTTAACCGCCAAACGAAGCTGGTTATGAGCAGCTGACGTGCCCCCGAGCAAAGAACTCTACCCAATAATTGCCCCCGGAGAAGCGCTGGAGAGGCCAAGATGTTTGTGGTTGAGCTTGGGCCGCATCCACCCCATTAAATGCGCGCGATGCTGTTTGTACTCCGTTCTCTCAATAACAAAACCACAGTCCACTTAATGGCCTTCATCTTACACAGAGCTTGTAAGTAAGTACAATTGAAGTTTCCTTCACGACCGACCAGAATGTTGGGATCAAAGCATCCAGAACCGTTAACGGGCAAAACATGTCAACACACTCCCTGTCTTACTTGCAATCCAGCCTCTCGATCTCAAAGTGAGGGTTGAAGTTGAGGACGATGCGTTGCGAGGGCTCCGGCGCCGTGATGACCCACTGGCAGTTCTGGTGAGGCGGGTATTCCAGAGGGTATCCGGGGGAGGTGATGTATCCGGCCTCGCTGGCATCAAAAATGCCCTTACACTCGCTCGCTGGCAAAAAAGAAACACAAAGGCAACATTAAAAATCAGCAAACAATTGTAACTGTTGATTAGCGAGATATTATGACGCTTTATGGGAGCGATTTCTTTGTGTGCTTTGCATAAATTGGATTATAAACGCTATAGTCATTATCTTGTTTTTTCTCTGTAAAGATGTGCTGAAACAGATGAACAGTAAAACAAAGAAAGCAATTTAGCCTGTCAGTTTGGAGGAAATTGTAAAAACCTCTCCATTGTGGATTCTTTCTCCAAGTGGCTAATAAAACAATACAGCATCATCACCGACACATTTGCTGTTCCCTCATGCTCTCCTCACACACACACATGCACGTTCGCTCGCACTCAGCCCCTTCCACACCCAGGCTCTTATCGCCCCATTCCCCCTTGGGGAGCATTCTCCGACTATAATTGTTGCGCCAGCAAGCCAATCTGCAAACATTAGAACACATTCTCCGATCCTATCACGCTCTCCCAGGAACAATAGCCTGCCAATGGCATGGCTCTGTAGGCTTAGACAGGAAGTGACACGCAGACGGTCTGTCTCGGGGGGCTCAGGGGGGTGGAGCTGGGTGGTCACCCCAACTCTGTAATAATGACAGTAACAATAAAGTGGGGTTTCTTTTCTCAGCCACATGCAGATCTTATCTGCTGAAAAACACGTCAACAAACATTCAAAACAAACAAGCATAAAGTCCTTCCACATGCTTTGTGGATCTTTTATTAGGTTTTCCTTGCCTTAGATTTACAGACATTAGTTTTTATTGGAGCCAGACCAAGAGGCATCATCAAGTGGTGGCTAAAGGTTTGGTTTAAACCTGTAAGCGGCTCCTATAAATTTGATACGCAAATGATATGGCCGTGACTGTAAAGTCGAGGTATTCAATTAGCGGCTTGCGCCCCATATGCAACCCCCAGGTGTCCCAACTATTGGTCTAGCCAACCGCTGAACTGCGTTCAAGAGATGCAGAGGGTATCACAAGATGATTGCCTAAACAAGAAAAGTCTAAAAGTATATGGTGACAAATAGTGAGTTCTATTCTTGACATAAATGGGTTGAGATTCTTGCATGTCTCAAAAAAAAAGCAAAAACAACAATAAAGGGAGTGGAAAAAAGGTACTCCACAGGCTTGAAGTGTAATAGACCCTTCAAGCGTTGACATTTCCACCTCCTATTGTGCTTAAAAGGCACACTTAAGATTATTTGACATTTGAAAGCGCTGGAATGACTTCCTTTGAGGAGAGACGCCCACGTGTCGTATTGTGCACGTCTTCCTGGCGCAGAAGCCTTTTAAGAAAGCTGCCCACCAAGCGACTCTCAGTCTCATGATGATTAGCAGACACTGACCCATGTGTTTATGTGATTCAGCTTGGGTAGTTCCAAAAATGACATCCACGTTTAGTCATGTCACTTGTGGACACAACAAAGACTCACAATCATTTCCGAGAGTTGCATCATTTGCAAACTGAGCAGTCTGTCCACAATTAACTGGCCTTCCCTGTTTACAGTGCACAAGGGCAACTGTGTCTCTGCATAAATTAATCCTCACAAAACTTTCTGCACGCATGGACGGACTTAATTGCAACGTTTCGTTTGTGAACTGGTCTGTGTGTGCGCGCGCCCACATCCAGTCAGATCCAGACATCTCTGCACAAAAGGAGCCACCGCCTTATCTTCATTATCTGTGAAAATGTGCACATGTCTGCATATAGAGCTCATTTCTATTAGCTTCCTTATCTGGGAAGGGTGCTGTAACGCTCTGGGATGAGCAGCGAATGTGAGGGGAGGCTGATAAATCCCTCCATCATTCCCAGTGTAAGCACCCCCTCTCGCCCTCGTCTCTTCCCACCCCACCTTAATTAAAAAGTGCTATCACCCAGCGAGTGAGGGAACGAGCGGCGCTCATCCATTCAGTCCAGAGCTCAGCTGAGCTTTAATCTCAACCATCCTCCAGCAAACTGGACTCCGTAAAAGGTTGCGGAGGATGGATGGATGGATGGATGGAGCGCATTACACGACTTTGCACATTTTCAACACTTGCTGCTGATGATCATCTCACGGAAATGACGATAGAATCGTATTTTTTGTTTGTCACTTTTAAACGGGATTTCGCGCCCTTAAGGAACTAACAAAAGCCTCATTAAAGAGAGATAATGTCAACCCCCCGCCTGTTTTTTACTTCTTCCTTTCTACACTTCCCTTCCTAACAGGATAAGTGCCCCATGCTAATCAGCTAAATGCACAGTGCTACCCATTGTGATCGATGGTTCAATGGATCAATCGGGTAAACAGATGGTTGCTGCAGTGCCTGCAGGGGGGGGGGGGGTCATTGCGGGGACCTAATCCTAAACTACCTGACTGCAGTATCATGTCTCCTCGCCTCCCTGGCGCTCTCTTTCCTCTCGTGAGGGTGTCCAAACAACAACACGGACGCTCTTCGCGTGAAGAATTAATATTTTCCTGCATGAATCTCAGGTGATTTGTTGCCACCCCTGTTTTGAATGCTTCATTTTCTCCCAGGCTCACAACGCTAATGCTTCAAGCCCACTTTTGAATAACAATTAATTCTATATGCTCTGGCAAACTTGGTGCTCTCAACTACTAAGCCTGCCCCCCCTACCCCCACCCATTAAAATAAAGCCATGTGAAAGAGTCAGCTCTGGTCTATTTTTGGAGGCAGGCAGGCTGTTTGCTTGCATGCATACCTGACTCATATCGAACAAGCCGCTTGGCCAAGTAACGCTAAGACGTGACCTTGTTTTCACAACTGATACCTCTGAGATTTAAAGATTTGAAG
This sequence comes from Syngnathus scovelli, assembly GCF_024217435.2. Lineage (NCBI taxonomy): Eukaryota > Metazoa > Chordata > Actinopteri > Syngnathiformes > Syngnathidae > Syngnathus > Syngnathus scovelli. Next base: position 4,803,728 of record NC_090848.1, read on the forward strand.
GGCAGCTCTGGGGAACACGTGAGACAAACAACAAACAAAGCAAAAAACACAAGGAAGGGAAATGAGAAGCAGCCTGAAGCGAATGTTTGAAAAAAAAAAAACAAATGATTAAATGAGCAGAGCCAACTCTGGGAGAAACCGATATCATAGGTGGAGGCGCTGCACAACCGCCCACTCAATAAACATGCAAATGAGCTGCTTAATGGAGGCAATATTAATCCTGGTGGTTCTGGTAATTAATGTACATGTCAGCGAGTCAAGCTATTGTGATTACAGCACAAGTGTGGAATCAAAGTTTCTCTGCATCCCAAGTGGTGAGCAGGCTTGAAAATGGACATGTGCACATCCAAGCACATTTCTGCATGGTCGTGAAAGTCACTCAGTTGCCGCTCAGTTTCTTCCTGCTTGCTTTCCTCATATTATGTGAGACCACTTGCTAAAATGACTCTTTAAAGGGGCCCTAATACGCATGGGAGCATCAAATCACAAGGGAACCACTGTCTGTGACTTCACTCTCACTTCTTGAATCCTGATCTGCTCAGCCTCTGTCCATTTTAACTCAATGACCCAGCATGCTTTGATGTTGCCCTCTGGCACGAACAGTCCACCCCCCGGGGTCAAGTCTCCCTCCTTCACGTTATGCTTTGGCGGATACTGCTCATCTCCACACCCAACTCTGTCTCTGTGTGCTGCACTCCTCATCCTCTCCACTGGCTCCCCGAGGCTGCCTGCTCGGCCTTCAGGCTGCTCCCTTCCTGCCTCTGCCGCTGACTCTAATGTGGCTCTTGAGGCAGCCTCTTGGCAGGGAGACACAAAAGGAGGGGATGGAGCTTCTTGGGCCGTTCCTGCCAAGAGCTCCACATCTGTCTAGCATCAGCGGTGCATAGACAGCCAGTAAACAGACGCAGCACACATGCACACGCACACGTACGCACACACAGCCGGAGGAGCTCCGATGAAACAGGTAGCCAAAAAGAGGAAGCAATAAAGGCAACAGAATCATCAGTGAAGTCATATCCGGCCCACTCCTTCCCATGACTAAGAGCAATAAACAAAACGAAAATTTAGATCAACAGACACACCTAGAAAAACACTTTACAGAAATAGTAAAAGTACTTTTTTCATTTTATCTTAATACATAGTTTAGGCCTGCATTTGCATATATTCCGATAATGATTCGTAATCGTCATTTAACAAAGAGAAACTTTTCACGCTGTACACATTTTTAGAATGATTAAATAATTTGTCATGGACAATCTGCAATCTTAACAGCTTCACACATTTCAACTAAGATTAATTACATTCGAATTTTAATCTGTTTTGGGCTGACTCAAACGAAATCCGAAAGTATCATTTGCTGTTGTTCCACACCCTAAAGGGTTTAAAACTATGTGTTTGGCGCATTTAGATTTTTTTTTTTTTTTTTTAATGGTAACTTTAATGTTATTTGATAGCAGTTAGTTGTTTTTTTTTCGTCCTGCGCTCCGGTGCGTTCTTGCTTGCGGGGGTCGGCAGACATCCGAGCCAGCCGATAATGAAGGATAAATACTTTTATTTACCTCCCGATGAAGATTTCAGTGGTGTCGATGATCAACTATAGCCCATGCGCGTTTTCTGGACACCGATGCGCGTTTTCTAATCTGTAGTTTAGTTGGATTATTTGTATTAAATGTGATAGAAAACAAGTTACTGAGAACTTGTCATAAATGAACTTTTGAATCCATAAATGACAAGACATCAAGGTACATGGTGTTACAAGGAGTGTAAGTAAAACTCACCGTCTTCTCCCCTGACCTGCAGCACCACATGACACAGTGCCAATATCCATCCAAACAGCGAGCACAGAAAATCCATCTTGGAAGACGCAAAGCTGGTGTCAATGTTTCAATCTTTCCACTCGTAGTCGCTAAATTGTGCTCCACATCCCTTCGTGCTTAAACGGGTATGATTTCAATAATCCCACGGCGCGTGTTCAATCAACATGACAACTACATGTCACAAAACAAATAAAAGCGTCTATAATTTGCCTCATAACATGCTCTGACAGCACATTCAAGGAAATGTTCAAATAATGCCCCAAAAACAAAAACAAAATTGGGTTGACTCCGGGCGTGGGGGACTCGGGAGGATCCGCGGAGTGTGCAGTCTGGCTTCGGGGTGCGCCTTTTAGTCCAAGCGTGATTTACGCACGCGGAGGTCGCCTTTCCTGAAGTGGACTGGTCTGCGGCAGTCTCACACTAGAGTGAGGCGCACGGAGCAGAATGTGTGAGCGTCTCTACGAGCAGCTCAGATCTGCTTCGTCCCCAGCGTGCGTCTTGTGTGCGTAACAGTCCTGCGCGTGTGTGAATGTGGGAGAGCGAGAGAGAGAGAGAGCAAGAGAGAGAGTTCTTTACCCGAGCAGCATTACAGACGTTGCGCCTTGGCCCCACCCCCTGCAGGCTGAATTTAGGGGAGCGAGAGAGGGGGCGGGCTCCGGATAATCGGCGGGCGATAGGTTGCACGCGTCCCCCACTCCCCACACACAAACAGACGTGAGACGATCAGAGCATCGATAGGACGCTCTCCACACAGATAAGACACGCCATGCAATAAAGCAAACACCTCCCAAGGCTGTTTGCAAAGAGCCGGAGGAGGAGACCAGGAAAAGTGTGAAGGTGGGGTCCTATCTGGGCAATGGGGAGGGAGGGGTGCACAACAAATGGCACATGGTTGCTTTTAACCATAGAGCATATGAAAGAACTTTGCCATTGTCACAGACCTTGACTCATTGGCGCAGCGGAACCCACCTCAGCTCAACCCAGGCTTTGCCCTGCAATCAGTGGGGCTAAATTCAGAGCAGCGGCGGTCTAATGACAAACTAGCGAGCCCAAAATAATCTGCTGAGAAATGTGGAAATGTGCCCTGCCCATGGTTTGAGTTACTATGTAATGGAAGGGCTCGACATAATGAGGCATCGTTGGCATCTTTATTTCAGTTGGCTAGGTGCATTCTTAAAAGGAAGAGGAAGAAGCTTTGGGAGGCACTGAAAGATTGCATACCAACGCCACTGAGGTTTGATGATTCATCACAGACCCAAAAGTTCTGGAAAATATGTCTCTTCCCTCAAAACTTTATTCCGAGAGCTGCTGTCATGCATGATGTCACACAACAGTTACTCTAAAGACCTCATTGAAATATAAACTTGATGTGTGCGGTGCTTTTTTGTTGGCTTTTTTGTTGGCTTTTTTTTTTCTTTTTTTTTTTGCTGCACACATAACCGAGAAGCACAACCATCAAGTCCAGCCGGCTACTAAAGGGGAGCTTGAAATCAATAATTTTATTTGCTAATTTATTTCCAGAATATCAAATAAAAATAAATGAAATAAATCTGTTCATAATCAGTTCAGGGAAATCAATCATTTTATTTACTAATTTATTTCCAGAATATCAAATAAAAATAGAATTAAAAAATGAAATAAATCTGTTCATAATCTGTTCAGGGAATTGATTGATGGATGTTTGTGGCAATCCTAAACAAATTCATTACATGGCAATTATTGAATTGAACGAATAAACTACAATACGAACTCCTCTCTACTTTATTGGAAGAGAGGATATCCAACATGTCAATTGGCAAAACTTACAAACTTGCCTGCAAGAATAAAAAGAATCCAGTGCCCTTGACTGAAGGCTGCATGACAAGTGTGTCTGCACGTGTGGGCATATTTACGCCCCCTCCCCCACTCCAACCTATAGTTGACTAGATGCCATCAACTTATAGCCTTCTTGCAGCATGTCACTGATTTTTTTAAGACCACCTGTGGCTCGAGGGAGCTGTCACTCTGATTGGGGCCTTCCGGTGGTCTATGCGGGGCATAAAATATCCAATCATTTGTCCTGATTTTGTCACTTAAGCATTATGAAATATGCTCGGCAGTGGTAGGGAGCCCTTTATTTAACCTCAGCGTTGACCCCCCTCTCACTGATAAAGAGATAAAGAGTAAGACAGTGTAAAACCTCCATGCTCTACCACAGCTACCCCCACTCTCATTCCTCAGGGGTCATGTGATACCCCTCGCGCCCATTTGTCAACATCTTCGCCCCCCCACATGCGGTCTCCTCTAACATTAGGTCAGGCTAATGGAGGGCAACAGTCCACTGAAGGACTTGAGGAAAATAAAAAAGTTATTAATCATCTAAATTTTTGAAGTCCAAAAGAGAGGCAGAAATTGAAACTGCAGAAAAATTGCCAAATTCAGACGCCTGTCCCCGTCGCCCACCTCATCACAGCTGCACTCGCTCATGGGAGCCTGAGGAGAACCCAAGCCGCTATGCTGCCTCTTATCACAAAGTTGGCCCGAAGACTGACAGCATGACCGATAACACCGCCACCTTTACATTTCACTCGCTCAGCTTCAAGACGCCCACCAAGCCACAACAATCATAAGACCGGGTTTTGCCAGTCAGCGTGCTAAGGTTCAAGTGGTTTTGAGTGGTTCATTGCAGACTCAAGAGAGATTCAAAATTAGATCAAATAGTGGTGGTTTGGCCCTATCAGCATTTTAAGAGAGAGATGATAGGGGTAAGGGGACTGTGTCTGGAAGTACAGCAAGGGTGGTGATTTCCTACAGTGGACAATGGTGCAGAACTTTCCATTCCTTTTTATTACTGCTCCATTAAATGCAGACTAAAATGTCTCCTGGGATGGCGCTACACCAGGGGTGGGGGTGGCTGTAGCGGGGTCAGAAATATGTCTAGCCCCAAATAAGACCCCCCCCCAGAATTTGATTACTCTAAAATATACTTATAAATTATTTTCTCAGCCCCCCAAATTCTGTCTAGCCCCAAATAATCCCCCCCAGAATTTGATTAGATATTCTAAAATATATTTATAGATTATTTTTTCAGCCATTTTATGTAGCATTCAAGGAGGGGGAAGAAATCCCAGAGCCGTTATATTTAGTGTCGTTTTGCCTTTGTCTGTGGTGGCCCAGATTCCATGTAGGATCATAAAAATTTCAGCTCACCCTGATCTCATCAGCCCATGCGCATGTGAATCCACATCTCCAGTTTCACGGTGACGCTGTCACCGCACTTTGTAACATTTTCTAACATAACGCACAATGGTTCAGCATCTGCTGGACAGCCTGGATGGAAACATCTGGATGTTATCCTCCATTTTTCTGAAAATGCTGCTTGAAGTTGGAAAAAAGCAAATAGTTGGATCTGCCTGTCTGTCTCTGTCTGTCTGTCTGTCAATCTCCATTTGCAATGCACAAGTCGGCCTAATGGGGGCAGGCAACTGCACGAGGATGCAGAAGATGCGGTCAGGCTGTTACTGCTCTGTAAGTTTGAATGAATATACACTTAATTAATTCAGTATCATAAAAAAGATAAGAATTTCCATCATATAATCAGGAATGTAAGACATTATCCCTTTTTGTTTTGCTTAAATCTGCAGAAATTCAGGTTATTTTGTCTCTCGTATGGGCTCAGGTCATCTGTGGGTTTGCTCTACTGTCAGAGAATGTTGTTTGCTTGCTTTGATTGCAAGATTTATTCCCTAAGCACCTCTGCTTTATGATGTAGCATCATTATCCACCGTGTGCTATAGGAGAGATGAGAGGACACATCTTCCTCACTTTCTCCACCAGGACCCATTTTACGTCTGTTCGACCTCTTTTCATCTCCTTCCACTGGCCCGCTGCGTGCCTTTATTGGCACATCAAAGTGACCTTCAACACTCAGTTTCCCTCCAAAAAGGCACCCCCCCTCCTCACCGCAGCCTTTACTTTACTTTAGCATGCAACACACACATTCCAGATGGCGATCCAATACCTGACAGGAGTGGTTTTCAAATTAAACCGCCACCCAAAAAAAAAAAGATGTTTCCTGCACTAGTTGAAAAGGATATCCTCGTGTTAGCAACATTTTGAAGTGTCCCTCAGGCCTGCTCAACTGATGTCATTGGAGTGAGCTGTGCATAACAAAGAGAAAAGATGCCATTCTCCACGCCTTGTTTACTGCGAGCGGCTTTTATCGTGCTTCGAGCAAGCTTAAGCACAGAGAGGAGCACTCAAGAACAAGTGTATGCTAATGAGAAAGTGAGATTTTATTGTTTCATCGAGGGGGAGGGGGAGGGGGAGGGAAGGGTTGAAGCTAGGGGGTGTCAAACTTTCACCATATGACTAGCTGCTATGGTTTCTCCCTTCTGATTTCTTTTTTTTGTGAGGGATGATGGAACATTAGTTAGCAAGATAGCAAGCTATGTCATATCTTTTGAGCAAGTAGCAAAATCGCATCTTAGCTGGAGCTCGTCCTAGGTGGTCACTGAAGGGGTAATATGATCAAATTTTAGTCCCGCTCAAGCAGCAATTTAAAGTGCTTCGAAGTCACATTGGTGCATTTCTCAGATCAGAATTGAAATTTGCAAAACAATTTGCAAAATATCAAAACATCATTGTTCCCCTGCAAAAGCCATTTTCTTACTCTCAAATAAAAAATTGTGTCATTGAACTTGTCAATGCAATCAAAACATGACACAAACTCAGTATTTTACATACAAGACAAAAAAATATAAATATATAAAACATGCAATAAAATATCACAAAATACTTGAGCATTAAATTAAATCAGAAAAGAAACATCATGAAGAGAAACTAATGACAAAGTCAAATGGAAAGTGCAGAATTTGCGACAATGGAATTATTCCACTAAAGTCAGCCAATTAAAAGAAGGGAGATAAGGATGATGTAAAGATAAAAAAAGGCAGAGATTTGCTGTGGAGGAAGATGAGGGCAAGGCGAAGGGCATGCAAGAAGAAAAGTCCTATTAAAAGAGATGGCAAAGAAGCAAGCAGCACCAGAGGACGCCACTTAGTACGACAATTAGAAAAACGGAAGAATCTTGGAGGAAGGAGGTTTCAACCCAGCTGTGTTCACATTACCATGGTAATCTTATCAATATGAGACGGCTAAGCGCTCAGCTCCATTAGTGGAACCAAATCCACTCGCAGCCTTTTGACCACAAAGGTAACATCTGTGTCGGCCAACTAAGTGACTCGCCAGTGCACGCGCATCCGCATGCACTCTTTGTGTGACTCCTTTGGCACTGATTGACCTTGATATGCACCACTGGATGGAAAATGGAGCGCATCTTGGTCTCCTTGGGGCAAGATGGGGGAGACAAAGATGGTGGAGCATCTTAGACACCAGACTGGGTTGTAAGACGCGTGACTAAAAGGAGACAGGTGAACGAGACGGGCCGCAGATCCATCATTATTTAGCCATGGATATAGAATATCAAATGGCGTCAAGGCGCCTAATATATTCTGACGGGAGGGAGAGAGATGTAAGACACATGGAATCTGATGGAGAATGACACTCCATCTTGCCGAACTGTAATCCAATAACGTCTCCCGAGTTTCCTCATGGTTAAATCATTGGTGGCAGAAAAGAAAATACCGTATTTCCTGGACTATAAGGCGCACTGGACTATAAGGCTCACTGTCGGCTTTTGAGAAAATTTTAGGTTTTTTGATGCGCCTTATAGTCAGGAAAATGGTCAATAAGCGATCGTCTGGGTAAATTGTCACGAGTCTACGCAACGGATAAGAGAAGAATGACATGGTGTCTTAGGTATGCAGATGAAGTTGACGGAATGAGGAGATATGTTATCGAACCTGCAGTGACCTCAGGTGAAGCCGAGTGTAACCAAAGTGAAGATGGATGAAGATCAATGGGTGACAGGGTAAACACAAAAAACAAGTTTATCTGAGAGGAGCAGTTGAGGTCATCTCACACTTTCATGGGACTAGATTGTGCAAGTATTCACACCTGTTTTAGTCTTACCATTATTGACACAATCTACGATTGGACACTGCAGCCTCAGCCGATCTTCCTCGCCACGTTTCAAACTGCATTCATTAGCAAAAAGTACGCCAGCGAGGAAAGACATTGTTAAATGCATTCATTCACATTAGCGCTTGCATGCAGGTTCAAATCTTGTAAATAAAGTAGCTGAGCTAAAGTGAAGCTAATTAACTGCTTAATTAATATCACCTCGAACACACCTGCACTACCCGACCTAATGAGCTATTGCCCATCGGAGCGGAAATGTGTTTGTGTGCACGTGTTTGCACATGTGTGTGTCTGAGCGCAGGTGTGTGTGTGAGTGCACATACTTCTCTAATGGGGCTCAAGACATGCTACTTTATTGTCTTTATTATTTATTTATCATTTACTTTATTCCTTGGCTTCCGTGGCTTGGGGTGTTTTCATTTTCCATCCATGCATTTTGTACAATTCAAGATAATATGAACATTGTGAAATTACAACTATCAAAGCAACAAAAATGACCTTTAAACGATTAAAAAATATTTTTGTGAAGTATTGAGGCTATAAATTTCCAGATGAGCACAATACCTGAATATGTCCAAAACTAATTTTTCCTCTGAATTCCGTTAAATCACCACCAGAAACAATTCATGATTTTTTTTCCCCAATTTTGAATGATTTAAATAGAGAATATTCTCCCTCACTGGTTGCACACATTTCCAGCATCGTTCTGCCACCAGCAGAGTTACACTAAATGAGGTTAAGGATAAATCTGATTACACCAAAATTAACCCCCCTTGCCGCTAACTTGACACAATGGGATTCTCCCCTTCGGGCAAAAGTCTAGACAAATAATTGTATACATTTTTTGGGGGGATGAATTATCAATTAATTAGCAAATTATTGCTCTTCCCCAGACATTGGTTGGCTGACCTAATAATCCGACAGTGATGAGAAATTTGATTCCTCACTAAAACTACTTGTGGGTTTGGCTCCTAAATTTAGTTTCTGAATTAACCTGGTACATTTTAATTGTTTACAGGTATGGTTAGCGATACACGATTGTGCTGACGCGCACTCAACAGAGACGCAAGACTTCCAGACATTCACACAATTGCCCATTAACACTTCTCCTCTTTGCAGATATGTGAAATGAAATCCCAGCCTTTGGCCTGTTTCTGTGTACGGAATGATGGAGTGATGAGCCCTGATCTCTTGTGCGTGGAAAAAGAAAGTAACTGATCTAACTTTATCTTCTTGTCTCAGTCACCACCCCTTATCTTTGTCTCTTTTCAACAGGAACAACAATGGCGGTCTGGAGGGGGGGTCTTTGAGGTGAATGGCCTTTAAATTGTCTTTAACAAAATTAGCTACAGAAGTCTGGGGGAGGGGAAGCATTCATATCCTTCTTCAACAAAGATTTGTCGAACGGAGATAATATGAGCTGGTCACAAATTTTGCCAGTCCATTCATTGTCCTTCGTTAGCAACCTGGGCACCCTTCTGTCCTCGTCCCGCCTTCCTTATTCGTAAAATAATTGTCCCCTCGTATATAAGAACAAAAGCCATAGTCCGACAGACGCAAAAAACAATTTGATTAAAATAATCACTTTTCTTCACTTGAGTCTCATTTTTCCTTAATATTTTGCTTTGCAATCATTTGAGGCAATGACAAACAATTTTCGTAACTTTCAATGGAACCTTGGCGCCATTTTTTTTTTTTTGTCTCACTCTTTATGAGCAAGCCGCTCCAGGTGTCTCGAGTTTGAAGGCTGCTTTCTCCGGATCGGCACCTTTCAACTCCTTTCACAAATGCTCAATACGAACTCTGACAAGGCCACAACGTTCGCCGCAATCGAAAACACTCGCAATTGTTTGTCGCTCAGTGGGACACGGGCTTTAAGGCTCGAAAACACAATTGCCATGTAAATCAGGGGCCACAACGTGGAAAAGGAACCTCGGTCTTTAATGGACAGATGGAGTGGGCGTGCAACCAAGTGGGGTCAAAAACAAGGACAGACAGAAGACAATTCCAAACCACAGTTTAACCGAAATTTTCTTTTAAATCTTGAAGCGGCTGCACGAGTGTAACAAACAATATCAAATACTCCTGGCAATGACACGCACAGCTGGAACACAAAAAGAGGATGCAGAAGAAGATAAGTAACACCAAGGAAGGGATGACAGCCAGCCCAACGACAAGAACTGTCACATTGATGCTGTTTTTGGATGACTGCTTGGAGTTGCCATGGCAATGGCTGGAACACAGCGCATGATTTATTTGTGTGCACGTACTGTAATTGTGCCTCTGAGTTGTTCATCGCAAATGTTGAGAGGTGTGTGTTGATGCGGAAGCTTTAACCGGAACATCTGCATTGTCGTAAGACAAGTGTGGGATTTGTGGAAAGCAGAGAGCATCATGACACAAATAGACTTTAAAGACAAGGATTTAGACAAAAGGAGCCAGGTAAAAAAAATTAAAATAATGTGACGGTTATGCGGAACTTACAAGTTGTTACCAATACAGCAAGAATAATGATTCAGGCGTGGAGTAGTCCCGAGCCTTGTGAATTTGATTTTAAAATATAAAAATACCTTTAAAACGTGGAGGTCTTGTTGTGGGACCTGCACATCTTCCGAACACATACAATTTAGAAGCAGAGCATGTGTTTTTTATGAGATATAAAATAAATCAAGTTTTAGTAATTCAATCAGAATGTGTTGCTAATGACAAAATGCATGTTTGGTGGTTCATTAATTAAAAAAGCGATATATTATGTTTTATTTATCAGGTAAGGCTGAAAATGGTTTTATTTTGAAAAGTGACCGAATTCTCTGTGACTTGAGCTTGACACATAAAAAGTTGTTTCGGTTACTTGTTGCTCGTATTAAATCCACAAGCTAACAAAATGAGTCAAAGTACCAGCCGTCATTGGAAAGTTTTTTTTGCCATTTTATGATTCACCACATGAGCCTATGCCCGAGAGGAAAAAAAAAAAGCTACATTTCACAGACAATACTAAGAAAAAAGATGCACTTGAAATATGAATAGAGGCAAGAAGTGATTCCCACACACAAAGCCCAATCAATATGTGGTGAGCGACTCTACGATGAGTCAAAACTGTAACTTGAATGCGTCATACTTGGTGGCTAACCAACCGGATTGCTGAATCTAAAAAGCCTTTGAAAAAATCCAACAAGCAACCCTAACCCTAACCCTAACCCATACTTCTCATTAAACTGCTAAGGCAGTTGAAGATACAAAAATGTTACTTAGAATATAATAATAGAATCATCCATTTCACAAGTTGAACAGAATTAAATTGAATTGTCAAGACAGATAAACTCCACCGAAATCGTACAGTTGACGTTACGGCTCCAGCTGTACTCATTATTTCCAATCCCCAGCACCAGGGCAGCAAGCGTCCAAAGGTCACACGGTGGTACCTTCTAATTGTTTGGAGAGGCCTGTTTTGCTAAACAAGATGTTCAGATGTTATGCTCATTATCAATGATGACCACATGGTTGGTGCCGCGGGGTTCAGATTCAGCTCGATACGCTTTCAGTCCATCAGATGCTGTCACGAACCGCAACCATTGTGCTAAAACCACGACTATGGTTGGCTCGTCTCATTCTGTGACGGACAGGCGCATAACAAAAAATGATAAATAACATGGCAAGCTCATGCACGTGCGCACACGGAAAATAATTCAAGGTTCTTTTTATAGGACTTTAACTACCAAATATAGCCGGAGCCCAGTTGGTCATGCAGTGTTGTAATGTCAACAATGAGGTTACATTGCTTCCTCGTGACAACAACTTTCCAACTTGCAAGTGTCCCCATCACACTTGTGGTGTCACACATACACACACTTTCTGGAAATGCAGTTTGTCGTCATCAGAGATGGGAAAGTCAAAAGCATGACATAGTTTGGCCTCTCCTCACCCGGAAGGTCATTTTTATTTTCTAGACCTGGATTTCTCATCTGGGGTTGTCCTCCTGTCAGTTCAAATGTAAATAATTGTTTCAGCTGCTGCCGGGCAGAAAACAATTTTGGTTAATTTCATTTTTTTTTGTTATTTTGCCGCTAGAGAGAAAGCCCAACACACCATTGATTGTCGTATTTGCCGCGGAGACAGAACCATTTACGATACAATCTGCAGGTCTGGGAGGACAAATGCTTCTTGCATCCACATTCGGCTTTTTAGGGAAGCTTTAGTGGCACGACAATTAATAAGGTCGGATAAGGAGACTATAGAACCGGAATTGCCATTTTCTGCTGTGTGCAAGTGAGCTGATCAACAATGCACACAGACGATGCATACACAATGAGCTGGCAGCTGCTGTAAACAATAGCGAGGTCATCCTCATGAGCAGGCTGCTTTTCCGTCCAAGCTTTCAAAATGTGAATATTTGCATCTCTGGAAATGTCTTAAAAGACAAAATCCTTTGCGCAAGCTCCTCACAGATAAAAGCAAACACCAAAGCGAGCATTGTGCGTAAAGACAAAGTTGGGATGATATAAATTCAAATTGACGGGCTAAAGTGCTCTGCAGTCCAATGCAGTGAGCTTTATGGTGGAATGCAATTTTTATCTCCAAGACACTCTGATTTAGAATACTTTTCCCACAGTGTTGGAAATGCAACATTCTTGACTACAATCTTTTTTTCCATTCTTTATTAATGGTAAACAGAACACGTAACACTAACCCTAACCCTAACGTCATGCTGGACACTGTTAACCATTGTGCATAGTCAAGCACAGTACACAATAAAACATGCAACTTGCTGATTACTGTTCAGACAAAGACGAAATACACTGTTGATTGAAAAAAAAAACAACAACTTTGCTTTACTGCGCTCCACATTGCCTTTTTTAATGACCTGCATCCAGCCACATAACTTTACAGCAGAGCACACCAGTTGCTGTCATGCTATGTGGCACGCTAAAAATAGAGATGCTATTAGTGTGCTGGTCCCATGCAATTATCTTTGCAACACAGACATTTTGGAGGCAAGATCATATATGTGTGTGTGTGTGTGTGTAGCTGTCAAAGAGCAATTAGTGTGACATGTCAGTGTGGTTTATAGCCAGCTCATTTTCATATCAGAGGTGATGTTATGCTGTCATGAGTGATTCATTCAAGGATATACGCCATGTTTCCCAAAGATGCCATGAACACCAGGCTGTAAATGGCTCTTAATTGAAGCGGCGCATCCTTTGATTCATTATTTACAGGCCCGCTTCATTATTCCTCTTCCGCAGCGCCGCTTCCATGATAGGAACAAACACAAAACGGGAGCCCAGAATAGCAAATGGTCCAACATCATTACACCAAAGTGGTTGAGGTGTGACAACATCAGACATTGAGGAGACAACAAATCAATGTCAAGCTTGATTCGTATTTCGTCAGAAAGGCCAAGGAAAGCAAACGTTGAACCCGTTACTGCCTTCTTTGAAACAAAAGCTCCTAAAATGTCTCAAATGACCAAGAACATGATTTAATCTGCTTCTTAGATCTTTGACAGGAGTCAACTTATACAAGCGGGAGACAGTTTTTGGAGACGGCGTCTTGGAAAGGACGTGGAGAAAGCTGATTAAAATGTAATGAGTGTTGTGAGTGAGGTCATGATGGGATGTGCTCGCTGCTGAATCGGGTTTTTGACTCCAGAGTGGCCACGAAAAAGCCCCGTCGACATCCGTTTTAGAAAGACTATGCTTCCATACCAGGGTGAATGTGCAGGAGTAGATGCTTGAAATCGAGCCAAATGCAGAACGGCATGCCTGGAGCATGAGGAGCAAACTTTCCTGAGAACTCCAGCTGCCTTCCACAGAGTTGCGTAACGTCTGTACCGCTAACGTGACGTGACGCTCCGACACAGAACAGAGGAAATCCCATCTGAGGATGATGAAACTACGGAAAATGACGGAGCTCTGAAGACAAACTAGAGGAAGAAACGCCAGGAAAACTCTAGAGTTGGACTAAAAGAGCAACTTGTCAATCACGAGCCCAACGGACACGAGAGGAGCAGGTGAGCCGAGGTTGAACCGATACTCACGCTGACGAGTCAATTACGGCCCGGCGAGGCGGAATGTCACGGCCGCCTGGACACTAAACCGCCGGCTTAACCTTCACGCGCCACATCAATATGCCGCCACCGCTAGAGAGGAAAAGAGATGGCGTGGAGGCGGGGCCTCTGGGGGATGAGGAGAGCACATGCATGATGAGTTTCAAGCATCACACACATTAAAATTTATCTGTGTAGACACACCAGTGCTGAAGTTATTTTCAGCAAAGAGGTTGGATTGGGATGTTCGCCGAATCATGAAAAATGACTAATTTTACATTCGACTTGACCAGAGGTCGACAAACCCAGAGGTTGTAAGTTTGATCCCTGCCAGTTGCGACTGTGTCAAAGTGTCCTTAAGTGAGATATTGAACATTGTTCCTGATGTTGTGTCACGAGAAGGTGAGTGATGAAACAGTGCTGAAGCATTTTGGTGACCTTGTCGGCGCAAAAGCGCAAAACAAGTTAAAGTCCATTTACCACAAATTTGAATTAATGGTGGCTTTATTTGTCTCTAAACATAGTTCTTTACGCGGAGGCTAAAGTGTGTCTGTTTTTTTTTTTAGTTTTATAACTTACTGGGATATGCAAACGCAATGCTTTCCAAGAGGCTTTTTGTGAGTTGAATTATTCACAGGTTATTATATATTACAATGAAATCTACAAGGGTACATTTAACTTTTTATTTCCCCTGAAATCCAACTATGGGGAATTTATACTTGTGCATATATTTATAAATGTAATCTTTTATTTAGATTTTTTAATATTTGTTTTTATTTCACTTTTATGAATTAATTAATTTATTTATTTATTATATATATATATATATTTTTAAATTTCCTTGTAACTTTCATTCACTGGTTGATTCCTCCAAGGCAGCATTATTCTATTATTGCAACTTGATGAATATGTGTGTGTGTGTGTGTGTGTGTGTGACAGTTTTGGCACAGGGAATCTCTTGCCGGGCTCTGTAGACTGAAGTGGGACAGTTACACAAACACATGAGCTCAGCGGGAGGTCGGGTGAGCAGGTCATCAGTACTGCTGTTTACAGGGGAAATCCACAGTGTGATTGGGCACGAGGACAGCGCTAGCCTGTGTGTGTGTGCGGGAGAGAGACGAGTCATCATTTTTATCTGCAGGGAAAGACTGTGCGACTCCCAAGGTGACTGCACACTGTGACTGCCAGGGAGTGTGAATTTTAATAAAGGGAAGAGGTCAGCGGGGTGACTAAAAGTCAGGAAGAGTTGCAGCTTGCACATTTAAAAAAAAAATACATTTCTTATGACTTATGCTGTGTGTGTGTGGATGTATGTGGCTCTCATTTCCTTCCTATCAGTGCTCATCTGGGAGAGTGAATGTGAATAAGGCAATGGAAAAAGGTGGCAGAGGGTAACGGATGAAGGTCGTACCCAGAGGGAAAGATGTGAAGAGGCAGCTACACACACGCACGAGTGATTTTTTTTTTTTTTACCTAAATCCCTAATCATGATGATAATTTAATGTTTTCTAGCACCTTTCAATAGGCCCAAGGAGGAATAGCAGCATTATTTGTGTGCGAGTGTGCACGTGTGTGTGTGTGCATAAAACTGTCAAATGATGTGTCTGGAAAAAGAATAAAACAAAATGCCTCTCGTATCCAAGGCTGCGGATTGACAACAAATTGAACGAAATACCTCCTGCATGGAGTTTTGTCATTTAGATGAATTCATTATTCATTTATTCACCTTGCTTTTTACAACGTTACAATTGAAGAGGTTCTTTACTTGCCAGTTTCAGTACAAGTATGACAATTTTTTTTTTAAATACAAATGAATCTATTTTTAGGAAATAAGGACTGCAAAAAAAAAATAGAAGTTGTAGGAGAAGAATAAATTGAAGACGCTAGCCTATGACCTTGGTAGTGACCACACACATAAGGATTTGCCATTGTAAATATTGAACAGGTTCAACAAATAGGATTGTCAGTCTCGACGGCTTTCTGAGCAGATTGGTAAAGGGAAAAAAAAAAAACTCAACAGATGATCAATAATCAGGCCTCAAGTCACTGACCGGGTGTGGGGGGGTGGGTTGGGGGGTGGGGGGGGGGGGGGTAACACAATTTTCCCAATTAGTGGTAAGTGTGTAACCTGCTTCAGTATAATCAAACTGCAGTGACTTTGCTTAATAGAGGCCGTGTGTGCGTGTCCATGTGTGTGTGAAATACAGATGCATGGTTGTGGAAGCAATGTCACTGCAAAGAGGTTCTCATATGGCGAGCAGGACATTTTGCACTAATGAATTTGGCAGCTGTGTGTGCGTGTGTGTGTGTGTTTTGAGAGATAGAACACAGAGATCTAATGGGTGCTCGGCTCATATTCAGCAGGCTGTTTGGCATAGCCTGGAAGGAATGCTTGGATAGATTACACTGCTGGCTGTAAAGTTGACTTTCCAATGAGGCTCCATTTTTTTTTTCAACCATATCTATCCATCTTGGCAAAATGTGACCAGCCTGATTATTACTATGATTTGCATAAATACAAATTTTAGCACCTTCATTCTTCTCACGCGTTGTACATAAGAATAAATGACAAACTGGAGCGTCAGTAGCATTCAGGAAGAGGCCTGCTTAAAAGTTCATAGCTAAGAAAAGGAGTCGTGATGGATATCACACTTGTGCAGCGTTGCAAAGTGAAGACAATATATCAGACATGGAAAATAAGCAGCATGTAATTCCACTTGGCCTCTCTGCACTGCGCTATATGTGGGCCAATGGAGACAGACACACTACACCCACGGCAACCCAACACTTGTGACATCCACGCTACCCCGACCACCGAGTAAACACCTGACATCTGTATGGGAAGGGCACGGATTTTACAACCATCTCACACACACACACTTGCAAGACTGTGTGTGTACACCTGACAGAGAATGTGACAAGCATAACAGACACAAGTGGTGTCAAAGCTTCAGGAAACATCTACAATGTTCTGTTCGCATGCACAATAAATGTCTGTCATTGGTTCATTTCTTGTTGTGTGCTTCCTCTCTGGCTGTATATGTACAGTATAAGCCTGATGGGTGGGGGGAGTCGAGTGTGGGGGGGTCACGGCCTTCAGCTGTTCCCAGGGCACGAGGCTCAGGTTAGCCACACAGTGCGTATGTCATTGTTGAGAGAAAAAGAAAGCTGGCAGGTTAAAAGAAGAGACACAGAAAGGCGCTGTTGGGAAAGTATGATGCCGCTAAAACACAGGTGTCAAACTCAAGGCCCGGGGGCCAGATACGGCCCGCCACATCATCTTTATGTGGCCCGTGAAGTCAAATTGTGCATCAAATTTGAGTCTTTACTAGAATTGCAAATTGTCTTCACATTTAATATCTTTTTTTTTTTTTTATATTTGACCAGTTTTTACTCGTCTGATTTGAAAACGAGTTATTTGTCAATTTGTTTTGTAGCTTTTACTGTATATAATATGAGATGCTCGTACATTTATTTGGGTTGACAGTCATAATGGCCCTCCGAAAGAAGCTATGACTACAATGCAGCCCGCAAAAAAAATGAGTTTGACACCCCTGCTCTAAAAGGTTAAGAAGACGACAAAAAAAATGGTAGGATTAACCAAGACGTGATTGTTTCTAACCTCCGGTTGGCAAGAAATCCTCATGTGCCAACTGTACCGCAAGAAAGGATGCCAAATGTCAACAATGGACAATCAGACATGTTCCACAAATTAAGAAGCGTTCCCAGCAAGCAATTTGTCTTAGCACAATGCACAAATCAACCTTTTTGTGTTGCCACCACGATGTCATCAGCTCGGAAAGGGGGTGCTGCGCAGGAAAGGTGGACCACGTTTCCATGGTGACAGCTGGTGTAAAAAGACCATGTGTGGGCGACCCAGAGCCAAACGGCAACATTACATTTAGGGATAAATCTACCAAATCAACCCCCTCCTCCGGTATGATGTAAAAATGGAACCTTTAAACAAAGCGCAAGGTGAGAAACCAAGCAAGAATATTGCACAGGATATGAAATAATTTCTAATATCAGGCCAACTGTGGAAATCCAATTTCACAGCTGTTGAACAATATCAAACAAACATGGTGGCTGAAGGAGCACCCTCCAAGTTGAGTGATGCCGCGTGTGGCAGACATGAAAGTGGATGAGGTGGGTGAAGGGCAGGCTAGCTGGCAAGAGCAATCCATGACAGCACCAATCTCCATATTCGGGCACTTTAAAAACACACCGGGCGCCAGATATTCCCATGTGGACTTGACGGTGGGGGTTTAATGAATGGTATAATTAAACGAAAAGGTCCGCCCAGACCGGGTTTGCGTCATTTTAATGAGGGCTGAAATAAAATCAACGGCAGCAGGTGAAGGACAGAGGGATGGCGGGCCAACGTGGGGGAATGTACCTTTAATGAAGAAGATGAACGAAGAAGGTCGAGGTCAACCCAGGTGCTCGCTGGAACTTCATTGTGCATTTTGAGGGTGAGGTATCCCGACGTGCACTCAAGAGACTCCTCCTCCCCTCCGTGTCGTTTTGGCAACTGTGTGAGGGAGAGATAAGTGCTTCAGCCATCCACTCAGGTTTCCCTGGAGCATGATGTTTGATTGACACATGCTAACAAGGTAAGGTGTTGGACAGAATTCGCCCATGACTCAGAGCAAACCGACCTGGGGCACAGCTTCTTGTTCGTTCCTTTTTTTCAGCGTCCCGAGGTGTGCCATTTAACCAGGCAGCTACCACCGCAACACAAGAAGCAAACACAAATATTCAGATTCCAACTAGAATTTCAATTCTGTCTGAATCCGTTTATGTTCGTGAGATGTGCTCAATTATTTATTTGTGTCATTTCAATATTCAGAACCAAAACAAGATTGACACGGATGGGAAAGTGGAGCAAACACTTACCATTTGAGCTCAATGAGCCGCTGAAACGGCATTTTTCTTTTCTCATAGGCCAAACATGAGAAGATGCCGAAAATAAAAACTGAGGAATTTGGACCCGTCACTCCTTTCCTGCTGGCTCAAACACAATTAGAAGCACTGACATACATTTTCCCAAATTGTAACTTTTGTTCCATGACATTGTGTTGTATTGTGGTTGTCTGACGTAGAATTAAACTCCTGAGACAACACTTCCTGTAGATGTCCTCCACAGCAGGAAATGAGGCTCCGCTGATGCATTGGGTGTTTTTTTTTTTTTTAAACCACATTTTGGAACAATTCCCTGTCTTGCTTGGAGTAAAATTTGAAACAGTTGGTCAGCATATTTTCAAATGTGATCAGGCGAGAGCCATTAAGAATTCCCACCCATTTTGATTTGAACGATTTTTGAGCATAGTGGGAATATATCAATCAGATGTCTCATTAGCTGCCCCATGTCAGTGCTAATGTTGTTGCTAATGTTGAATAAATCAGAAGCACTTTCAAATGTTATCAGGGTTTGTTGGGAAACCGCAAACATCTCCAGTGGGATGTTGTGTTTTATTGCACGGTGTTTTTTGGCTGTTTGCAGCTGGACAAAGATCCCCGTCATTTGGGATTGTGTGTGACTTGCACAATTCGGAGGCTTAGCCACAATTTCATTCTTGTCTGTGTGCATTACATTTCAATATAAAACATTTGACGGTTGTCTCTCAGTGTTAGAGATCTAATTTTCACTTTATGCATAAATGCAGTAATATTTATATATACAGTCAAGTCAAGTCAAGTCAAGTCAAGTCAAGTCAAGTTTATTTAAATATACAGCAGATGTTTCGTTGGATTGGGGGACGGAGATAGTCACCAGTGCTTGATTTATAAAACTTCGGAACTGTATCTGTAGTGGTAACTATTTGGGAAATAAGATATAACAAAAAAACTCAGCAGTTTGTGTAGATAGGAAAATACAAACATTTACGGTGAAATGCAAAAATGTTTAACCGTCCTCCTGAGTAAAAGTTGAATAGTGCCACCGTTGCGTTCGCATATAAAAAGTACACGGTCAAAATTCCACGCACATCTGTTCACATACATGTGCCAGTACAGGAAATTCAACAAACATATCCATGCGTTGGGCCTTCCAGCTGCTCTGGCCACTTTAATAACCCAACAGGACTTCTTCCAACAATTGTAAAGGCAAAATTTGTTCTGCTCGCAGCCATCATTGTGGTTTTTGCATTGACGTAGAAGGCAGCCTAGCTCTTGCTCACACTTTACACGTGTAGTTTCTCTCATATGCGCTAATCCAAAATAAAGTGGAGACCAAACGCCGCTTTTGCATCTTCTGTTCAGATCCTCATTACATAAGACTTTCTAATATCCATAAATACAAAATTTAAATTACTTGTTTATGTATTAGTTCATGACTTACCAATTGTAAATTATCTGAATTGATTTTTGTTGATTACAAAAATTGCTGCTTACCACAACACGGTTGGAAAAAACATACGTGCCCACCCCGCCCACTTTTAACAGCTCAACCTTGCTGCTAGTCTAACCCATTCACAAAACACACCAAAGTGCAATTACTCTCCAACAGAGGCCGCGGTTAGAGTTGATTTTGTTCAAATGAATTGGAACACGGTGATTGTTTGATTGTCTATGTGCTGCTGACGTTGGTTTTAAAGACAGGAATGTTCTGGCAAACAGGCAGAGAGGCCTACGCTCTATTGGCTTGAAAGCTAATTAAGTACTGATAAAAAAAAAAGAAAAAAAAAGGGGGGCCCTTCTCTCCACAGTAATTATCTCCCTTTCAGGACTAATTTTGCCAATCAGTGCCATCTTTAGTTCGGAGAGCAAATTGGGCCATAATCATCATCCTGGAGGAGATCTAATTGCTACTGCTGATTTGGTCCTTATCAGAACACTGGCTACTTCTATCAGTCATCTCACAGAGCTCATTTATGGGAGATGATGTGCTGGGAAATTAGGCTATTATAAAGTGATGACTAATGATGTTGTCTTAGAATGAACATTTGACATATTCATGCGTGTGAATAAATCAACCACAGCGAAATAAATTCCACATTTATTGACGTAAAATGTTTGTATAAAAATTAATGTGTTGAATTAACCAATAGCGGCACAGTGTGTAAAGTCGTTTATAGTAGTCTGAATTGGATCAAACGTTTAACATTTTATTATAAACACCACAAATTGTTGTTAGAAACAGTCCTTTCATTTGCAAATATAATTGCTGCTTTAAATGCTGTCTGGGAAAAATATAAACTTGCAAGGATATCATTTCCTTTTCCTGTATTGTAATTCTCACATCCTGCAATTCCAGTGTGTCAAGGTGTCCTCATTTTACATCCTTTGTCAGGAAATAAACATTGATTCGAAATGCAGCACGAAAAAGTTTGTTCTATATGCAATTCATTTAAATACCCTAGATTTTATAATATTAAAAGATTTTAAATACATCCACATGCTTGTAAATATACAGCACAGCCTGCTTTTGAAAGAAATCTCAGGATAATCATAGAAATTTGAAATTAAACAGCACCTATCATGGGGTTCTTCCGTCTCGGATCAGGCTGTCTCGGATCGTCTCTGTAGCCATAGCGATCCGGGCTGGCCTGCCGGTAGCCGTCTGCTCCATGTCCTATTACCTCATAGTGGTGTCCTCTGCGGCCAGTACTGGGGGAGGGGAGAACGTCCTGCCCCGAGGCCGTGCGGTAGTGCTGTCCAGCATGGGGAGATGAGGTGTGATGACGTTGATTGTGGGATGCCGCCTGATGGACGGATGGACTTTTGTCACGGTAGCGATCGGGGTAGTCCCTGTGTGCAGATCTAGAGTGCGTCGGGTAATCATATGGGTCCCTCCTGAAAGGAAAAATGTGATAGGGTACTTATTTTGATCTCATTTGTAAAGTGCTGACTGGAATCATTAATTCTACGAATGCTTGCAAAAACTTTGAGTTGTCCAACATGGGGTGGAAACGTTTTATGTTGCGCAAGCTCGCTTGGCTTGTTGTCCAAACATGCCCCACCAGTATCTGTTTGCAAGACGTTGTAAAGATAAATAAATAAGAACCTCTGAAGCTGGGCTGAACCAGTTTGCAGAAACGACCCCGAACCTGTTCACACTCACTCACCCACGCCCTGCTTTTTGATCATAGAAGTCAAGAGGGAAAAGTCAGAGTTGCTTTCAAGCACTTATGTGATACACAAAGTGATGCTGGCGTAAAATGGCCAAACTGTCTCGATAGTGTGGTCACTTTTCACATAAGTGAAAATATGTGCTGAGTCACACAAAGCTGACTGGGCTTTAGCGAAAGCTAATTGCCTCCCAGTTGAAGCCTCTCCTTGTTTTGCCATCATACCAAAGTGTCTCCGCTGTGCAGTCCCGACCGAGTCTGGCTCAGCACCTGTTGACTGGCCAATTAGAATGCTTCACTCACCACAGATTAGACGGCGATTTAGGGCGAGTCGAGCCTTTCCATCAGGATATTCCTGGACTGCGGTGAGCTGGAGCATGTGGGTGTGTGTTTTGACCACCCATACAGAGCGGTCGGTACACACAGGTGGTCCCGACAATGAACAGCGCCGCTTTGTCTCTCGGCAGAGGCCGAGTCACAGACACTGAACGTGCTGCTGAGGCTCAAATCAAGCAATGTCAAGATGTTTCCACAAGGATATACGGTTTAGATTGGCTCAAATGACAATAGTTATGAAGAGGACTCAAATATGAGTCACTGCTTTTTTTTTTCCAAAATCAGTCAGTTCATATACACCTAAAAACTATTGAGTGAAATTGATATATTTTTTTTATAGTGCATGCAACACTTTAAGCAGAAAGTCTGCAGGATTAAACCTGGAGAGAGAAAAAGTACAGAAAAAAAATATTACAGAGAACTAAAGAATTTCGTCGTAACAAAAGATCAGGAAAGGCACCATAAAAGTTAGGCGTTAGACTTTCCGAAGGGGCCCTTGAAAATGATCGATATAGATTTCGGTTCCTCTGAATTTATTTGCAGGATAATTTGTTTCCTTGAGTGATTTTGCTGCTTTTGTTTTTTTTTTTTAACTTTGTCTGACATGTACAATTGAAGTGATTTCTTGATTCAACAAATCTGCTGGTAATCATGCCCGGGTGGAGCTAGTGAAATTGCACTCAATTTCACAAAAAAGTGTAGTTAATCACAGTTAATTCATAATTTAACAAGGGTGAGGAAGGCAAGTACTTTTCATTTTTCCCCCTTACTCATGATCATTTAGAAATTGCATTATGTGTGCGGTTACTGTTCATTAGATAATGATAAATGTGCAAACAAATGAAAAATAAAAAACACTAATAACAAAAATCACAAAGGAGTCACCACATGCAACCCTGGAAAAACCCTCAGTAAAACAATCTGAAAAGAGCTTCAAACCCAGAAGCTCCCAACTGTGAGATGGATGTGCTAACCACCAGGTCACTCCGCAGCTGTTCGAGGCCATCTTTAGTCGACTCTCATGGGACTATTTAGACTCTCAGCTGTGAATCCAGTCTATCAGTAGATCAAAGTATCTATATTGCATTTATTCATTTGGAATTTATTTCACTACATATTTAATCAACAAGTACTACATGCAAACTTATTCTGTTGAGGACCTCTTAGTGAACTCTTATGCCAGTCCGTTAAGTTCTTGGCTTCACCCATCCTTCCTTTTTGATGTGTGCTTATCCAGTGCAAGGGGTTAGCAGTAAATGACTAGACAAACATCAAGAGACAGGCAATTATTCACTCTATGCACAAAGTCTGACGTACGTTTTTCATGTGGGAGGAACGAATTGGAACGAATTTACGCACATGTAAACATAATGAAACATATGAACATACTCACCAAGGTGACTGCCAATACACGCGTCCATGTTTCTCGACAACATGGGATTTGCATGTTTAATTAATGAATGTCAGAGATAAAGAGAACATGTGGATGCATTATAGATGCATATGTGAACACCACGAACCGGCAAGTCAAGTGAAGGGAACAATTTAAGGGCAATATGTTACATTTTGACATCAACTAGACACTTCCACTGGTATGGTTGCCTCTGGAATGAGTTCATGCTTCCATTCATCAGATTTATTACCCCAAATTGAGTTCTTCTTCAGACTCCACATACATAACAAACCTTGAAAGCACACAATGAAGTTCAGTTGAATTACACAAGCACCAACGACACCAACAAGGCTGAGCGCCACAGAAGCCATTACGGCGGCCAACAAAGGTAGTCAGAGGTCGTACTCGGGACAAAGGAGAGTGATTGTGCAACAGAAAAAAATCTGTTACATTGCTGTTAATGACAGAAACAGATGGACTTCTCTGTCCATAAACGCAGAAAGGCTCAGTTGCTGTAGCAGCTCGTGTCGAATTTCCTCGAAGCTTGACGGTTCATATTAAGTTCGCCACATGCCTACACGCTATTCTACTTGCTTCTATTTAGGCTAAAAAGGAATGTCGGGGGTTTACCTTTTGACTTCTTTCCAGTGCCATGATTTTATTTTCCCTAGCTCAGATAGGACTTGCGGAAAAAGGGATGCAGAAAGGCAGACATAAACAGAGGAGACATACAAATGCGGGTGGGAGGATTTATGGAATGGTAGTATTATTGTAAACAGGTAGCACCACAGGCGTCTCAAAGCCAGCAAAAGACTTTTCATTTCCTACCACCGACCCCGTGAGCTGAAATGCGGTTAGCTGGACAAACATGGCTGTCTCGGAACACCTTCGAAATGGTCAGTCAATAAGAAAGAGTTATGGCACAGCATGGGAACTCAAAGTCCATAATCCCTGCACATTTTTTCATTATGAACCGTTTTTGCTTAAGTCGATCCTTTACACGCCTTTTTTATGTTCTTTCAAGATGCGGCAATGTTCTTGTCTAGGCTTCTGACACCTGGAATAATGTGCCCAAGCACCAAAGTGGTGCAATTCGATTAAGTCTGAGGTTGGTCCTAATTTCTAAATCGTAGGGTTTTCATGAGACATGAGAATTCCAAAGAAATCCATTATAAAAATATAATCACACGATTGGGAAATTTACCTATTTCGTGGATCTAAAAGTTATCGGCAGTGACATGTTTGCGGCTTATCATTCCGATGATTGTATTGTTTGTGACCGGACAGTCGAGAGTTTATTCTTTGTAGACTGAGAGGCATCACGTTATTCTAATATCATGCAATTGGAAACATATTTCTTTAAAATATTTTGCCGCAATGCACCAAAATTATGCAACAAATGTTTTTATTCTTGGTGACCCAAAGGAAAACTTCGCAGTAGTGATTATCAGGTGACTTGTTTGCCTTTGTGCAGTTCATCGTGAAAGCTAATGAAGTGACTTTGTAGATTTTTAGTGTTGCTGTTACATTTTAGAAAACAGTTCTTGCAGATTGTATAGTTTTTATCTCCTGTTTTTCCGTCATGTCTTCTAATAGCCAAAGAGTCTCCACACTTTTGAGTTAAACTCTGCAGGTGGGTCTTTGCATTCGCTCTTTTTCGCCAGCCACGGCTTCTGCCTACTTTACTAATATTTGCAGGATTAGGGACCCTACAAACAGAACAAGAGAGATTAAGTACCGACCGTGACAATGGGGTGAATCTATTATGCGTATCGTTAGTTATTCCAACAGAGGGGCAAAAAGTATATTGCAATATAGATTTTTTCCCCCGTCTCTAGTGTGCTTATGTTTAGTTTGATCCAAATATGAATTGAAATGAAACCTAAATTCCGTGGCTTTGTTCAGAAGCAGGTCAAAAAGATGTAGCTTTGAATAAAACCTTTCTGCAGTCCTCTGAATAAATAAAATATGCACTCACCCCTTTGTCTGCAAGAGGTTGTTGAATATCGTAGTCGCCTCCATTGTGTCAAATTGGTATCTGTGCACTAAGCACTGTGCAGTCAAGTAAAATAAAAGTCAAATTGGTAGTGGTAGAATGAAAAAAATAAAGTACTGAAATGTTAACATCCAATTTTGGGTGTCAGATATGGATGCCTTAAAATGCTTGTTGTGACCACATTGTAAACTTGTTCAATTTGCCTTTCCAAATTATAACAAAAAGTGAAATAAAACCTAGTAAAAAAAAAATAAAAAAAAAAGAATAAAAATGCTTTTTGGTGTGTCACAACGAAGGAACTCTTTAAATAAATGAACTTGTAATGGAATGTAAAATTCAAAACACTATTCGAACATTATTATACTGCTAATGTTATTGAACACACTAATATTATATTAAACGTGACAATCAATTATTTAGTGTTGTCCAAAACTTGCGTGGATCAGCAAGACTGGAACATGTTAGACTGCATAAAGCACTTCTGACGGTGAGCTCCATATTTTAAGTGAGTTACACGTTTTTATGTTTAAGATTGCTTGTGACATTTTAACGGTTGATTGCACTGGTGACAACCTGACATTGCCACGTCTTCTCCCCGTCCCTCCTCAGTCTCTCATTCAGACCAAGAAAAGTTAGTGCAACGATTCCATTGAGTGTAAATTGATTAGTCATGCCTAAAATGAAATACTCAGCTGCTGTGAGCCTGCTACGTTCATGGCAATTGAGCTGTAAATGAGGCCTGCTTGCATTACCTGAGTGTACGTTATTAAAACCTCACTCCTTGGAGCCTTCAAAGCCGCTGACTTTGCAAGCTCCTAAGCCTGCGAGGGGCGGGCCAGGACGACGGGAGTCACCGCCACTATTTCACAAACACCGATCCTACGCATCAATATAGCATTATAAAAACAATAAATAAATATATAAGGTTGTACAGCAACATGGCTGGCCTATTTAGAGAAAGATATTCGTTTTATTGTTAGTTAGAAAAAAGAACAGAGGTAGAAAATACAAAATAACGATAATATATAGCTTAAATAAACCCAAAATAAATGTAATTTCTCAAAGACTGTTAAAAGAACTGTTAAAACGGTGATTTAGCAATACTGCAATTTTTTAAAGTTCAACCAATTTAGTACCGCGACCATTGTCAACTTACCTAATTTGACAGAAGGCTCCATCGGCCTGGCCAAGCCCTAATCCAATCACCTGCAGGCAATGGTTCAAGGGAGGGGCTGTGATTGGATAACCTGGGGCTGGGTCACTGCGCCCCTGACCCGCTGCTTTGAATTGCTAATGATTTTAATGTTGTCCATATGTCGGCTTGCAGCGTCCGGCTGGGTATGTACCCTTCAGCTAACGGCGAGGCAGCCAGGAAGCTTAGTAACACTCTAATCTTCCCTGGGGCGAGGTTCTCCGTGCCACCATTCCCTGAACACACTTAAATTCCTGTTCACTGGACTGCCGTGCACAAACTCCTCTTCTTTTGAGTGCAGGCTGAACTTGGATTTGACATTATGACATCTGACACCGGAGAAACATGACAGAAAATTGGTAGATTTCGAAATGAGGCATCACAGCTCCCAGTTGTGCTTTCCTTTGCAGAGATGAATTTGCATGGACAGACTCACTGTACTTTGCCTCTGTTTCAAGCCATTCCCTCTCTCCATGTGATCCCATCTGTGAGGTGCTTTGCTAGTAAATTATCCAAACACTCCCAAACGCACTCATGTTCACCCCCCACACATTCTCTCCCCCGGCCAGCTCGACACAAAGGCAGCCCAAATGGATGCTAATGAGAGACAGGCCAATGGCAAAGCCCGGCTCATTTTGCGAGGAAATAGCTTTCAATAACGGCGGCACCCGAGGGGATTTAGTTCAACCTCCGCTGTTACAGACATATTCTATTCACTGCTGTATTTGCGAGCTTTCCTCCTCCTCCACCTCCTTTTTTTATCACCACGATGAAGAAACAAAGCAAAACAACACTTAGAAGATATTTTCTGCTCCTCTTGCGGTCATGTTTAGCGTCACACTTCTTCACAGTTCTCTTTCTCTTGCCTTTTATCGAACTTCTTGAGGCAAATTAATACTCCACGTGGATGATAAGCAGCAGGTGAAAGGATTCAAATAATTCAAAGTGCGGGTGAACAGCTAAAAGACTCAAATATGGCTTGAATTTCCCTCTTTGTCACCAGCCTGTCGCAGGTCACAAAAAATAACATTTGTGACCCGTATTTACACCTATAGACAATTTAGTTTCGTCACTGAATCTAACGTGTATATTTTTGTAAAGAGTAAGGAAGCCACTTCCCATTAGTGTGGCAGATGTGCAAAGTTATGTCATCAAATATATATATTTTTGGTCATCCAAATCAAAATATTAAATATGTATAATATGTCAGTTGGGTCGCAGTACAGATTAGAATCCTAACTTGAAGTCAGTCCACATAGTTTAATTAAAAAAAAAAAAAGTTGGGTCTTAACTATCCAATGTCATCAGGTCTCGTTTGAATTCTGACTCGTTCTTCTGTTCAGTGATGTGCCCTCTTGGTTGGCTGCCTGCTTTCCGTTATATCAGGCGGCCCAATAAGCCGTGAAATGACTTTTCTCTCTCCTCATCTTCCTACCGAGGTCCTCTCTACATTCACCTTGCATCCTTACGTCCCTCTGCTGCGTGGCGCTAATGTGAAAGCGTCTACAGAGAACTGATGAGCCACGCGTGTTTACGTTCCTAATTTGACAGGAGAGCAGCTAAACAAACACAAGGAGTGAACGCTGCGGCAGTGAAGCCACACGAGAGGCTGCGCGTGCCTGACAAGTGCTGAGCGTCCTCGGGCTGGTTCTACGCGCAAGCTTCCTGCTCTCTGGAGACCTGATCAGTCCTATTCCTGGGATGAGTAGACACTCCCAAGGCAAACACTCCAGATTTAATTATGAGCTCCAAAGAGGATTAGCCTGGGCCGCGTACGTCTGTGTGCATGTGTGCGTGCGTTCGGGAGGAGGGGTGAGGGGGGGCCACAAAGATCGGCATAATCCTGTCTTCTCGTCTTGCATTGATGAAGAAATACTAGCTCTTACCTAGTGTGTGTGGCGTGCGGCCGGTCCAATTCTTCGTACAGGTGCGAAGGTCGTGATTCATCACCTCTTGGTGCCACCTGCAAGAGAAAGATGATACTCAAAAACTGGTCAGTCTCCTACTTAATGGAGTAAATAACATACAAAACTGCCGTGAAATGTCAACTGGGATAGGCTCAGGCATCAAATAATATTTCATATTTACCGTATTTTCCGCACTATAAGGCGCACCGGATTATAAGGCGCACCTTCAATGAATGGCCCGTTTTAAAACTTGTCCATATATAAGGTGCACCGGATTATAAGGCGCACCTTCAATGAATGGCCCATTTTAAAACTTCGTCCATATATAAGTTATATACATTTGGCCTACGGGCCGGACTTTGGACACGCCTGCTGTAGTGGCTCAATATTGGTCCATATATAAGGCGCACCTGATTATAAGGCGCATTGTCGGCTTTTGAGAAAATTGGAGGTTTTTAGGTGCGCCTTATAGTGCGGAAAATACGGCAATTTAAGTGTCTTATGGTTCATTATTTAGCCCAACACCCAACGATGTGATTCCTTTTGGAAGACATTAAAAAATCTCTCGATCTTAGCATTTTATTCACATCATCGATACATTTTGAAAAAGATTTGCATGTGCTCTCTGGTATCAAACAACAAAGTAGCAAAGATTGGAATGCTCCACATGTGGTAAGACAAACACATGGAACCACAAGCGAGCACTGCGCCCTCATGATGAACATGTGCGTGTGTGTTTTCTGCAAACAACACTGGCCTTATGAAAAACAACAGAGTAGGGTGGAGGGGGCACAAAACCTACCACCCACTGATTAAAACCATTTGCGGGCGCATACAGTCAAACTACAAATGCAATTTTGGCGCATATTTGCGTTTTCACGCCAACTCGTAAAAGACCAGCCACACGTTTTCCACCTCCTCTTGCTGGTCATGATTACAGACATTGTATGCAGTTGTTGGACAGGCGGGCGATTCAGCTTGCACTCACCTTAAGATGTTTTTTTTTTTTTTTCCTCCCGTGGTCTCAGTGTCACATAAAAGTAATAAACCATGAGGGAAGGTTTACGAGGGCAGTGAGAACAATGCTAATATATGAGACCTTCAAAGAAACCAGATTTTGAAGAGTTATACAGCACCAACTCAAAAAGAGGAGGGACTCACTTTCCGTGATTTTCTTTTACTGCAAAGTAAAGAAGCTGTGCTGAATATACCATACATTTCTAAATATAATGCATCATAAACAAAGAAATGACGATCTTGGCTCAGTATTTTCTTATTTCTTATTTTCTTTCACCCACCGCAAAGTAAGAGAATCGAGCAAATGTGATTGAACTGAATAACCGCGAACCAATTACAGTCAGCAACTCTCTGGGGCACATATAGCAAACGAGACATCATGACTGAACATCAAATAATGTCACGATTGTGAAGCAAATTGCCATGGCCGCTGGAGCTGCGGTATATTGTGATTATTATAAGAATATTAATGAGAATCATGAAGAGGAAAAAAAGGAGACTTGGATAGTAAAGAGTACGGATATTCGGGAGAGAACTTTCCACAGAGAGAGAAGTGTGTTTAGCTAAATTGAGAAAAAAAAAGTCTTTTGTTTGTTGATTATATTACCATAATAGCCTGAAGGAATTAGCCCGTTTAAAATAAAATACATAAACCAACACAAGATGCTTTTCAGACACATTCTCATTCATCCAAACTTGACAGCCAGTTTTAGTGACAGAAACAAGTCAAGGTCATCCTGGCATATTGCTCCAAGATTGAAGTGGGAAAAAAATTAAACTGCAAATAGATATGTGGTGTAAAAATTTGGAGGTCTTACAAAGCAGAATCTTCCAAGCAGATTTCAACCAGCGAATCAGACAACAATCTCCGTCTTCTAAAATAATCTCTCTAAAAAAACGTAGCAGGAAACCAAACCAGGACAAATGAAGCGCAAATGAAACAGACTACTTCCCTTAAATTTGGCATGGGGTGGGGGACCAGCTTCACGCAGGTGTGAGCACAGACTAAGTCTTCTCCATTTTCCCCAAATTAGAGAGCTTTGCTTTGACGGTGCCAGATGAGACTGAGGGCACACACACACACACACACGGGCGGCACAGCTGTCACATTCATCACCAAGTATTGCTGGAGCTCAGGAAATGAATTTCTTGGAGCACTACGGGACTTTGATGCAATGTTGTGATGCTCACATCTACAATAAGAGTCCAAATGCTTCGACAGAAAGCCAGCCCAAGCTTTTTTTCTGCCAGAGTCACACAGATTGGTTTTCTCCAAGCAGCTTTCCTCAGCCGTCGCTTTTCAAATAGCATAATAAGGATCCTGCAAAGTATCGCCTTTTTTCGTTCTCTTTCCTCAGCTTCCTCTCACCATCGTAGATGCTAATTAAGCATGTGTCTTGCATGTATAGACTATCATCATGCAGTAGCTTGTTCCACAAGCCTTGCTTTGCTAAGTGGCACTTTTCCCCCCACTATTGAGCAGATGCTCACTCACCTAGACTATGACGAAACAACAGAAACAGGAAATTATGGCTGTAGCCCTCCGGCACACAAAATGTTGACATATTAGCATGTGCATGTGTAAAATGTTACCATATTAGCATGTGCATGCGTGTGGCCATAGCAGTGGCCCTGAGGTGTTTCTTTACTCGGGTAAGTTTGAGTAAATGTATTACTCTGAGCTCCAACTCAAGGTTGTGATGACCACATCCTCCCATAAGTACTAAAACAGATTTCCGATCAAATCCACAGCAAAGCAACCGTGTAAACAAGAAAGTGGATCATCTGCACATTTTTTGCATTAGGGCCAATTTCCGTCCGCATAAACTAGTCATGTGCATCAACTTCATGTTTGTTGCTAATTATCTTCACATTTAACAATGTTTATGCATCATCGCAATTGCCGTCTGGATGTATTTCAGAAAAAAGGTACCGTATTTTCTGCACTATAAGGCGCACCTTCAATGAATGGCACATTTTAAAACTTTGACCGTATATAAAATATATACATTTGGCCCGCGGACTGGACTTTGGACACACCTGCTGTAGTGGTTCAATGTTGGTCCATATATAAGGCGCACCTGATTATAAGGCGCACTGTCGGCTTTTGAGAAAATTGGAGGTGCGCCTTATAGTGCGGAAGATACGGTATATTACTGTATCACAACATTCCCTCTAAATGGCTAAATGGAACAAAAAAGGCCATCAACTGTGGCTCAAGCCCAGCTAGAACCTCTTGAATCGGACGCATATTGCACACAGCTCTTTGCCTTGGGCCAGTTATGATATTTGTCGGACCGTGTAGGGAAAGCGAAAGGTACCTGAGCAGCATCGGAATAAAGGGACTTAAAATAAAAGCAAGCAGAAGGGAGTACGTGCCGAGCCCGAGGGAAGTTCCGCACAAATGACAGCCGAGAGGAATCCGTGGATGGAATGACTGATGGTGACTTTGTTTTAAAATGAGAAAACTCATGCTCGCACAGTGGGTAAGGAAACCTCACACTAGAGTTCAACTTCTTTTTTCTGTCTGGGAGCCGGTGCTGAAGAAAGTGAACGTGGCCTGTTCTTCAGCATCTGGTCCTGCTAACTTGTTCAAGGTTATTCTGGGTTTATGGTAGAAGAAAAAAAAAAACATGTGGTGTGGTGTGTGCGTGTAATTATACGGGCCAAAATAGTGCAATCGTCCGGTTTAGAGAGCAAGCTGTCCTTTAATTAGTCCTGGCTTTGAGCGGTGCGCCCGGTTACACGTGTAAAGGGGTGAGAGTGACAGTAAAAGGCCACGGTATGTTTTGTGATCTCAGGGGAGGTCCAAGGTCCAATGCATCTCTTTAGTTAGCCTATTATGAGCTAGTCCATTTGTACATGGGTGTGTGCACAGAAGCTTTCAGTCTGAATGTTTCCTGCTTTTGCACTTTCAACTGTGGCCAAAGTTGAGGTGACACAGATGGTGAGGTTGTGTGTGCATGGGTGTTGCCCGTCAGTGTATGATTACGGCGCGTGTTTGCGGAATATCACATGGTAAAAACGATGTGGTTTGTTGGAGTCGGCCACGAATTCGTTTTATACTCAAATGTGCTTGGAAAGCTGCAACCCCAACTTTAACCGTTACGCTTTGACCAACAATGCGGCTTATTTGCAGATTCTCCTGATGCCAAGAGCGTAACATTCTCATCTATTCTTAGTTTCTCCTTAATTCAAAAAAAAGTTGTGTTTACGCTTAAAGATTTTTTCAATAAGCCCCATGGTAAGTGTTAACTGCTCCTGTGTTGAATTCTAAACCCGTCACGTTAAGACATCTGGATCTGCATGGATTAGTATTGCACTTTATATTTCGATGCATAAAATTATATGCTATACATAAAAAAAGGCACTACGAGTCCTACCACCACTGCATTTATTGTTAGTGTTAGTGTATGTCACAAAAATTTATTCTAAATTGTACGGGATTTGTAAAAGGTTTGCGAGGCATTTCAAGATGCAAAACCAAACAAGGTTAATCAGGATCAGATTTGAATCTCATTGAACTGATTCAGATTTATTTATTTATGCCAGAAAACACTAGCTTGGATGTTCTTTTTAATTTATTCTCTTTGACCCAGAAAGAATCAGGATAGAATTCTTTTATGTTCTAGATTGTGTCTCAGCTCACTTAAGTCGAGCCTTTGTCTGGCATTTGACAACGCATTTAGAGTTAATGTCAGTTGTGCTTCGATGCTATTTTTGTAGAACAAGCTTGATAGGGGAATTCTCCTACTTTAAAACATCATTCTGACATCAGAAACCATCAATTGTCTCTTCCTGCCCTGTTGTACTTTCTGTCAATGCCTCCGTCATTGCCTCTGTCTGGTCCCTTCTGCCTCCTCATGACAATCCAGCTCCCGTTAGATGCTGTCATCTTTCCATATTCCCCTCTAGGCTTCATTTTCTTCTGATTTTTTTGTGACTTTTCTCTGTTGCTCTGTCATCTTCTCAACTTCCCTTGTTTTCCCCTCATCTTGCTCCCCATATTCAGTTTTAGCTTCCTATTTCTGCCTCCTCCTGCTCTTTTGTCTGCAGGAGCAGCTTTTCAGTGGGCCACAAAACCTTCCAACAGCAGGCTTGCACAGTGGGGAACTGCTGGCCCGCACATCATCTAGACTTCTCCTCGGCCTAAGATGCTCACAACACAAGCTTTGCTACTTTTCAGGACAAAGTAGCTGGTTGTTTGGACACAGTGGGTGGGAGCTGATGAATCCCACCAAAGAAACAAGCTGTTGCTGCGTTGGAAGGGGTGCTGAGCAGGGATTTGGTGATAGCAGGTGACAGTAACAGAGATAATATTTTTCTGATGTCTCTAGTGTATTCGTTACAGACAAAAACTATGAGGGGCTTTGCCTGCGGGCATGAAGCACCATGCGCAGATCAGCCGCACCCTGAATGTGCGCTTGCATCTGCGAACAAAACGTAAGCCATCGCTCACCATGACAGGCGGGTGTGCGTTTACTTAATGATGTGGGGGTTTATTTATGAAGTCATGACCAAAATGAAGGAGGGAGAGAGGTAGGGTTGGGGGAAGAGTGCGTGAGGAAGGAAGGGGGCGGTGGGTGGTGGCGGGAGAAGCAGAGACAGCCCAAGGATGCGACATTAAAATATCATCAAGGTGATGGATGCCCGTACCACACACAACATTAAAAGGGAATGCGAAAAAACAGATGCTCAAATCAGGATATGTGGTAACGACGGGCGAGCACGTGACGCCCTGTAAGTACGAGTTCTTGGCATTTTATTACAGTGTCAAATGTACTGCCGGTACTGCTGTTCATCACGCAATGAAAAATTGGTAGATGGTGATGCATGCATTGCGATCATCAAACATTTCTGACAGCAGAGTAGACATCTTTTTTGTTTTGTTAAGTCACAGTCAGCAAAATTGGTCAGGTCGAGCAGAGGTGGGAGTAAGTCACCTATACTCAAGTCACAAGCAAGTCTCAAGCAGTTACTGTGGGGGGGGGGGGGGGGGGGGGGGGACAAGTCGAGTCACCACTAAATTTCAAGCAAGTCAAAAAGTCAGGTCCTGGAATTTATTTTAGGGATAAGTGATTATTTCCCCCAACAATAACCATCGTGTTTACACATTGAAAAGGTAAATAAAACAACAGAGATTATGATTGATTAAATTTATTGCGCTAAATTAGTTGCATTTCTGACTCAACTTTACTTCTTATTACTTGTTCAAATCTTTTTTATTTATTTGATTTTATAACTTGTATTCACAAACTGTACTGTACTGCGTATTATAAAAAATATTTTCTTGGGATGGGATGTCCCCTCCCTGCCCCTCCGCGAGTCGTCACCTTATCGTGGTGGAGGGGTTTGCGTGCCCCTATGATCCTAGGAGCCATGTTGTCGGGGGCTTCATGCCCCTGGTAGGGTCACCCATGGCAAACGGGTCCTAGGTGAGGGGCCAGACAAAGCACGGCTCACAAGCCCCTTATGATGAGTAACATAAATGGACTTAGTTTTCCCTCGCCCGGACGCGGGTCACCGGGGCCTCCCTCTGGAGCCAGGCCTGGAGGCGGGGCTCGAAGGCGAGCGTCTGGTGGCCGGGCCTTCGCCCATGGGGCCCGGCCGGGCATAGCCCGAAATGGAAATGTGGGTCCCCCTTCCCATGGGCTCACCACCTGTGGGAGGGGCCGAAGGGGTCGGGTGCAATGTGAGCTGGGCGGCAGCCAAAGGCGGGGACCTTGGCGGTCTGATCCCCGGCTGCAGAAGCTGGCTCTTGGGACATGGAATGTCACCTCTCTGGCTGGAAAGGAGCCCGAGCTGGTGTGCGAGGCAGAAAGATTCCGACTAGATATAGTCGGACTAGCCTCCACACACAGTTTGGGTTCCGGTACAAGCCCTCTCGAGAGGGGCTGGACTCTCTTCCACTCTGGAGTTGCCCACGGTGAGAGGCGTCGAGCAGGTGTGGGTATACTTATTGCCCCCCGGCTGGGCGCCTGCACATTGGGGTTCACCCCGGTGAACGAGAGGGTAGCCTCCCTCCGCCTTCGGGTGGGGGGACGGGTCCTGACTGTTGTTTGTGTCTATGCACCAAACAGCATCTCAGAGTACCCACCCTTCTTGGGGTCCCTGGAGGAAGTGCTGGAGAGCGCTCCTTCTGGGGACTCTATCGTTCTACTGGGTGACTTCAATGCTCACGTGGGCAATGACAGTGAGACCTGGAAGGGCGTGATTGGGAGGAACGGCCCCCCTGATCTGAACCCGAGCGGTGTTCTATTGTTGGACTTCTGTGCTCGACACGGATTTTCAATAATGAACACCATGTTCAAACATAAGGGTGTCCATGTGTGCACTTGGCACCAGGACACCCTAGGCCGCAGTTCGATGATCGACTTTGTAGTCGTGTCATCGGATTTGCGGCCGCATGTTTTGGACACTCGGGTGAAGAGAGGGGCGGAGCTGTCAACTGATCACCACCTGGTGGTGGGTTGGCTCCGATGGTGGGGGAAGATGCCGGTCCGACCTGGCAGACCCAAACGCTCTGTGAGGGTCTGCTGGGAACGTCTGGCAGAATCTCCTGTCAGGAAGAGCTTCAACTCCCACCTCCGGCAGAGCTTTTCCCACGTCCCGGGGGAGGCGGGGGACATTGAGTCTGAGTGGACCATGTTCCGCGCCTCCATTGTTGAGGCGGCCGACCGGAGCTGTGGCCGTAAGGTCGTTGGTGCCTGTCGTGGCGGCAACCCCCGAACCCGCTGGTGGACACCGGCGGTAAGGGAAGCCGTCAAGCTGAAGAAGGAGTCCTATCGGGCCGTTTTGGCCTGCGGGACTCCGGAGGCAGCTGACAGGTACCGGATGGCCAAGCGGAACGCGGCTTCGGCGGTTGCTGAGGCAAAAACCCGGGCGTGGGAGGAGTTCGGTGAGGCCATGGAGAATGACTTTCGGACGGCTTTGAGGAAATTCTGGTCCACCATCCGGCGTCTCAGGAGGGGGAAGCAGTGCAACGTCAACACTGTTTACAGTGGGGATGGCGTGCTGCTGACCTCGACTCGGGACGTCGTGAGTCGGTGGGGAGAATACTTCGAAGACCTCCTCAATTCCACCTACACGCCTTCCATTGAGGAAGCAGGGCCTAGAGACTCTGAGGCGGATTCTCCAATCTCTGGGGTCGAAGTCACTGAGGTAGTTAAAAAACTCCTCGGTGGCAAGGCCCCGGGGGTGGATGAGATCCGCCCAGAGTTCTTAAAGGCTCTGGATGTTGTGGGGCTGTCATGGCTGACACGCCTCTACAACGTTGCGTGGACATCGGGGACAGTGCCTCTGGATTGGCAGACTGGGGTGGTGGTTCCCCTCTTTAAGAAGGGGGACCGGAGGGTGTGTTCCAATTACAGGGGAATCACACTCCTCAGCCTCCCTGGTAAGGTCTATTCAGGGGTGCTGGAGAGGAGGGTCCGTCGGGAGGTCGAACCTCGGATTCAGGAGGAGCAGTGTGGCTTTCGTCCTGGCCGTGGAACAGTGGACCAGCTCTACACCCTCGGCAGGATCCTCGAGGGTGCATGGGAGTTTGCCCAACCAGTCCACATGTGTTTTGTGGACTTGGAGAAGGCGTTCGACCGTGTCCCTCGGGAGGTTCTGTGGAGGGTGCTTCGGGGGTACGGGGTGCCGAGCCAACTGATAAGGGCGGTTCGGTCCCTGTATCACCGATGCCAGAGTCTGGTCCGCATTTCCGGCAGTAAGTCGGATTCGTTCCCAGTGAGGGTTGGACTCCGCCAAGGCTGCCCTTTGTCACCGATTCTGTTCATAATTTTTATGGACAGAATTTCTAGGCGCAGCCGAGGCGTTGAGGGGGTCCGGTTTGGGGACCTCAGCATCGCGTCTCTGCTTTTTGCAGATGACGTGGTGCTGTTGGCTTCTTCAGGCCGTGATCTCCAGCTCTCGCTGGAACGGTTCGCAGCCGAGTGCGAAGCGGTCGGGATGAGGGTCAGCACCTCCAAATCCGAGTCCATGGTCCTCGATCGGAAA
Source organism: Syngnathus scovelli (assembly GCF_024217435.2). NCBI lineage: Eukaryota > Metazoa > Chordata > Actinopteri > Syngnathiformes > Syngnathidae > Syngnathus > Syngnathus scovelli. Next base: position 4,841,523 of record NC_090848.1, read on the forward strand.
AGGGTGGAATGCCCTCTCCGGATCGGGGATGAGATCCTGCCCCAAGTGGAGGAGTTCAAGTATCTTGGAGTCTTGTTCACGAGTGAGGGGAGGATGGAGCGTGAGATCGACAGGCGGATCGGTGCAGCGTCGGCAGTAATGCGGACCCTGTACCGGTCCGTTGTGGTGAAGAGAGAGCTGAGCCAAAAGGCAAAGCTCTCAATTTACCGGTCGATTTACGCTCCTACCCTCACCTATGGTCACGAGCTATGGGTCGTGACCGAAAGAACGAGATCTCGGATACAAGCGGCCGAAATGAGTTTTCTCCGCAGGATGTCCGGGCTCTCCCTTAGAGATAGGGTGAGAAGCTCGGTCATCCGGGAGAGACTCGGAGTAGAGTCGCTACTCCTCCACGTTGAGAGGAGCCAGATGAGGTGGCTCGGGCATCTTATCAGGATGCCTCCTGGACGCCTCCCTGGGGAGGTGTTCCGGGCATGTCCCACCGGTAGGAGACCCCGGGGACGACCCAGGACGCGCTGGAGAGACTATGTCTCTCAGCTGGCCTGGGAACGCCTTGGGATCCCCCGGGATGAGCTGGATGAAGTGGCTGGGGAGAGGGAAGTCTGGGAGTCCCTCCTGAAGCTGTTGCCCCCGCGACCCGACCCCGGATAAGCGGAAGAAGATGGATGGATGGATGGATGGGATGTACTTTTGTTTGTGTTTTTTTAAAGTTGCGATTATAATGCAACAAGGTCCGATACACGTACTTGTGAAATGCGCATCTTCAAGTCGCAACTTTTTTACACTGGCAATTTCGCTTAGCTGTGCTTCAGTGATTACACAGGACTCCCTTGTAAACGAGGTTTTTAATGTCAATGGGACTTTCCTGGTTAAATAAAGGTTAAATAAATTGGTCTCTATGTTTTACCAAAGTTTTTATAGAGCATCTTACCCTTAGGTTAGGTTACTCAGCTGTACTCATTTTTCACGTACATTCAGTCTACAAAAAAGGCAAACATTTCACCATACCTGAAGGGGTTAAAAGTGATCAAGTCAGTTGGCCCTAAATAATATCTTTATTTCTTTTTAGGGAAGTTGTTAATCTTAAGGAACTACTGAGGCAAGGTCAAATTTAGCATACTGAGTTCAGGCAAAAATGAAATATGTCATGTTCTTTGCAACTTAATTGACATTTCTACCAGTGAAGACAGACATACATTTCCATAAAGATATAGATGATGGGGAGAGATTGTCATAATTAGAAGTGTGACCTATTCACAGACACAGGGAACATGGGAGAAAGGGGCAAATTAGATGGGCACAGATAGAAAGAACAAGTATGCGGAGGAATGAAGAGGACTACTTTTAGATTTATGGACCCACACTGATCTACACACACTCATGCACACACACTTTTAAAAGCCAGGGTCAAATACACTCAGTTGAGGCTCACCGCACACCTTCTGCACATGCAGACTAGTGAAGGAATAAACAGAGGACATGAATAGATACTGTAACCAGACTCTTTAGTTTATGTCAGTGTTGTACTCGGGATCAACCAGCTCAAATGAGCAACGAGAGACACACTCACCTTTGCTTTCAAAAGTGTATGAAAATAAAAAAAGAGTGAGAGAGGTACTCCTGTCCTTGAGCTGAGAAGCTTGTGAAAAAAAACCTTTTAACCAGCCAAGGCTAGAGAAATATGAGCGCATAAAAAAGCAGCTTGGCGGCTCAAGGGTTGATCGTGCAAGGTCGGTAGATACAAGTGAATGCCACACTCAAGTACTGTAGATACTGCTCTCATGCATGAAGAGGAATTCACCAAAAAATGGGGATATTACATGTCAATTTGAAGGCAAGAAACTCTACAAAAAATAGTCAAGTCACTACTGCAAACAGGTTGGATGAACATGGGAGAAGAAGAAGAGCACGGCGAGCAGAAGATGCATTTATGTATCGCGTTATAAAATGGAATCTTCCAAAGTGACAACTGAAAGATTTTTTTTTTTTTTTTTGCCCTGCAAGGAAGACTTGAAGTGTGGGTGTATTTTGAGTGTTGCAAAAGTATTGACAGTGAACAGAATATTGATTTATATATTCCTACTGTTTTAATTTTTACCAATATTGGGACAATAACAGCTCTGATCATTGTGGTCACTATAATAACGATACGTAAAAAATAATTATACACCTAAATATACCCCGGCATATGCCTGCATTTTGTTTTAGGATTTATTCTTAGCATTAATTTAGCATTTCTTTAGCTATTTTCAAAGCACCGCTAGAAATTGCTAATCTCAATCCAAAAAAATGCTTTGAAAAGCATCAACGGGTGGTAACACACTTCCTTTATTTGTAAATATTCTCCATTGTCTCACTCAAAATAACAATTCATCCTTTCCTATTTTAGATTCATCTTTTCCTGTGTTACTTCCAGAACGTTTTATTGTTTTGAATTTCCCGTTCTCACGATGTGTGCGTATGTGATTGGGAGTTTCATTAGGGGACAAACATAACTTTTAATACTTACGACTGGCAAAGCTGCCTTTTATGGGGTTAAAAAAAAAAAAAAAAAACGATCAGAGGGTACACCCACGCCGGCTGCGCTTTAATTGTATCAACGTTTGGATAACAAGAGAGTGGCGGGCAATAGAAGGGAGCGACGCAGGGCGTACGGGGACGTGTAATGAGCAACACAGGCCTCAGGCCACAAAGAAAGCAGCTGTGTTGTGAGACTACGAGTGGCTAATGACGATCAGCGTATACAGCTTCACTGCTCAGTCAACAGAGATGACTTTGAAGAAAGGAAAAAGCCACAGCAGGAGGCAGGTTGAAGTTAGGCAGTAAATCCATCCCATAATTCCAACCATCCATGCCACTGGTTGTGCCTTGGAGCCTTGTGAAATATGAAACCAACTCTGATTCACTGTGGTCAGGTCAAAGTATAGCACGACTTTCAGGATTTGGGGAATTACCATTTGAAAAAATCCCATTCAAAAATGCCTGATAAGTGTCTATTGATTTCCGTGGAGCGTTAGAGAAGTCTGCATTTTCTTCAAATCGATGAAGACTCAGACACAAGACAACTGAGTGGACTGGTCAGGAGAAGCCATTACAGAGCACTGATGGATCGTGACATCAACAATAATAATAATGATGATTTTTTTTTTTTTTTTAATACTGTTCTTGTCATGGTACAGCTTAATGAAGTACGGATGAAATGTCACCATAAATGGAATGAAGAGAAGAACAGGTGCTGCCTGGAAGCCATATGCCACCTGCAAATGTTAACGCGTGAGCTGAAAATAGCTTAAGTGGGGAACACGGGGGTCGGAGGAGCAGCTTGTTAAGCAGTTTTTTTACTTCATGTGGATTTTGATCACCAAAACTATTTCAACATTTCACATCTAGAGGTCTCATTTCTATTCCTTCACCTCAGGTAAAGTCCCACTCACCCGGTGTGGATCGTTCTCCAGCACTCTACGTCGCGCTGCGTCCAGCTCCTCATATCCTGGAGCTGCCCGGGCCTGAGGGTACTCCCGCCGCATCCCCTGGGACCGCTGATCACTGTAGTGAGATGCATAAGTGCATTAGTGATATGAACTGGCAGTGTTTGGAGTCAAACAGCACATATGGATCCAAGCACATTGAAAGTCTGCTCAGACTAAAGCAGGGAAATGAAAAGCTAGGAGGAACATGATACACTCAGCATCATCTTTTGGCTGGTAAGGAGTCCATCGTGATTGATAGGCAGATAGATAGCATTCACAAAAAGGGAATATTGAGGTGAAAAAAAGAGTTCACTCCACCCAATGGAGTTGTAACACAACAATTTGGAAGTCCTTCTTGTAGCTGGAATGCTCTGACCTGCTGGAGGTATTGACTTTGACAGCACAGTTAGGTAGCAGGTAGAGAGGTTCACTAAGGAAGTACACAGCCTTCACCTTTAACTCTCTTCATGGCTGACTGTGTGCGTTGGTGTGCATGTGTGTGAGTGAGGACAACCTTAGAAACTCATTTAAAAATGGCAGTTTAGTACGTGGTAAAAATGGTGACCCTCTTGTGATTTAATGAAGCTCTTTGGAGAGCAAGGAGAGATGGCTGACTCATACACTTCTCTGTGCCAGTATCGATATGCAAAGTGTTGCTATCATTCAACTCACGAGTGTGTCCGCAAAGTCCTCGCCAATGTTTGTCAATTGGCATTAGACCACGTGATGCTAATTGGTGCATCTTGAGAATTACTTAATTGGTTCCTTTCAATGCACGGCTAATCAATACCAAGCTCTGTGCTGCCGCTTTTGTGGTTAAGTTAACAGAAACTAGGTTAGTCTTGGAATTGCTGTGTTTATATTTGAGCTTCATTTGGGCGTTTCAATGCTTGAAAATTTCCTTCTTCTTTTTTTTTGGGCAATCGTAGCATCCTGGTGAAAATGTATTTAGACAAATTGATGACGGTACATTGTAAAGCTTTTAATGTGGTGTCAAAAAGCGACCCCAGTCCGAGTTCATATTTGGACAAACCAACACTGAAGCAGACAAATATTTCATTCCATGCCACCCATCTTGGGCCAAGCCCATTAGCCAATCCCTGGTCCCTTAATTAGGGGCTTCCGTTGTGATAAGAAATGAACAACACTGTAATTATGTCATTACGGCTACGGCTGTCATGAGCGACAATATCAAAATTATCATATTAATAGCGGACGACAGGCTTATTCGAGATTGAAGCAAGGGGGGCTTTATTTCAAACACTGACAGCAAAGTTCTTTTATCCCTTTATTTGAGGACTCCAATCATAAATGTGTGGTTGACACAGCAAAGAGGCATTAATCTGCATAGACGGGTAAAAGTTATGACACATAAACACTGAGAGCAAAAATGAGAGGACAGAATGTGAGGTAACAAAAGTTTCATCGGTCTTCAGTATCTTTGTGAAGGAGGAGACTAATTAGAAGTTGTCTGATGCCACCGGTTGACCTCTATACTTCTCGACACTGATTTAGACACAACACACACTCGGAAGAGGAAGGCGAGGAGAAGCTCAAGGTGGAACGTTTTCTTTGCTGTCTGGATCTTGGAGGTAAGCAAACATGAAAGTACGCGATGGCGATTGCCAGACGAGCTCGGAGGAGCTCCTATTTGGAAGGCAACAAAGAGAGGCACTGCAAACATTCAGGAGGGCATCTTTTATACTTTTCTCAGTCTCACTGAAAGCTAAAACTGCCTCTCGGCACACTCGTTAAAAGAACATGAGTCGGAAAATTCTGCAGTTAGTTGTTTTTAAAAATTCATTGCACTTTCTGCATTGATAAATTGATTCATTTTGTGAGTCCTCTTTTTTTCAGTTTGTGTGAGATGAAAGAACAGATCTCTAAAGAAATAGATTTTGTTGCGTCTTTCGAGAACACTAGCAAACAGTGGATCATTTGTCTTTTTTTTTAAATTTAGCTCACTGTTGTTTTTTTTAATGTATTTTTTAAATTCAAGTCTACTGCTCTTCTATCTTCTATAAAATGAAGGAGAGCAGAAACATAGTTCTATTTAAGAAAATGTATAAAGGAATGATATTTTCTAATTACCAAAAAGAGGAAAATGAAAGTGAATACTGTCAAACGTTGGGATTATAAACTGTTTTTGTCGTTTTCTCTTGTAGTTTAATGTTCTCACTTGGAACTAAGTGATGGATAGGGGTAGGACATCATAAGCTTAGGCTTCTTCCTACTTCTTTTCAAACAGTGATATATATTGTTTGTTTTTTGATTTTACTGTTTTTTATTCTTTAAATTATGTTCGAAATACAGATTAATTCATCATCATATCTCCACTTCCACTCCCACTCCCTGGCCCTGCTACAGTATGACAAGGGCCCTCTGCCTTAATACCTTTTGACAAGCATAGCTAACCTTTTCCTGCTACAGGTCAGACTCTCGTACGGCGCTAATCAAATGCGACGCCCATCACGACATGCACCTGCCATCTGAGGCACTAATGAAACTGTCCCAGCAGTAAAATAGGCGGCCACTTGGGAGTCCACTGTTCATAGCCTGACAGGATGAGGGGTGTGGTGGTGGTGGGGGGTGGGCTTCCTCTGTGGATGACTTGACTTCAAAAAACAGTTGGATAAAGCTGCATTGCAATAAGTGTTTCACCATGCCTCTCATCTCCCAGACGGAACATCTTTATTTGCACCAATAAAATGTAAACGCTGAGGGGAAGCAGGTGGGCTGTTCCCGGGGAATACAGTATGCTCAAGACAGACACAATGGCGGCTTTAATATACCGAGGGTTCCATATTTTTTGCAGAATTGTTTGATTCTAATTTTAACCAAATTTTCAAATAAGACCAAATTCACAAAGCTTTCAAAATGTGCAGTATATTCTGACTCCTGCTATGCATATCTTAGAATGTCTTGCATAACATTTTCCAGTGCCTCACATATGTATTTTCAGTTTACAGCTCACAAAGCTGCTCACTCCAAATGAGTCAATCATACGTCTTGATCGTTGGTGTATTTTTACAAAAGCACACCATGAAAATGTTACTAATTGAAGTGGGATTAGTTTTAATTGAAGAAATTTCTTCATTTAAACAAAGCCACCACACACCAAGAGATATAAGGCTGAATGACAGCTCCATGCCCCGGGTTCTCTAACTAGTTTTGAGCCCATTTGAAATTCTAATTGTAGGTATGCAATGAATGGGGATTGCCAAAAGCCTCTCAAATATCAAAACTCTCTCCTTAATCTCACATTAACATAGGATATTCAAATGAAAGCTCTTAAAGGATAGTCAAATGAATGTAAGCGATGATTTGTCACTGGACGACACACATTGTTGCTAGGTTACACTTAGCTGTCTTGCAAAAAAAAAAAACTCGGTGCCTGTGTCTGCACATGTCTGCCTGTTTAAGAGTGCAAATAAAAGTCACACAAGCAAGCAGTGGCCCTTTGTAGCTGCTTAACCAGTCAAACTGAGGTGAAGGAAAAAAAGCTCGTATGATTAATTCATTCGAGGACGCGTGTTGAAACATACGTTAAATCTAGGTCGTTTAGATTTCACCGAAACACATTGTTGTACACTTTAAAATATGATCAAATGTGCCTTCCGGTGATTCGTGAACTGAGAAGGTGCCTCATCTATTATGCGACTTCTAAAAACTAATATTCATTACTGGCAAAGCAAGGCGGGGAGGTGGGGGGGTGGGGTAATGCCAAAGAAGGAGAAAGAAAAAACAGGCCAGTAATGAAGCAACCAGCACTAGTGAATGAGTTAAAGTGGTCCAACAGATCTGTCAGGCTGCTGGAGTGTGGCTAATTATCCTCGCTCTCTCTTTGTCTGCATCCTCCAACGTACTCTGTGGCGCTAACACACAAGCCCACTCTCTCAATGCTATTCGTCCCTCCTTCTGCCATGTCTTTCCATCTGTTCCCTTCTCTTGTCATCCTCTTTGCAATTTGCAAGTCAATAGCATTTCCTTCTTCAAAGAATTAAGCATGCAGGGAGCTTTAAAGTAGCCTGTATTATTTCATTGGGGAGATGATAACATTTGCATTATTATCTTCTTCAGATTCTACACATGCTGAATTACATAGCTAAATTTAAACGCACAAATTCCAAGGCCGCTAATTCTTCTGATGTATAATTCAAGAGGAAGGACTTACTTGACAAACTTGAACTGTTCTTAAGCATTTAGAAGCTGAATACAAAGGGGTCCTCATTTGTATCTGTTTTTCACTACATAACCTTCGCTATTCATGGACTATCAGCGCCACTTCAACTAACACTTGACGGAGATTCAAAAACAGGTTATGTCACCAAAAGCCTAATATGGTCTCCATGTTGGTGAGGGATAGCGCTAGGGTTATGCTTGGGAGTCTACTGACAACCATTGACTGTTAGAAACAGCTTAAACTCACAAACATCAAAACACTTGGGCTTTGAAATCAATAAATTAACCACAGGAATTTTTTTTTTCAACCACACGGGACGTTATTCACCCATGACATAAATACCTGACCCCCACTGGACCCAGGGCACAGGTACAGGAAGGCTCTTCTTAAATTAAATCCTCTCTTTCTATGCTCTTTGCTTTTTTTTATTATTCTTGATTTTGTATGCATTGTATTCTGTATTTTTCCCTTTTTTATGCTCTATGTTCTTTGTTTTTTTTTAATCCTTTTTAACAATGTTTTATTCTTGATTTGTATGCATTATATTCTGTATTTTTTCCCTTTTTTATACTCTATTTTTTTAATCCTTTTTATGTAAAGCGCATTGAGTTGCCTTGTGTATGAAATGCGCTATATAAATAAAGCTGCCTTGCCTTGCCTTGCTTTTTTGGGAAAGCCTCAGTCTATTGCCGTCTTACCCGAGACCCTTTCCCACAAAGGCACCAATGCATAATATGCGACGTAACTAGTTTCTTGATCTCACCTTTCTGCAGGTTGTTGCCTAGACTTGTTGACCTTGGCGTAGAGCCCCTCCAACTCTTCGGCAGAGGGAGTCTGTTTGGTCTCCACGTGCACGAGAGTTGCAGGGGAAGGGGTACGACCAGTCAGCGGCAATGAGTTTGGCTGGAGGAAGTTATTGATTTGGGCATAGTTGGGGTCATTGTCATCATCCTTCACATCGGGGAAGGAGCGTGGAGCGGGGGCGGGCTGGCTGAAGTTGATTTCGGCATACCGCGGATCGTAGCTGTGAGTGACAAGAATTAGGGAGGAGAGAAGAAGGTAGGGGGGAGAACGAAAAATATATCACAGTGATTCAGAACGTTATGGTTGTTTCATGTCAGAGTTGCGCTGATTCCTACCTCTCACTGTTGTCAGGAAACCTGTCGACCTCCTCCTCACTCCAGGCTTCCAGTTTGTTTTTTGCCATTTTACTCTTGTCATCTTTCTTCTTACCAAACCTGAACAAGAGCGGGAGGTTGCAGAAGAAACATCTTTTAATGACTTCAGTTACGTTGTTTTGAGTTAATCCTTGAAACCCATGTAAACCTATTAACGGTAGACTATTTAGTGGAAATTAATTTTTTATATTTTTTTTAATGAGGATGACAATCAAGAGAGATTACGAGCGATCATGTCGTTCAGCATGTAACGCATGAATATTTGAAACTTTTATCTTGCATGTTATTAAAGTGCTGCATCTTTTTTCCAATTAAATTCGCTAGAGTGTTCCTCATTCAGCCTTTCACTTTAAATATTTAAGATTCTTTCATCTCAATATTGCCTCGGAAGGTTTGGTGCAGCAATCTAATGTCTGGATTTATTTCATTAACAGCGAGACGGTTTTCATTAGCACTACTGGAAAGAATGTTGGCCCAGAGTTTCAAAACTGGACTGAAGGCAAACCAATTATTAGTATCTTAAGGGTTATTTACTGTCTTCATCTTGCCTGTTCACAAAGTTCTCCTCCTGTCCATGATGTAATCCCACACTGCATTACCATCATACCTATAATATTCCTCTTGCCTCAAAAACAGCATGAGAGCTAGCAGACTTATATCAATGAGTGGGGAACAAAAATTGGGAACAAACGTTTTTTTCAAAGTCACCTAATGTCGCATTCTTGTCAGAGTTCCTTCAAGGTCGCAAATGTTCACAAAACTTTCGCAAACCCTTCACCAACACTTTGAGTTTTCAAGGATATTTTGCACATGTTAAACATTCCCTTGCATCAAGCAAAGTATTAGTGAACGTCTGCCAACCGTTTGTCGAACTTTGAACGAACCCTTAGAAATCGCTTACAATTGTTTGCTGTAGGATAGAGGCTTAAGGCTTCGCCCTAACAGAACATTAGTTACCTCATTCTTGCCGTACACAACCTGGGCTAGGCAGAAAAGGAAAGTTAGCGCTATTATCATCTTAGGCATCATCATGCGTAATTAATATTTACTCATTATTATTCCGAATAGCAGATTTATTTGATTGTGTAAGCTGTTAGATAGCATCCCTCGCTAAAACGTACTGACAGAGTTTGTTAATTAACATTCCAAGAGGGCAGAGGTCCACATCTGGACTCATTATACCTGCATTAATTAGGAGGAGGAAACCCGACTGAGGTTTGAATGTAAAAATAAATAAAACCCACAGACACATAATGAGGGTGGGACTTTCAATTAGAGACATGTACCTGCCATGAAGGCACTCTCCAATTCATGCATACATACATTTCTAAAATCTCCACTTTAACCCTGTTAAGGTGGACCAACTGTGTTGATACCCTGCCTATCCTTCTTTATTGCTTTATTCCTAAAAATGAATGAGAACATTTTGATTTTCCCATGTTGCAAATGCTAACATCACTGTGACGGTATTGATTGGAAAAACAATAATCAAATTCCTGCTTGTCTGACATGTAAAACAGACACAAATATCAACCGTGTATTTTCAAGTTATTTTCAGGATCGCATACACATGGTGTACTTTCTCAACTAGTCCTATTGCCAACATGCAACGAGTTCTCAAGTGCTTTAAATGCAAGACAGCAAGCCTTACCCACCACTGCTATATTCCAGATCCACAATAAAAACAGATAAAAAACTGGAATATTAAGGTAAGTATGTATGGGCTGCGTCATGACAGACAAGCTACTTTACTGAATAGTAGGGATATGACGATTTCACTGTACACAAAGATTATTTACATATATTAAAGCAGTCATGGGAACAGCCAAAGTGAAGCAAACTATATTTTTCGATTTTACTGATGAGAATTTCACTTCTACAGCTGCATATTTAGTGTTGCACACCACACACACAGAGGAAGGTCACATGCATACGGCAAAGGAGAGACACTAGACAAACAATGCTGCACCTCTTGAACTAAGGGCCTTGGTCTTGACAAGTGTCAAGAAGCAGACTGGTCATTACTGATGAGCTACTGCTACCTCTTTAATGAAATCCTCTCTATGGTGCTATTCCTAAATATATGATTTTTTAGCAGTATGTTGCACTGTCAGCACTATACATCTGTTATGATTTATGTGTATAATTCTTTTGCCAACATCTTGCATTTCTCATGCTAACTTGCATAGCTGCCAGTAAAATGTAGCACAGTAGGCTATAACTTGCCAATGAATTCAAACAAGACAAACACGACACACAATAATCAAGAACACAATGGAGGACTGATTCTTATTCTTATTGTCCTTGGCCTGGGTGGAGGGTGGGAGTGCATACCAGGAGGGTTGCCAGATGCACTGCCATAAAATTAAATTTTGAGTGTTTTCCAATTTTCCACAATCTCTACATACAAAACATACAAAATGAATGTTTATTAGCATTTTCAGAAAAATTTTCAGCGGTGGTAAAAAAAATAAGTCTTGCAAAACCCCCTTGGATAAACTCCCATGGATAAAAGTCTAATTTTGTTACTGCTTATAAATGTTTATTATAATGAAAAAAAGGACGTACTTATTTGGAAAAAACATAAAACCTTTTTGTTCTCCCTTTTCATTTGGGCTGGTGTGCAAAAATGACTTGGACCAATTGAAACTTTTGTTTTAGGTCCAGTCCCATTATTTTTCATGTCTTAACATGAGGCACCAAAAAGTTTTATATGTACTACCAATATTTATGGTACCCTTAACAATTTCTGGGAATGAAAAAAAAAACATTTAAAAAAATCCAGCCTGATCACTATAGTAGACCAAAGTGAGGGTAAAATGGATGAGAGAAGATGAGCGAGCAAAAAAAAAAAAAAAAAAAAAAAACGCCAATGAAAGTGCTGCTCAGCTGGGGAGGAATAAGGAGATTAGCTATAGACTGTTTGGAGGCAATGCCACAGCGATGAGGCACAGGGAGAACAGTTAATCATCCAAGCAGAACTGTTATCTCAGTAATTAGATTGCTCTGTATGTATTTTGAGAGGCGCGCACATATCTCAGTGGAGTTTGCTGTAGGAAGAGAGAGCCCGCTCAAAGAGATTAACACTGTAGACTTGTGTAACAGAGCTTCCCTTTCCTTCATGCTGAAACTATTTCAGGCCGGAAACCTAATAACATTCACAGCACACGCAGTCAGCGAGGATTCTACACTTAAGTAGGGTCTTGTTGCAAATGAGGATCAGACTACAACCACCAGCTCAAATTCAGCTTGTTTGTTAAAGCTAATCTTTTTATGTAGATGCTAACATCACAGAAATGCGACTGTATTCGAATGTAAACGCAATGCGTCTGTGAAGTGGCAATAATGCGACGGGATTTTCATTTTTTTTTAGGTGTTTCCGTTTTTAGCCTTGTTTTCCCTCATTTTTGTTTTGGCCACGAATGTTCATTTTTCTGTGCATCCCAAGTATGGAGTGGCATTTTTCCAAAACACAATTCCAGCACAGTCAACAACCTGCTGTACATACATAACGCAATTTCCTAACGGGAAATAACCTTTTTTTAATGATCCTAATCTAAGAGATGGAAAGAAATTGAGGGAGACAGGCATGCAAGAACGCACAGCAGGCTACTCTCAAGGGAGTATGGAAATAGGAAAAACCTGTTTTAATCAAACCATGTGCAGTTTGCATACTTCAATATCATATGAGCTACCGCTGGGGTCGAGAATAGCGGGAAGGGTGTGCTTGCAAGTTGCGATAATGGACACTACTCGGAGAAGACCAAAAGTGCAGTTGAACTTTGGAAAAACTGAAAATAACAATAATCATAAAGGTGCACAGTGCTCAGTGCACACGTCAGGAAATAATTTCAAAGGCAGTTAACTTCCTTCCTGTCCTGTCTCTACCTCCGGCTCCATCTGTCAGTACCACATCCAACAAACCAAGGTCAGAATTGGGTATGGAACCCACTAATACACATCTGACGCTATAATTGAGCCAACGAGTTAAACTGGAACTACAATTGTGGGTTAAGCCACAAATGCAAACAGCCAGCTAATATTTATCTTGAACGAAGGTGCTCAAGAAGGTGTGGGAGAGACTGAAAGTCTTGGGAGACCATCTGGGTTGTGATCTACACTCACTGAACATCCCTCATCCAGGACACAGAGCTCTTGCTTGTGTGTTTTAGTCCGGCCACACAACTCGGAAGTAAGTTGTTACATGTGTGTGTCATTAGCCAACATTAAACAACAAAATCCATCCATCACTCTTGGCATGAAGTTAACTAGACAACATAGCGGATGTATCCTCGCTTCCTGGCGTCCAATGTGGATTAGTGCGGATGACTATGTATGATGAAATACTAATTGTTCATGACCGTTTCCTGTTGCATCTTTAATTGGCCGCTGAGTGATGGGCCAGTCGGCAGCCGAAGCGCTTTTGAGCCGTCTCGCCGAGACCAATGCGTCTGGACTTCAAACTGGCCGTCCCTGAGGGTCAATTCAAATGACATAACTCCATAAGAACTGATGAACTGCATAGCTGATCAACACAAATGGAAGTCTGCGCTCAGTGCTTCATTTGATAATTACCTCGCATACAATAATTCACTGGCTAAATGGCAGTCTCATATTCCCAACTGGATGAGTCACTGGCAATAGAAATAATTATAATTAAAAAAATGTTTAACTTCATTTGAAAAATGCCACTGTTTAAATGATTGCTGGCAAAGAGAAACACATGCAGTAAAGCTCTTGGGTCGTAATTTCACCCTCCAAGGAAAAAAAAAAAAGATGCACGACAGCTTTGAATGAAAGAGATTTTTTGTTTTGTTTTGGGAGGCCTGTTTTGCTTGCTAAGAGACAGAAAAGGTGTGTGTTGAATTGTTTGGAAGCTTTAGAAAATTCAAAGTGGAGTTATTTATCCTTTAACTAAGGCTCGGGTTCTAGTTTGCAGAAGGGGATGAAAAGATACTTCATTTGGCACACACATCTTGAGAAAGCAGAGATAAAAAAAAAAAAAAAAAAAAAAAAAAAAAAAAGATGTTGCCGTAACATTAAAGTAAAGAAAAAAAAATCTTAAAAGATTTTTGTGTAGGAACAGAAGATTAAGGAAATGCCTGAAAAATGCAGCCGGTTCAGGTGCAAGAAATGGAGATGCAGAAGCTTGTTGTGACTTCGCCTTTATCAGCTGATATATATGCATGAGGACTTCCTCATCATCCTTAGTGTTGATTCCCCCGTCCCTCTGACATTTGACTGGCAGCTCACATCAGTGCCAGCAAACGCGTACATCATTTCAGGAAAGCTGCCCGTTGCATTGAATGGATGGCAGAAAGTGGAAGGAGAAATTAATTTGTTTTCTAGCGGCTGGTGATGGCGATAGCGCCTGTGTCCATTTGCCAGCTCTGGAAAGTTGTAAATTAGAATTGCGCCTCAGTAGCGCAGAAAGAAGGCTGCTTCTGCTGTGCAAAACTAATTTCAGACAATAATACTTTTTCACATTTTTTTTAAACAATTACGAGTGGGCGGACAATAATACACAAGCTTTAGTTTTGAGAAACTGCATCGGGTTCCGGATTGACAGACAAAGCTTGAGAATAATAATGGATTCGAGTAACACCAGAATTTAAAAAATGTGAACAAATGGTGGAAATCAGCGCTTCAGCCACCCTTGATAAGTAAGTAATCGTCATGCATGCCGTTAAAGAACTGCCGAACAGAGACCTTTGCATCAACAATTCATAAGGTTCATCAAGGGATGAATAGGAATGTGGTAAGGGAGCAATAAAGCTTATACACAAGAGAGCGCTTGGAGCTGTGGGCAAAACGAAGAGCTTAATGTATATTTCATAAAAGGGAATACTAATATGAATGAATAGGCTCTTGAAGACTCCAAGATGAGATGGCTATCTGAGATGATTCATCAAAGAAATCCACCTGCAGTTCATTGACCAGTGGCGGTATTAGGTAATGCATCATTTTGCTTCCATCAGCTCAAATGTTAGACGATATTTCATTCAATGGTCCATATTTCCTCACCATATTTAGGCGTAGATACGTATAGGAGAGAAGTGCCCCCCCCATTTTACTGTGGTTCATCATATAGCACTTTCACAGGGGTGTCAAAGTCATTTTTTTCGCGGGCCGCATTGTAGTCATAGCTTCTTTCGGAGGGCCATCATGACTGTCAACCCAAATCAATGTATGAGCACCTCATATTATATACAGTAAAAGCTACAAAACAAACTGACAAATAACTCGTTTTCAAATCAGACGAGTAAAAACTGGTCAAATATTTAAAAAAATATATATTAAAAGTGAAGACAATTTGCAATTCTAGTAATGACACACGAATTTGATGCACAATTTGTCTTTGTGGGCCACATAAAATGCTGTGGCGGGCCATATCTGGACTCCGGCCCTTGAGTTTGACACCTGTGATTTAAGTGATTATTTTCATGTGTTTTTACAGTATTGTGTTTTGAACCTCCCAAAAGGTTCATCACCGATTGTACATTTTTAAGGTAGGGTTTGATTCCATCTCCGGCCTACCTATGTGGAGTTTGCATGTTCTCCCTGTGCCTGCGTGGGTTTTCTCCGGGTATTCCGGTTTCCTCCCGCATTACAAAAATAAGCATGGTAGGCCAATTGAGCACTCCAATTTACTTGTAGGTGTGAGTGGGGGTGTGAATGATTGATCTAATTATATTTATTCCTAAAAATAAAATGTGAAAACCTCCTTGTGTGATGAAATATATCAGGAGGGTGCTTTGTGATAACCCTGCATTTATCACCATGCCTTTATTTGTTGCGTGCTGCTGCAAAATGATTCTTACAGCTGACTACCCTAGAATGAGCAAAATGGCGGCAGTAGCAAATGTCATTTGACACGAAGCTGAGTGTTCAAGAGGCTCATCGGGAAAGGAGTAAAGGCTCAAGGGAAGTTAGCGCAAAGTTCCCTAAAACAACCGTAATAATCCATCGGAAATCAACTTGCGGCGAGCCCCTTCGATTTTGACAAGTGGGTTGCATTGAACGCAGTTTACCAGTGACTGTCTTTCAGCCAGGCACATCCTGACACTCTGCGATAGGATAAAAGCGGAACGGACCACGCTAATTGGCTTGCCTCTCTGTCGGATTTCCTCAGCACTAGTGCCATGAAGGAGTCAGGGTGCGGGGGGGTGCTGGGGTGAAGTAATGAGGTTTAGCATGATGTTGTGTGGATTTGTAAACAGGGTATCAGTGCTGGCTTTCATGTACTTAATATTGGTGCAGGGGGAGGAGTCTCAGCAGAGTGCGCACCAATACTGATGGCTGAAGACTGATCCCGGGGCAGGTGGGATTTGTCACCACCAGTCAGGATTTGCCATGGCAGTTGCGGAACAGAATGAAGATAGACTGTGTCCAATGCCACCTGAAAGTGAGGCTGTGAGTCACCAGCTACATCCATCAAACTCTGACCTGCTGACTACACCATGCAGGATCAAACTAATCCTGTGCAAACTCCAGAGGTAACATGAGCTTAATTTTTTGTTATGCATCATAATTTAAGGAGATGAGTGATGAATACATCTTTGTTTGACATGATCAAGTTCAAGTCTGAAGACTTCTTGGGAGCCTTGTCGCCTAATGTACGTGTGTATGCGCCCCCAAAATTCATTTCAATTGCTCAGACCAAAATCAAGCAATAATCCTATGTGGATGAAATCTCAGAATCACAATCCAATATTACAATAAATAAAGTACTATGAAATATGATGACTCAGTGATGTTTTGGTGCTAATTAGCTTCAATCTGTGCAGGGTATACTAAATTACTATCAAGTCATTGTGAAGCAAAATGTGTTGCCCAATGTCAGAAAACTTAGATGCAGGTTATCCTATCGGTCATCCAACAGGATAAAAAGCCGAAACGCATTATTCATAGGAGTCCTATTGAACACCTGTGGAAGAATGTGAAACATGCAGTCAGGAGAGCAGTTTACTCATGAGTGGAACCGAATTGCACATTTTTTATTGAGAGTTACATAAATGGTCGTTTGGGACTGCCTCAACTGGCAATTTAATGAGTTTTGTTGTGTAGTTATTCAGAAATGAGAATTTCGTCCCATTTTGCGGACAGAGGACTGTGAACGTTTTTTTTTTTTTTTTAAAGCCAGACTTCGCAAAAACTTGAAGCTGATTCTGATTCTGATTATCTCAGTCCAAGTCCCAAAAAAGAAAAGGAGGTGAACTTGAGACTTGCAGTGTCAATGCAGTCTTAAAGTGTGCCAAAATAGCAGAGGTGTTGGGAAAGAAAAGCAGAAGCTTCACTGTTTTTGCAGTGCATCGGTGGCCCCTAAGGCATCATTCCAGGTGAAGGCTTCACTGCTGTCTGCTGAGCACAGACGAGACAGGCAAGGTCTTAGAGGTTCCACCATTTGTCATGGCTTATTTAGCAATCAAGGAGACGTGACAGCAATGGGCCTTGGTGATCCACGTGTTCAAAAGACAAGAAGTCACATCACAGTAAAATCCAGGCGACAAAAGCAAATTTTCACTCTGAACTGTACCCTGACATTTTATCACCATTGGATATGCAGAACCAACTTTGGCAACTTTCAAACGTCTTGACATTCATTAGCTGATTTCCGGAGTTCACCCAATGCCCAGCATGCGATCGTCACAATGGTCTACAAATACTGACGCAACAAAAGCAAATATTTCTGACCAGGGGTTATTGTGTAGGTTTCTGCTGTGTACACTTTCACCACAGGAAGAAAATGAGGTCATATGTTTATGAGTTGCCCTTTTCCTAGTGCTGCCACCGGACTAAAATAACATTTGAGAGCTGAAATTAGATTGAACCACACAACGCTAGAGCTAATTAAGTCATATTTCAAATTCAATAACAATCAATTTAGACAGAGAAAGGCTCGTGCAAGCACTAGGGGTTGAATTGTGCGGTGGTAGTTGCTAGAGACTTGAAGCTGCACCGCACCAAGTGTGAAATAAAATTAGCCAACCATATTTTGACTGTTAAAACCATTTTACTCCTTTCGTTATTTTTTTTTTTAATGCAACCCATCCAGGTTATTCAATTATTAATTTCATTTGCATACTCCAGCAGGAGGAACATGGTATGATGAGTATTTTCCCACCATTTGGTAATTAGGTTTAATTCTAATTGGATTTACAAGACACTATGAAAACCTGACTGGTGATTATTTGTGTTTAATCATTACAGATAAACACAGTAAGCAAATTAGAATTTGTTTGAGAATTTTCCGCACTGTATATGAAGCAATGTACAGTTCTTGAAAGACAAAGGTATAGAAATGTAATCATTGTTTTTAAAAATGTGATTCATCAATTAATTGAAAACAGAAAACAGACTAAAAGATGAAGAAAAATTGGTTGCTCTAAATGGAAAATTTTAAATCGAACCCACGTGATCAGTATTGGTGATCACATTCATGGACAATCGGTATCGGTAGCGTAAAACCCTGATTGGAACATCCTTACTTCAAAGATGGGTCATGGGATTCCAAACCCTTTAGCATCTTTGACGCGAGAAAACAATATGGGATTGTCTTTGGAAAATACAATCCAATTTTATTTGAATCTCATCACATCTAAGTTCCAGCCTGGTCCCATATGTGATTCCACCCAAACTGTATATGTCCTTCACTCTGCCCTTCTCTTTCCGCGTGAACATCTCCTCCATTACTGCCCTTGACACTGCAGCCGATTGAATTGTTATCTGCCATCTGCGGGCTCACGTTCAGTGTGCTGTATCTGTTGCGACAGCCTAATTGAATCTACAGTGTTGGAAGTGTGGCGATACACTGGCCACACCATGTCACTGCCAAAAGATAAGGGGGCTGCTTGTAGGAGGATTGGGCTCACTACAATCAAGATGGGGACACGTTGATCAATGGGTGATAAGCGCTTTGGGTAGGTAATGTGCCCACTGTGGCTTTGTTCCGATTGGTTTCCCTCCAATGCTGCCAAGACTGCATTTATATCCAATATCCCATAATCCTAATTTGCTGAAATGTGTTTGGAAAGTAGGGCACAGATTTTCATATTACTACTTCTGCATATAAAATTATTTTTCGAGTTCAAGAGCTCACCTGTCAACTTTACAAGAAAGCCTCAATTACGTGGAAAATATTTGATCGTGTCTCTTACCTCAAAAGACCAAAGCCTTTTTTTTTGGTCTTCTTCTCCGTATCATCTGTGGCATCCTCACTTCTTTTCTTTCCTTTACTCTTTTTTTCCTTTACTTTCTTCCGTATTGTCACATCTTCGGCATCCAGGTCCTGGCGTGAGGAGCTGCTGAGCGGTGTTTCGTGACCGGAGCTCACCTCAGATTGGTCGTCATCTACGGAGAAATTGTTTCAGTTGAAACTGAGATTTTCAGGTTTGAAGTTGGCATCTGCTGGAATTGACAAGCTTCTGGACAAAAGGTTAGTGGTCAGACAAGACCAAAATTTAGCTGTTAAGCCAAAAACACGATTTGCACATTGAGTTTTGGGAAATCCCTTCTCAACTCTCGAACCTCAACCCTGCTGAACATTTGTGAAAAATGCTTCAAATTCACATCTATACCAGAAAATGAATCAACTTGAATGAACTGCGCTAAGAAAAGTGGTCAAGTGTGTCGGTGGCTCCAAAAACTGTCTTGTCAACATGCAATGAAGTAACCAAATATATAGTGGGGGGGAGCGACTACATAAGATTTTAGTTTGCTTTCCCTAAATTGCTGAATAGACATAATAACATGGCATTTCATTATTCAGAGCACTGCATCTTGGCTGGCCTCCAGCTACTCAGATGCCAGCGTTCTACAAAATTTGTGTTTGTCATGTGAAATCGAATTTAAGTGCAGAATTCTTTAGATACCTGAAAAGTGTGGAGGAAGAAAATTCAAATGTCAATCCTTACCATCTTCAGAAGGTCCATCATAAGACTTGTCAATGGCAATGCGGAAACTTTGGTTGCAAGTGCGTCCCCGGACCATGTGTGGCCGCGGGCGGTGAAATGGGACCTGGCCCTGGATGTCATTCTGCTGGACCTCCGACATGGCTGATTGGAGACTTTCAAGGGAGCTGGACTTCCAGAGGCCCAGGGTTGGGCCTAGTGTTCCATCAGCATTTGGCCCTGGAGCACAGCAAGTACATGTATTAAATGACTGATGAAAAAGAACATAAGAGGACCTTCTTGAAAACAAAATGTCTGCTAGTCTCAAGGAAATATCCGTCAAAATAATTAATCCTTCTGTGTAATTGGTAATCGTTGCCAAGTGAGACACAAATCTGCTCCATTCGCCTGCGATGTTAACTAGATGATGTTGTCGTTGCTTTTCGCAACATCAACTCCGCAGCGCAGATGTCACACTGCTGCAAACGCATCATCTCCAAACACTTACGAAGCAGTGTCATACCAATCTTGTTTGGGACATTTATTTAGTTTTCTCTCATTGTAATTGCTTCTAAGCGCCCATTCTTTTTTTCTTAATTTTGCTATTGACAATTTAAAGGTCTATCTTTCAATTACTGGGACTATCTTTTGAAATTGACCTGAAAAGGTTTAATAAGAATAATGAGGGGCTGGATGAAGGGCATAGAGAGGAACCTGAAAAAGAACCTTTCTTACTCAAGCAACTAAGTCGGGTAGGGTAGGGTAGGACAACGTAAAAAACAGTGCGTACTTTTGAAAGGTGATATTTTCATCATTTTAACATTTTCTTGAAAGGATGACTTGAATCATGGCATTGACGATTTTCTTGTTGAAGTAGAAGCTTTAAAGGGCTTAAAAAGGACAAAAAAAGTGAAACTGAAAACACGACAGAGTCAAAGGAGGTGGAGAGTAAAGATATAAGCACAGTGGCTTTTAAGTCTTGTATTGACTTTTTGCGAGGAAGTGGGATTTGCGGGGAAGAAGGGGTTATAAATAGAGAGGGGGAGCGTTCAAGAATAAAACGCTCAATTTGAGAGGCAGGATTTGTGTCACAAATGTAATTATGGCTGTCCAGCTTGCAGCCTGATAGAATTAAGCTCCTTCCAAGCACACTTCTGCACTATTTGGGAAAAAAACATCATAGTGTGCGGATGTGGGTGCATGCTTCCAAAAATTTAATTTTTGATGATGGTGGTGGGCATTTAAAGACATAATATTCCAGACAGATTTGCAGTGTGTACTCTTGGCTCTGTGAGGACAAAGGCTAACCCTAACCCGAAATCCAATTCACTTTTGCTAAGGTCTTTGCAAGCCTGTGCATGTGTGTCAGGTGGTTAAGGTTGGTGTTAAATGAATAATGAGGCTTTAATGGAATGGCTGAGTGCCGGAGTTATCGTCCGCTCGATCCAGTGGAGGGTGAAATCAGCGTTCATCACGTATCGTTGGTCACTGCCAGCGGATCCTCTCATGGATTGTGTTTGCATCATGTCCACCTGATTGCCACCGATTCAAGCCGGCGTACAAATTTGACAAGCATTCTCAAAGCCGATCAGAACCAGGATGACGGGCATTGGCCTTGACAGATGTAACAAGCTCAAGCCAGGCTCAACAGGCACTGCTGTCTTTTTTGAACAGAACAAATTGTACAGCAGGTATCCAACAAAATTGGGAATATGTGCAGAACCTTGGCTCTAGCTTCTCTTGCTGTCAAAGCAAGACCAGGGTTGTTCCAGTGATTTCCGTTTCACCTTGTGGACCTCATCATAATTCCATTCTGGCAGAATCTTTGAAGGCATTGTTCCGCTTACATATACTTACTCAATTGTGTCTAAAGAGGGTTTTTTATGGTGTTAAAAGATCTATACAATAGAAAATTGACCTTTTAATGTCCTACTGTATTTCCAAAAGACGGATCTCTTGAGTTCCTACCCTAACCACCAAGTGTGAAATTAAACAATCTTTTGTTATCTGCCTAATCCAGAAAATTCATCACTGGGCGAGCCGTTCTGGACTGCTGCTTCCGGATCACATCCCGCTGGGTCTAATTTACATAATAACCACCCGCTCTCCAAGTTTCTTCACCAGCTAGACTTGGTGTAGATCCAGAAATACTTTCTAGCAGACTACACTGTCTGAGGGGCACCGTATCTATCAAGTCTGCTTCTATAAGTAAAAAAACGTTTGTCTTGGCCGACAATCAATTTCATTTCGCACTTAAGAACTTCTAGCTCCATCTTCAGTTGTCATGGTAATGAAATCCAAACCCAGCAGGATTGTATGACACCCACTTGCGTGATCAAAGACATTTTATTTCTGTGGGAACAAATGCATGTCTTATTCATATAATTACTGCTACACTGCCATAAGTGACTGAACGATCGCCGTGGTTGCAAGAAAGCGACTGAGCGTTAAAACAATGAGAAGATCAGTGCTGACCAAAGACCAATAATGGAAGAGGGTTTCCCTGTACGCATTCTTTTGTACAAACAGTTCATAACTGTGTACACACACTCCTGCTTGCTTGTTAAAGGTTCCGTGCCATCATTTAAAAAAAATGTTGAGTTTCCATAATGATTTGGGTTAAAAATGCCTATAATGCCCTTGTGCTAGCTATTCTAGGTCTAGGCAGAGAGGACGGCTGGACATCTCATTAATATTCGATAAGTACCATACTTGATTGGATTGCTTTATTCTTTAATATGGAAAACATTAATTAACTCTGATTGATAGCATGCTATACTATATTGACATCTTTCATTCATAACGATGTCACGTTTTAATCATTCTGTCGGCTCTTACTATCATAGTGAAGTAGAAGTTACAAAGATTGTTTGCCTACTAATAGGAAACATGAGCTGGGTTTAGCCTAGCGTGAGATAGGGTTAGTCTTCTATACCATATTGATGTGTCATTGCAAAAGTAATGATGAAAGTTGCAGGAACATAAACTAAATGCAAAATTCTGGTTTCCGACAAATTCAACAGATGGAGTTACTACTCTTGTATAAAAACAAGTGGAATACTCCAATGCAAACCACAATCATGTCGCAAATGGCCATAATTCCACTTATTCCTTTCTGCTGTCAATAAAAAACATGATAGTCATGTGTTTCGCCACACTAATAAAGTTAAAATCATGAAATTGACAAAGTGAATAAGATTTAATGTTTGGTGGCATAACCCTTACTTGCAATGACTGCATCAAGCCTGCGTCTTGTTGACTGTTCCTTTCTTCATTTGAAATGCTTTTCTAAGCCTTTACTACAGTTTCTATTGGCAGGGTTCCTGCAGTTTTTTTTTTTCAAGTTAAATTTAAGATTTTTAAGACTAAAAAAAACAGAAATAAAGTTAAAACCTGTTTCACAGTCATATTGATAAAATGGAAAAAAAATGTAAATTTGTGAGGGGGTTTTCTGCAATGTGCAAATGTCTGAATGCAGCATATTGAGTCGATGTAACATCACCATAGCGCCGACAACAGGCACGTTGAAAAAGTTTCTTGCTTACTTCTCATAGCGGTTATGTGCTTGGAACATTTAGCATGGGACTTCATGCCCACTGAACTTAATTCTTTGCTTTCCATATGATGCAACAAGCATAGGTATACACCTGTTTGAATTAAAGGCAAATGTATCTTTTACTCAACTGAGTTTTGTTGAATTTACATTTCCTCGTATCGCTAATATGATGGAATGAGGATGGACTTGTGCCGCTGAAGAGTGACGTTGCGCACTTCACAGCAAGTACGTAAACGACCTTGATTCATTTTGAAGTGAGGCAGAGCTGTAGTGAATGGCGTGCTCTCCAGACTCCGGATTGCCAGGCTAGTCAACATTTGCATCTTAAGAATGTAATTAAGCAGCAGCCACACAAATACATTTGAGAGAAACATCAGAAAAACAAGAACGAAAAAAGAAGGTACTCCTACATTGTGTATACTGGTGGCATCCAGCAAACAATGCTTCGTACAAGGCCACTTCTGTCAAGTGGCGTGCTTGTCAACACATTTCCAATTGAAGTTAAGGGCAATCCCAAGTGCACCATTCAGTGGCAACACTTCATCACTTATCACTTATTTGACAAACTACTTAAGTCCAGAGGAGCTGCTGTGACAATAATTGTGTCTTTCTGTTCTTTTTGGTACATAGGCACCAGAAGTATTTTAGCCATATCTACGTAAATGGCTCAGATAACTGCATACACACCTTTTCAGAATCATCAGCCAATTGAAACAATGGTACACACAAACACAGTACTTGCACACTTCCAACTCTGTCAAGGTTACATATAAATATTTGCATTTGACTTTTGATGCAAGTCTTGATTCACTGTGCCGTATTTTCCGCACTATAAGGCGCACCGGATTATAAGGCGCACCTTGAATGAATGGCCCATTTTAAAACTTTGTCCACATCAGGCACACCGGATTGGATTATAAGGCGCATAGAATATAAAACTCAACGTTGCTCAAACGTTAATGCAATCACAATATAGTAACACTCGAAATAGTGTAAACAATAACAATATATCAATAACTCAATGTTGCTCAAACGTTAATATCACACAACACACAAAATAAACACGTAAAGCTTACTTTAAAAGAGTCCTCATCCACGAATCCATATTGGTCCATATATAAGGCGCACCGGATTATAAGGCGCACTGTCGGCTTTTGAGAAAATTGGAGGTTTTTAGGTGCGCCTTATAATGCGGAAAATACGGTAGTTAACCGCGGCATATACAGTAGGGAAATTGGTATCAGCTAGGTGTACAAAGAATGAGGATAAGCACCTTAAAAAAAAAATCAGTGGATGGATGGGTGTACTTAATTGCACGGTAGCTTTAATGGTAAAATCGGCCTTCATTATGCAGGGACACACAAGCAGCTAGGCCTAATCGATGCGTAGCGAACAATCATCAACATGGCAGTTCACAATTTCAACCCCCAGCGGCCTGAACACAGCAGGAGGAAAGGGAGGTGGAAGCCGGATACTGTGCTCTTAAACTCTCATTGTCATGGCTGGACAAGTCACCGGATTAGCTTCAGCTAAACATGGCATATAAACTGGACTGGTTGCCCGAAGACAGCCGTTCACGCTCACATTCACACTAATAGGCTATTTGGAGCCTTCAACTAAACCAATCTGTTTTGAAACTGCCCGAGGAAGACAAACGCTGAGCAAGTTCAAATGTCACCCAAAAAAGATGAGAGCTGAGATTCAAACTCCGAATCAGTGATTGGAAGGCAGATGTATTTGAAAGTGAAACACAAATGAGAAAAAAAAAAGAGGAAACAAAATGAATGAACTAGGGAGGAGGAGGAGGAGGGAAAAAGAGATGAGTGGTGCACTTCCGCCTGAGAAGAAAATAGGGTTTTAGCCAGATTAAAGGAAGCCAGGCAGGCCTTTTAAGACTATCCATCTAATGAAATATGTCAAACCCATAAAAAACTCTGAGGCCATTTAGGAGGGGGGGAAGCCTGCCCAATGCGCTGTATCAGCAAAAAAGAGAAACGCGCAAAAGCACTGTCAATACGCATTTGCAAAAACGTCAGCAGGAGATGAGAGGAAAAACAACACGAGTGAAATGCTAGAGTATAAATAGACACATTTATTTATCCGGGGTCGTTGAGTTACGGGCAGTGATAAGACATTCCAGGAAAATCATAGCAGTGGAGATGGCGGGGGGGAGTTGGTAGAAGAAAGGTAGGAGGATGAGGAGAAGGATGAGGCGGAGGAAGAGGTGGAGGAGGAGAAGGCAAAGCTACTGTACTTGTCCTACTACTGAGTAGAAAGCCTTTGAGGTCAGCGACAGTGTTAAGGTCATTCGCCAGCAACAAACTTATTTGTTGTTGCATGTGTTACATAAAACCAAGAGGGAAATAAGAGGAGATATGACACCTTTAAAGAAAATTGAGATATTTTTCTTAAGAGGCCAAAATAGCCCAATCCAACGTCAGCCAAATGTGACCGACGTTTATCCCCTGTGGTATTGTCTCGACTGTAACGCTGGAAAAAAATGACCTTCTGCGCACGCGTGAGATGAAATATCCATTCGTATCAGTTAAACAGTAGTAGAAAAAAGCCAAACGGAAAGCTCTTTGCGGAGGCGGCATATAAAAACGTAATCATTCGAGATTCGTCACTTCCTGATTTTGCCTCAGCGTAGCTGATTCACTAGCTGATATTCGCGAGTGATCAAATGTCATAACGTTACAACGCCAATTGCTGAATTGGCCAGAAACGCTAAACAGACGCTTCCCAACGAAATCCGATGTTAAGATTGTGAGAGATGCATTAACCAGACGGCGCAAATTGATGCCCGCACGTTTCCTGACGTCAGATTGGTCTAGCTCGGCCTTAACCTCTTACCGTTCTTGTTTTGAATGTCTGATTTAAGTGCTCGCCGAGCCTTAAGATATGATTGTATCTTAAAAAGTTGGTAGCCAACCATGGACAGTTGCTTGTTGATGTGACACAAAAGCAGGAGAGCAACAAGCATGTGCCTGCCGCCTTTAATTAAATCGAAGCTCACCACCACTGGTTAGTCAGTCAGCCAACAATCAGCTAATGAGTTAATGATTGGATATATTATAACTCACCCTTTCTATGTCCAGCCAATGATCTCACGTTACTCTCATCCGCCACTAGAACACACAGAAAAAACAAAAAAGACTAAATATTTCGCCATCTCGTAAAACTAGTCCAACATTTCATTAAAGTGTGAGTCAGGAAGCTTCTGCTACAACTAGTGCGGGAAAAAAAGCATAAAATACAGATAAACAGAATTGTGACTGAAATAAAATGGGATGAGTGCGACATTAGCAGGAATAAAAAGGAAAACAAAAAGTGAAAAGGACACCATCGTCATCCTGCTAAGCGGCACCCAATTTAGCCCAACAAGATTGCTGCTAGCCACCACATGGGGTCCACTAAAGGAGATAATAATAGGTTTTCATTGAGCTGCTTTTGCTCTGAAATCATCATTTGAATTTTTTATGAGGTCAATTTTCCCAGGGGGTCGATTACTAGGATAAGGCAGAACTGAAAGAGGCTGAAATGATACCAGGTTTTACGTGAGGGCAGTCGTGTTGTACACAAAAACGGAAACACAATGCCATCAAGGCAAATTGTCATTCATAGAGTAGTACGACGGTTTGTGTTCTTCTACCACAGTAGCAGATTAAAAATGGAAACACTCCTTTGCTCTGCGGTTTATCGTACTTACAATATGGGAGTGTCAGCTCATATTGTTTCTGATGATGAAGAGCAGCGTATTAAAACCCGACCAGAACTTGCACTAGTCATCGTGCCTGGTGTGTTTTGATAAGTATGTATTTATGCTTTGATCGATACACTTGAAGCTTAAGGCATTCAAGGTCAACGGAAGGGAGTGCCTCTGGTTCGGGCAAGTGCTATTTAATAAAAGCCAATCTATACCAGAGCGCTGATAAAGCTGAACACGAGACCACAAAGCCTGAAAGGTGCTCATGACTGGCGGAAGGTTTCTGCTTCAGTCAAGACCCAATCGAGAAGTGGAGATATCAAATAGGGGAAACACAAACACTAGAAATGGCCAAAGATTGCGAGAAAAGGGCGGGGTGGAGAGGGTCTCAATGGGGCAGGAGATAGTGAGTGAGTGTGATAAGACCACCCTTGTCCATAATGAAAGGCAATCAAGCTTGGGTGGCAGAGGCCTATGCTGGAGGAAGAAAGCCAATCCGCCGAACCTAATGAACCAGGATTGGAAAACAGAGTCATAGCAAATAGTGACAGAGGAGCGGCTTTCACACTGAGCGATGGCTGAAAAGGAGGGGGGAAAAAAAGAGAACCAATATTTCACAAAGATGAATCTAACAGGGGCTTGGTGAGAACAACAAAATTGTAAAACAGGGAAAAAGAAACGGTGAGGGTCACGGAACGTCGATACAATGAGCTAACCTTAGTTTTCACTTTATACCCAACACATGCACACACAAAAACGCTGTGGACTGAGGTGCTGGTGTGTGATCTCACCCAGGTCCATGCTTTTGGATCCTCTATTTCGAAGCATCTTCTCCTGGTTGGTCTTTTGGTCATCCATGGAATGCTCACTGCAAAACAGACACCCATGTTCAAAAATTTTGACAGGATGCCCTCAGCAAGGAAATTAATTCAATATAAAATCCAACACGAATTGAACGAAAGATAACATATGGAGACAAACAAACTACATGAGGCCACCTGTTGGGCGGAAGAAGGTTTTGAACTTTTCAGCCCACGCAAAAAGGTCTGTGATTATTTGCAAACCCCCTAAATGCTCCATCTCACTCTTTTGATGGTTCCACAATATGAACGGGTTTCCATGTTTGGCCAAGTTGTGCAAACATTACCTGGCTCTCCCAGTGGCAAACAGGATTTATGTCTTCTGGATGTCGATACGGTCGTGTGACATTTATGCTCTACTATTGTAATGTATGTTTTACATTTTTTTTTTTTTTTTTTAGCTATTCCTTGTCATACAGATTCATGCAAATCATTCAATCCTTCTGTAATCCTTTTCAGAATTTTGTGTCACTCAGTGAATGAAACTAGTTTAGCTGCTAATATTTTGTTGATCTTTCCTACTGTGTGAGTTGAGGGTTGGCATGGCCATGAACCCCAAAATATTAACATATCCACAAAGATACATCAATTTGCAACTACACGGTGCTCGGGCACTAATAACTCCGGCCTTGTGTGTGATTTAATAGTGTTGATGATTGTGCAAGTGTGATGTGTTGGGTTCACCTGTAGCGAGAGCGAGTGGAAGCTGTGTCTCTAATCATATCTTCCACTGTTCGTGGGGAAGAGCCCTTGGGGAAGCCTTCCTGAGAGTCTTCCTGATTGTTCCCATAGAGACCATGGGTGCCATTGGTGGTTGCAACAGGATACAGAGCTAAAGAAAAGCAATATTTAATTTTGTGAGTTATCATTGAAAATAAAATATAAGTAGCACACAAACAGAAACCAAAAAAAGCTCCTGTCTCGAACTTGAACTTTGGTTGAGGTTAAAGAAAAAGAAAACAACACGATCAATCGCTAGACACAAAAAAGCGACTTTTAAATAAGTAAAAGAAACTATACACTGAAAGTGGGATGTGGAGGAGCAAGTTTATGTAATTACAAAAAAAGAATCCAAACAAAGGCATAAAACAACCTCAAAAAACTAAAAGACTAGAGAATGATTTCCAGGCAAAAGTATCACTCAAACTCAACATTTCCACAAAACCCTTTTGTCTTTATAAAATACAATTTCTGCCATAATCTGATGGACAACTGATGATGAGGAGAAGATCTCCAGCTCCCAACAGACGGACATGAGGATGAGAAATAAAAAATGTAATCAAATCAATCTGTGAACCTTTTCTCTGTTGTGTTTGTTTTCTTTGAAGACACACATGTCGCGCAACTATTTATGCAAATCAGCCAATTACACCGACATCACGATTCCAAGGTCAGATCTTTTTCTCAACACGAGAACTTCAGGGGGAAAAAAAAAACTGGCAGTGACTTTTCGTTTTGCCAATAGAAATACTCCCGGGTGAGCCTTTGATCCATGAGCGCAGATGGCACTGGGGACGGCGGAGGAGATGTGTCCCCCTTCCGTTTTATAAAGACCACGATCCGTTCCCTTCACTTTTGTCACATAAGGCGACACAAATCTTCAGTAAAACAGACGATTAAGCTTCCTCTTCCATTGGGACAGACACGGACCCTGCTTAGTGGATGTTATGCTACAACTGATCATGTGTTTACATCATACAAAAAAATTTAGGCATTAGTCCTTCTCAGTTTGAATTTTAATCAACCCTCTTCCTAAAATACGATCTCCAACTCAGTCAATAATATTGCAGTGGGCCTGCTTTTATGTATTTCCGGGCATAAAAACAGCCAGACAAGCAATCAAGTGCAATTTTGTTTTTCTTTTTTTAAGCAATTGCGTCGTGGCAACAATTGCCAATCTTGTAAGAATGAAGTAGTTGTATGTTTATCCTAAACTTACATTTATATTATGTGTTTTGTTAATTTGCTCTGTCGTATAGTTTATTTATATAAGTATTACTAATAATCCTGCGTTTGTTCTTTACGGCCAACTCGTTTCTTAATTTGAATTACCACTCATTCGTGCACAGCACTATTATATTTATGTATGTATTTTTTTTTCTTACAAAATTGATCCACCACCCTCCCACACTTCCAAAATCCCATCTGCGCCCTTGCTTAGATGTAACACTGCTTGAAAGAAATGTAATATATCGGATAAATGGGCAGATAGAAGGTTGTAGGTCGTCCAAAAACATTTTGCTTTCACTGAGTATTCTGAATTGTCCAAAGATGGAATTTGAGTGTGAATGGTTGTCTATTCTGTGATTGACAGGTGATCAGTTCAGGGTCAACCCAGTCTTTTATGACCCTGATCTGGATAAGCGAGACTGAAAATGAATGGTTGGCGAGTCTTAATGTGGAGCATAAAAACGCTTGAATGGCTGCTCAAGTGGCGTTAAAAAAACAAACAAACAAATAAACTGTCTGTCAAAAGACACCACAAACACATGCTGACACACATGCTGTGCACACAGATAACGGAAGTACACAACCCCTAAGTGTTGTGACAGTTCAGATGGAGAGTCAAGCGTACACTCACCACTGCCGGCGCCGCCATACGAATACTTGTCAGTGAGACTGCTGCCGTCGAGCTGGGAGGGTCGAGAAGCCCCCTGGTAGGTACGGTGACGCTGAGGCTCCTGAAAAACAAAGAACAAAGAAGATAACAAAAGCTGACAAACATGGATATTAAAGGCTCATATCCCAAAATATGTGCAGCGTGCAAACCAAATGTGACTTATAAAAAATGTATGATGTTGACTAAAACATCACAAGTTACTCATTTTATTACCCAGTAGGATTAGACGAGTGCTGTTTATTCCTTCTGTTGATTGCATTTCAGATGATGACTGAATATATGTAAATAATGTGAATCAGGGAACACATTTGATGCTTGGGAGAAATTTGGGAAGTTCACATTTATTTCTGGTACCCAAACTTGCATTTAGATAGTTGCCATAATTTGAATTATTACTTTCACACTGCCTGTCAATTGTGATTTAGCGAGCAGGGAGCAAAGTTTTTTCATGGACAAGAAGATTTAGAGCACGTCTACGTAGATTTAGGTGACCCGAAATATATTTATAACTTTTAGCTCTTTGCCCGGCAACTTTGATAAGAAGATACTTTGAAGGATTATGATCATAAATAAATGCTGGGAAAAAAAAAAAACCACAACTAATCAGATGAGACACACTTAAACGTTTACCAATGTGCTGCATTTCATGTCATCAATACTGTCAACTAAACCTACCCATCATTAAAATCCAGTTAGAGTATTCCAAGAACTGTACACAGGTCCATTGTGACAAACAACCAATGGGTGTGGAGCACATCCACTCTTTGGTGGAGATAATAAACATCTACCTGCTCTTAATTCAAAGCCCGATAATAAGCATCTCAGCCATGGTCCTAATTCCTGCTGGTCCCCGCTCAACACAACATAAAGCAATTAAGATTATTTTTCCCACGGACTGACTGACACACACCACCTCCACAACAAAGAAACCTCCCACCTTCTGAAGATGGAGATAGGGGGATTGATGGAGGATTAAATAAGCTTCTCCCGGACAAATAGACGTGCAGCTGTCACAAACAGTATAGAACAAGCCATATAATAATGAAAGGTTTGCCTATCACAAGAGTCCCAAGGGTATCATTATTAACTACTGTATCTGCTGTCAATCACTTTTCAGGTGGGTGGAAAATTTGTGACAGTACCACTGACACCTTAATCATCACCTTCTCGCGCCCCGCAAACAGACAGCCGGAGGCAAAGCAGACGGCTCACCCTTCAAAGTGTGTCTGAATCCCACCATGATACGTAAACAGGAGGGGAGCCATCTATTAGGTTGGCTGCAACCTCCAGCCGCATGTATACATACAATAGGCTTCTGGAGGCTTAATGTGGATATAAATTTACACACCCATGTTCAAACGCTAGGCTTTTGCGATATAACAAGACTGAAATAAATATTTTTTTAATTAAATTTATTTATTGATTGATTGATTGAGATATTTTTTTCTTTCCTTATTTATTTATTTATTTATTTATTTATTTATTTATTTATTATTACTGACTTTTAAAAGATGTTTTATGGCATCAATGTGCCTCATTTTCCTTTTTTTTACGATGAGTCTGGGTGACTAAAGATTCGTCTGAAGGGTTAAAAATGTGAGTGTGCAAAAACAGTAGATGTGAAACCTGATCTACTCTCTGGGCACACCCAGATTAGCTAAAAATCTAATCTGTCTGGGTGTGTCAACCGGGGAAACAGGCAAAATAGCTCCGCAATCAATTTTGTGTGGTTCTAAATAAATGTGCAAAATAGTTACGTAGATGCAAATGGAGGAATATAGCATATAAAAATTAGCTTGCAAAATATCCAGGGTTAGCTAGGGATTAAAGATCAAACTTCATCTCGTGCAGGCAGTGGTCTACCTAATTTTCCATGGTGAAAATCATCAGCGCTACCCAAAATGCAAAACCTTCACTTAAATAGATCACGAGCAACATGCCCACCAACGATTCGCACAGTCTGTTAAATTGAACATGCAATTTAGCACCCACTATTGCGGAGCTTAGTAAATCAGGCTCTAATTGTTACGAGTGTGCATACCAAAGGGAATAATGCAAAGGCAAAAAAAAAGCAGGCAGGCAGGCAGACAGAACAGCTTTTAATAAGCAAAGAGTGCAAATGGAGAAACTACGGTTGAAAACCCAGGGAAACATAAAGCAGCATGCAGGAGGCTTTGGATTACCTTTATTAAAAGAGGTGAAATGAAAATCAGAGTGCATTGTGCTGTAGCAATACAGAGATCAACAGAAGGCTTGATTTTCATTCCAGGTAAAAATGAAGAGAAAAGGCTACAGGCTACAGACAAGAGTGATGTGAGAGGTGATGAGGAAAATTAACAGCAAAGATCATTTCCATGTACCGTATTTTCCGTATTATAAGGCGCACGTAAAAACCTCAAATTTTCTCAAAAGCCAACAGTGCGCCTTATAATCCGGTGCGCCTTATATATGGACCAATATGGATTTGTGGATGAGGACTAATTTATTAAAGTAAGCTTTACCTGTTTATTTTGAGTGTTGTGTGCTATTAATGTTTGAGCAACATTGAGTTATTGATATATTGTTATTGTATTCACTATTTCGAGTGTTTGTGATTGCATTAACATTTGAGCAAGGTTGAGTTATTTATTCTATGCGCCTTATAATCCGGTGTGCCTTATATATGGACAAAGTTTTAAAATGGGCCATTCATTGAAGGTGCGCCTTATAATCCAGTGCGCCTTATAGTGCGGAAAATACGGTATTCAAACAAGTGGACAGGAGAGGTGTTGAATACAAAGTCAAGAAATATTTATGCAAGCTACACGTACGCATAGTCATCAGAGTCCACCAGAGAGCCACAGGTGGCGGTGTCGCGTGTGGTTGTGTGCATAATAATGCAAGTGTGTCTCTCTGTATCTCTGAGTGCTTGCTTCACTGCTGTGCATGGGCGGGTCACCATACATCTGGCCTGCCATTGCCCTGATGTCTTCTGTGTATGCATTCAAGCTGCCGTGAGTGTGACCATGAGGGGCACCGTGTGTGTCAATTTCTGGTTGCCAGTGTGTGTCTCCTTGTGTGCGGCTGTACTCCACGTTCCTCATTTCTTCCGTAGTTCTCGTAAAGCTTCTCGGCGTGAGGCCATAAGATGCAAATTCAGGCCCGTAGCCGCTGGCTTCCTCTCGGTATTCAACGTTAGCGTGTGCGAGACCAAATGTGTAACAACTGCGTCTCTCCCTATGGTTCAAGCCGTGGGAGTTGTGTGTCCCCCCTGCTCTGTGTGCGGAATACTGCCGGGGGCCATGAGGTAGGGGCTCAGACGCCCGTCTCCACGGTGTCGGTAGGAGGGAGAAAGAGCGCTTAGGTGGTTGGCTCATGCTGGCCACTTGTACCTGATTGTCGGAAGATTGATGAGAGGTGGCTTGATTGGTGGCAGCATTCATGGCATTGGACTGCCCCTACAGGAAAAAGAACAAAATATGCAGAGGGGAAGATTGAAGGGTAGAACTTTTATCTAAATGCTGAGGAAAAAAATTCCCAGGGATGCTTCTAAGTGAGTTTTGGGGTGTCGTGGTTGTGGGCCCTAAAATATATTTTTACCGGGACACACACTTGCAAAAATCTGTGAGTAATAAACAGTGAGAAAAAAGTCCTGCAAGTGTGAGAACATATCGCAAACCCAAGCTATGAACTCATTATGAGGCAGTGTTTATATTTATTATTTGAATATAATGATTATTGTACATCTTTACAGGATATTGAAATGGGTCCCGGAATGTTTTTTTAGTTTACATTTTAGGTAAATACAACTAAATGATTAATTGAGAAATAGGGCCCACAAAAAAAAAATGTAAAGAGGGGAAAAAAGTACCATATTTTCCGCACTATAAGGTGCACCGGATTATAAGGCGCACCTTCAATTAATGGCCCATTTTAAAACTTTGTCCATATATAAGGCGCACCGGATTATGAGGCGCACCTTCAATGAATGGCCCACTTTAAAACTTTGTCCATATATAAGATATATACGTTTGGCCCGCGGGCTGGACTTTGGACACGCCTGCTGTAGTGGCTCAATATTGGTCCATATATAAGGCGCACCTGATTATAAGGCGCACTGTCGGCTTTTGAGAAAACTGGAGGTTTTTAGGTGCGACTTATAGTGCGGAAAATAAGGTAATGTTAATTTTGTTGTTGTTGTTGCACTTAAGCTAATCATGCAATCATCAAGACAATGAGGCGTTACCTCCACTTTGGATGCTCGCAGCACCACGAGCTGGATGGTGCCCCTGGCGTTGCCCTCTGACGACATGGAACGCCTCAACGTCTCCATTGCAGCGTTGTTAGACCGTCCAAGCAAGGCTTCGCCATTGACTGCTATCAGCTGGTCATTTACTCTCAGCCGGCCATCCTGTGACAAAAAGTGTTGGTGCTGATGTTAAACAGCCGAGCTGACATTAATAACAACATGAAAAACACACAAGGTGTGGAATAAAAATAAAAGGGAGAGGCTTTCTAAAAGCTAAGGCGAGATAATTGTAGAGTTAGTAATCTCATGAGAGCCAGAGCGCAGTGATAAATATATAGCAAGGCTAATGGAATAGCCTCCGTGGGCACTAGATCATGTTTAAGTGTTTTACAAAGCAGCCACTTGTGAAGAGCCAATACAAGGCATTGCCTTGGAGAAGGCGAGGAAGAGAAACCAAGGTATAAGATATCTGAAACGTGCCAAACGAAAGACTTGGCACAGCGAAAAATGAATAAAAAGACAATAAAGATGAGAACACACAATGACTGTGATGTTATGAATGGTCCATTAGGGCCAGGGTTGACCTTTGAACCCACTTCATTAATCAAGCACCGTCTGGACTGATGTCAAAAAACAACAAAAAAGGCCAGAACGATATATTCAACACATTATGACTGGATTTACACAACGTCGTTTAATAAGAGACAATTTGTTTTTTGTTCTGAAGTGAAATAGCTTCATTGCAGCATGAAGAGACCATGGAATTGGACATATTTTGATAGCAATAAAGCCACTTTGAAATATGAATACAAATCTGATATGTGAGCTATGTGCCAATAAGAATGCAAAATAAATTCACAGATTGGAAATATCCTGTCAATAAGTGCTTGACATCATTTAAACATGTTGGTGACATACACATCTGCAAAAACAACACAAATAAAAACGTTAAAAATAACACCCACTCTAAATCGAAAATGCTGTATTTTATGAAACAAGTCGCTCCAAAGTGTAAGTCACTTTTATTTATTTTAATTTATTTCAACATAACAGAGACCTAGAAAAGTTGAGCTCATACTCATGCCCACATTGCATGACTATTCCTTTTTTTTTTTTTTTTTTTTTTTTTTGGTGGTGGTTGGTAAATACTTTTGAAGTATTCGCCAACCGCTAAAAGAAAGTCAACAGGATTAGGGTATGGGGATTTTACATGCCAGTCAGAGCTCTAAATTTGAAATATCTAAGACACACCTGAGTATAAGTCACAGGACCAGATAAACCATGAAAAAAATGTGTCATTTAAAGTCTGAAAATTATAGTGCAGTCAAAGCCTAGAAAATTAAATATGGTTTAAATAGAAATGGCCATTTTAACCGTTCATTTCAACCTGTCATTTTTGTCTTGGCCTGCTTTACATGCAGGCACATTTTCAAATCCTAAAAAAAGTGTATCCATGTTTTTGCCAGTCTTGGCATAAACCCTGCAGAATTGTGCAGGGGAAAAGAGGAGGAAAATAATTAAATGTGTCAATTATGAGCATGAATGCAAATGTACTGCGGTCCCTTGACAGGCACGATATGAATCTAAGTTATTATTCTTGATGTTATTAAATAAAATAATTGAAGATGTTGCACTAAAGCAATATGTGCATGGAGGTTACCTTGATTTCTCACAGCTCAATGTTGACACATGGAATGATTTGCTTGCAATTTGGGCATCTGGGTCACTTCATGTATCCATTAAACGTCATTATGAATATTTGTCACTTGTCAGACAGACGTAAAAGGAGCCCAAATTTTCTTGAGTTCTCTTAAAAGTAGTCTTTAAAGTGACGCAGATCAGAAAAAGGGGAAAAACTTTTTTCAAATGTGTTTCAGGGAAATAGGTTAGTTCTCACCATGAGTCTTTTCTCATCTCCTCCCCTCTCTGAGTGACGGTTTGCATGACATTTCTCAGCGGAACCTAACGTCCCCTCCTCCGCCCCAGCCTGCTGCCGTGAAGTCTCATCGGGACCCTGTGCTGCCTTTCATTACCATGCATCAATAGTGAGGATGAGACACGCTCAAACGCGCAATCCCCCGTCTATTGTGACCCCAATGAGTGTTTCCACATTTCATGATTTTGTCCTTCTTTATTCTTCTTTTAAATCTTTCCCATCTTTTCAGTTGTCGCTTATTTCTCCATTCCCTCACTACTGTCTCCCCTTCTTCCTTTTTGTGTGATGTCGTCCCAGAAACCTGCTTTGCATGTATCTTATTGTCCCATTCTGTCTGAATGCAATCTGATATCAGAAAAAACTACTTCTGAGACTGCTTTAGGAAGTAAAGATCCTGTCTAGCTTTCCCGATCCCAAACCAGACTCCTTTCTCTGTGCTTCCTCATCGGGTACTACAGCTTTGAGATCAGCAAAGAGCGGCACTAGAAGTTGAGATGAGGAAAAGAGAAATTGTATCTCCAAAGTGCTGACATGGGTGTTTTTTTTTTTTTTTTTTGACTCACAACTAGAAGTGGGTGAGGAGTGATCAAGATAAGATGGTTGCAGAGTTGATGAAACAAAGCCACTTGAGGTCAAGTGTCAAGGGTCTACAAAAGAGATGTCCTGCAATGGAGGAGTCATGGTGTTGGTGAAAGACAGGAAGAAAGACAAAGAAACGACCAGGGTGGCAAAGGAGCATATAACAGGAAAAGAGAAAATGACAAAAACTAGACATTAACAATGACAATAGTAATGGTAGGACAAATGAGCAGTGTCCATTTCAAGATGACTCCTTATATTTGTTTTGTTTCCTATTAATTGATTTATTCAAAATGCCATCTTGAATTTATGAGTCAGAGCAGTAGTGTAAAACATATGACCGGATATAAACTCAATCTGGCCTATAAAACCAAGTTAAATGTGGTTGATTTTTTATTTTTATTTATTTTTTAATAGATCAATAAAAACTGACGTACCTTGTAAGCAGCCCCTCCATGGATGATGGACTTGATGAAAATGCCCAAGTCCTCGCCAGTCTCTCTAGACTTGTTGCCCTTCAAGCTCACTCCGAGGCCGGCAGAACCCGTCTCATTGAGTGGGATTTCATACATGAGCTGCTCCCTGCCGTCCTCCAATACCAGACTTCCAGGATCTTCATCTTTCTAAAAAACAAAGAAAGATGGGCGATGGAAGCCCCAGTGTATGAATGACATTTAGAAAGATTAAAAGCCTCCTTGCCCACTTTTAATAACTACGGCTGTGTATGATCGCTGAAGCTTGAGCTTCAAATCAAATGGACTAACTGATCTTAAGTTCTGACACTATTGGGTCTACTCAAAACTCAGATATTGGGATTGAAAGGTAGCACAGGCTGAAGGTAATCCTCTTTTAAATAAATACATAAATAAAAATAACATGGAGCAGAAGTTGAGTAGAGAAGCAAGTGTTTTGTAGTGAAAAAATAGATGAAGGCGGGGAGTGAAAAAATAATACAGTAGTGTCGAGAGGTTATTTCGTTTTGAAATGAAAGCTGCAGATGGAAAGCAAGCCATCTTTAAAGGAAACATAATAACCTTTTCTTACTTTCTCCTACTGGAGGAGGCACAGAGGAGCATTTAAAAGTGATAAGCTATCCCTGAGGTATACACGCTTCTGTCGCTCAGTGCTGATTCTTTACATTTAATCTCTCAATCCCTCCCTTTTTTCACCCTCTTTGTCCCAAGGCTCTACTTTCTCCCTCTCTTGCTTCTATACAATGTTAAGAAAATGACCATGAAGACGGCAACGGCAGCCAACGGTGAGATGAGGTGAAAAGGGAAGAAAACTGTCATTACATCTTGGCGAAATGGAATGTAAGCAAAAAGCACTGGGTTGCATCACTTAGAGACAAGAGGACCCACACTATATCTATATAATATATATAATAAAAAATGTATGTAGCAAGTTCTGATAGAGGATTTCTCATTTCTCACAGCCTCCTACTGAACTCAAGAGTGCCACTTAAAGTGAACAATGTGATGTCAAGTGGCTGAAAATACTGCTCTAATTGACAAGCCTTTTCGTCTCATGAATGAATCAGCGGCATGGAGGTCATCAGTAAAAGTAAAAAAAGCAAAGTAACTAATAAAAGTAATAAATCTCTCTTATTTGTGATGTGCCCATGGATATGCGACATGCACAGATCAATGCACATATTTATGTTGTGTGGTGTTTGGAGTACCGTATTTTCCGCACTATAAGGCGCACCGGATTATAAGGTGCACCTTCAATGAATGGCCCTTTTTAAAACTTAGTCCATATATAAGTCCATATATTTGGTATGGTAATACGTCCTCTGAGCTTTATAATGTTACTTGTGGTGTCCCACAGGGATCGGTACTCGGACCGATTTTATTTAATATTTATATGATTCCGCTTGGGGGCATAATACGTAAATATAATATTAGTTTTCAATGCTACGCGGATGACACCCAATTATATATGCCGTTATCGATGACAGATCCACAGGACTGCTGTAATCTCGAGGCGTGCCTTGCGGAGATTAAGCAATGGATGTCTCTCAATTTCCTTCGTCTTAACCCGGATAAAACTGAGATGTTGATAATTGGTCCTACTCGTTATCAACATTTATTTAAGCAAACCACTATAACTATAGATAACCGTACTATCACTCAGAGTGATACAGCAACTAATCTCGGGGTAATATTTGACCAAACGCTCTCCTTTCAAAAACACATTAAGAATATAACCAGGATTGCGTTTTTTCACCTTCGTAATATTGCTAAGATTCGTCCTATCCTCTCGACTGGGGATGCGGAAACTATTATACATGCGTTCGTCACGTCGCGCCTGGACTACTGTAATGTATTGTTCTCTGGTCTTCCTAAATCCAGTATTAAAAGTCTACAGTTAGTCCAAAATGCCGCTGCGAGGCTGCTCTCACGGTCAAGAAAATTTGATCACATTACCCCAATATTAGCCGAATTACATTGGCTCCCGGTCCATTTAAGATGTGACTTCAAGGTTCTTCTACTAACCTATAAAGCACTGCATGGCTTAGCGCCTTCATATCTCGTCGACCTAGTCGTTCCTTATGTTCCGTCTCGTAACCTTCGTTCGCAAAACGCTAGTCTTTTAGTTATACCGAGGGCCAAGAAAATGTCTGCAGGGTCTAGAGCATTCTCTATTCGGGCTCCAGAGCTTTGGAATGCCCTACCAATGGATATTAGAACTACTACCTCAGTAGAAACATTTAAGACACGTTTAAAGACACATTTCTATGAGATGGCCTTTAACTAACTTGTGATGGCCGATTTGGCCGGAGTTTGTTCTGTTCTCTCTGCCCACCTCCTCCCCGGGTGGGGAGGGGGTTAGGTGGCTCGAAAGCGGTTAGCGGCTGGCTGGATTCCCGGGGACCAGTTCGGGATGGGGGAGCTGCGGCTCAGCCCCCTTGAGGACACTGCCAGGACAATCGAGGACACCTCCGACATCCATTTTTTTTCATTGA
This sequence comes from Syngnathus scovelli, assembly GCF_024217435.2. Lineage (NCBI taxonomy): Eukaryota > Metazoa > Chordata > Actinopteri > Syngnathiformes > Syngnathidae > Syngnathus > Syngnathus scovelli. Next base: position 4,881,696 of record NC_090848.1, read on the forward strand.
TTTTCATATCATGTATTACTTGTGTACTCTCTGCATCCATTATAACCTGGTGATCCTGAAAGGGGGATCCTTCCATCTGTGGTCCCTTCTCAAGGTTTCTCATTTTCCCCTGGTAGGGGTTTTTTGAGTTTTTCCTTGCCCTTTTGGGAGCTTATGATCAGGGGATGCGTTGAGAATAATTGTCAATTTTGGCTATGTGAAGCCCTTTGAGACTGTTTGTGATTTAGGGCTATACAAATAAACTTGACTTGACTTGACTTGACTTGACTTGGACACGCCTGCCGTAGTGGCTCAATATATAAGGTGCACCGGATTATAAGGTGCACTGTCGGTTTTTGAGAAAATTGGAGGTTTTTAGGTGCGCCTTATAGTGCGGAAAATACGGTACTGACACCACCAGTGAAAATGATTGAACTGTCTTTGCAAAGGTTCACTTGTTTTCTTTACAAATGCTAGGCTTCAGTTTCAGAAGTAAACAGCCACGAGCCATGTTCAACCTTCTCCCACCACCTCTGTAGTCATAGTAACAAAAGGCGCTCTCGTCATCAATGTCCAAGTAGAACAGACGGTTAATGTATGCTCATTTTCAAGAGAAAGGAAAGATTTCTTTCATTTTGTAAGGCTTATCTGTTTGTATTATTTATCTTGGTGTATTTTGACCGACACCTGAGAAGTGTTTTAAGGTCAGATAAAAATGCATGTTAGGGCTATTTTATTTCATGATACCATGGATACATAATTGGAAAAATGTCAAACGAATACACCTGGCACGGGTATCTCGACCAATTTATTGCTAAAGATACTAGCTTGGGCAGTTGGTATGCAAAAAATACATACGTGGAAGGCATTAAGAGTACCCCATTCAATTTTAGATGCTCAATTTTCCTCTAATGCAGATGGACATGTCTTCTGTAAAAAAAAGTCACAAGTCACTTTTGCTAAATATTTTCCGCAACGATACATAAAAAAAAAAAAAAAGCCTTTAAAAAAGTCACTCAACTATTTCTCTCCAATTTAATACCGGGATTTCAGTACAGGCTTATTTTTATCAACAAAGAATGTGAGGCTCTGTCAAAAGCAGCTAAACTACAAGGCCGACTCACAACTTCCACGACTCGGGTGTTATCCTGTGAGATTTTGAATACCTCTGTAATCCAGTGGCACTCGTGAGCTAAATATGGCCCAATCAGAGAAAGACGGAAATGGAATGGCAAAAGGCACCAAACCAAGCTGTTTATTTGTTGAATCTTACTGCTGATGTGGCACCTGAGGCTCAATTTGATATCCCCCTAATACCCTTTGCTTGAGGGCACATTGCGTCCCTGGGGTGGCTGAGACCTCTTGGCTCTGTTCTGCGACCCCTGCTCCCTCCACTAATGGCCTACAGCAATAGCTTTTAAACAAGTTTGCAGCCAGGAGACAGACCACCCTCTTCAAAACCCAAATGACCGAAAAAAGAGCTTTTTCTCTCTTCTGGGTGGGAGGTGTGGAGTGAATGATACACAGTGATTACATACAGAGGCTTTTGTCATGGAGGATTTCTAGACGGGAGTGGTGGTGGGGTGGGGGAAGCTTCAAAGCTTTGGGATTAGTGATGAGAGCGACATTCAATTAAGATGAGATCTTGCAGTGTGCCACAGTGGCGGCGGAGCTCCCAATTAATCGCCTTAATGTCTGCTTGGATGGTGCTTTACACCTTTGCCACACAATGAGAAGCGGGGAAAGCTAAATTAGTGATTGAAACGAATAATGTCAGTGTTCGTGGTGGGCGGAGGTGAGGTGGTGGCTTTGGGTGACAAAATGGAAAAGACCCGGCGCCGCAAAGTCAATTTCTGCTTGGCGAACTCTTTTCCTGCACACTGATCTGGCCTTGCAGGCTGAGGTTCAACCATGTGCAGAGTGACCCCTCCATCCTGTCTTTTGTATGAAAAAAAAAAAAAAAAAACTCGCTTGGCATGCATGCACATAGACAATTTGATTCCAACTCACTTCATTACAAAATATCTCATTTATCTCCAGCAGAAATGTGGACAGAAATTCAGGGGGAATTAAAACTTATCTTTGTTTTCATTATAGAAAAAGAGTTCTCGAGCACAGGAGAAGAAAAATTTGCTGTCTATTGGTATCCAAATAAGGAAAACTCACAGGCTTGATTGAAAATGGACCAAATCGTCTTGCAGCTCGGTTGAGCGCTTTCGCTGTGTGACGTGCTGCTCACGAAACATCAATAGTCACTATTAAAACGAATCAATCAGAAGCTCAGCTCGCTCTCTGTGTCAAGTCGACTTGTACACAGAAGGTAAAAGCAACTATATGGAAGCTGGAGCAAAGAATATAAATCACAAGGTAGTTTGGCACCGGTGTGATGAACTGAGCAATGGAACCCTTTTAGCCAGATGACCTGATCCTTAACTGCTGAATCAGCAAGTGTCCTTTTTTGCAGTGATGGACATTAAGCCTGCTGTTATTTAAACAAATGGGAAATCTTGTGAAATATATATATATATATATATATATATATATATATATATATATATATATATATATATATATATATATATATATATATATATATATATATATATATATATATATATATATATGATATTATATATATATATATATATGATATTATATATATATATATATATATATATATATATATATATATATATATATATATATATATATATATATATATATATATATATATATATATATATAGTATTTTTTTATTTTTATTTATATATACATTTTTTTCCTTCAACTGGAGTAAGTATTAAGTATTCTATATAATACTTCAAGTATGTGTACAATGTTGTTAAAGTAGTTTTACATTATATTGAGAATTAAGTGTTCAGAAAAAAGTGTGAAATACAATGGATAGAGAACAAAGGTCCCAGTTTATTATTATTGCCCACAAGGAGGACAATGTCAAAATGGTGACCTCTGAACCCTTCAGCCTGAACAGGTAAGGGGTCTGTCATCACCCGTTGTGTGCCAACATGCGCGGCTGTGTTCACACACTTCCTATGGGACCGCTGCGGCTTGTGTGCGACTTCCTCTGGCACGGCTGTGTCAACAAAGCGTAGCGGGACAGGAAAGCTGGAGCGTGCTCTGCGTATGTTTGCGTGCCCATCCATGCGTGTGTTTATAACCATAGGGACATTTGATCCTTTGAGTGGGGATGGGGCAAAGTGACAATGTGCAGGAAATGGTAAAAAAAAGATGATAAAAGAGCGTGGGGTGGGAGGGCATAGTAAAGAGGGAACAAAAGTAACGAGCATCGGGAGAGACAACTAAGCCAGCGATGCAGATGAAACGAGAACCTGAGCTGGCTATATTATCGTAAAGTTGAGCACTTCCTTACCAATTCCCGGGGCATGAAGACATCCTCCTGTCGGGCGACTACCAGAGAAACATTTTCTCCCTGTTTGGTACTGCGCAGCATGGCCACGAGTTCTTCTTGACTCCGGCCAGTCATGTCCATTCCGTTCACCTAAACGAAGAGTTTCACTCAAGGTGCTTTGACATTTTTAGATGTCTGCTGATGATTTTCAGCCTTTTTATTTTTGTATACATCAGCTGTCTTACCTCAAGGATGCGGTCACCAGGCTGCAGGCGGCCATCTTTGACTGCTGCACCGCGTTGCAGTATATTTTTCACCAGAATTGGTGCAGGCCCACTCGAAGTTGAGTCCCGAGTCACCACTGTGAAGCCCAGACCATCTGCACCTGCAGGACGAAATCATCAGAATAGACTTTTGCATGTCTGATAATCTTTTTTTTGTTCTTCAAGCATTCTGCCGTAGACTTATAAAATGTTATTTTGCATTGCTCAAATATTTGTGCATAAATGACTGATGAAAACTGGTGTAAAATTTCAAGCTGGATGTATTTTTTTTATATCAGTCTTCTGCTCATATTTTTCTCAGTTTGTCAGGAGATAGCAAGACCTCAAATAATTGATGGACTAATCAATTAGGTAATTGATTCCAAAATGATTTGTTTGTGAGAGCCCTACTGATCTTCATCCATGCCTTTTCTATATGACATATTCACATTGGTGTTGCAGGTGGAGCCTATTGCTAGTTAAATTCAAGAAAGAACCACTGCTTCTCCTTGGACTGGTCACGAGACACTCACAGGGCAAGAATTCAGCAATTCAAAGTCTTCAAATAACCTATTTGCATATTTTTGGAACGTGGGAAGAAACCAGAATACCAGGAAACCACTACACCTACCAGCACCTGTCAAAGAATGTGCATCCAAACATTAGACTTTGTCCACACAAGAGTTTTATACCAAACAAAGATTTCTCGTTTAATAACTCTGAATCGACCAGTTGCAACCATTGAGTAAGAAGGAAACGGTTCACTTATTACTTGATTAGCCAGAGTCTGCCTTTTAATTTCACGTGTGAGCAGCCCTTGCCATGCTTAAAAAAGATGGGAGCTTAGAGAGAAGAATATGGGCGGTATAACTCTACTCAGCTTCCCACCCTGGGATGCAACAGGATTTCCACAGAGTTTCCTCCAAACCAAGAGCCGGGGTTTCAAATGAATGTGTGTGAGGCCACACAAAGGGACGAGCCATTAACCCCGGAGAGCGTATTGCACCACGCGGCTCCTTTCACAGCCCCGCAAACCCAAAGCTATCAGCGATATGTGCCGTGCTTGCCGTCTGTGTGTTATTGTGTGTAGGAAGAGCAAAGCCAGAGTGGCATACGAAGGCAGCACACGATGCTATCTGTATGTGCTCTAAGCCTCTGCCTGCCCTACATTAGCGCATCTAAACCCTGCTGCCTGTCAATCACAAAGACGGAAAAAAAAAAAAGGCTGTAGCTGAGCGAGAAAGCATTAGAACCCCGTAATATTCTCAGCTCGCCAAAAATCAAACAACAGATGGATATATGTGAAATAAATAAGGAGTAAAAACCTTTCAACAGCAGCGGCCCAATTCTTTCTACTTCATTTTGATACCGTCAAGTCAAGTATGGGCAGTACAGGCTCTGTGTTTAAATTTCATCTTGAGCTTTCGTGTCGAGTTTGTGTTCTCATCGTTATTGGTGGCTTTTCGGTGGGTACTCTGGCTTGCACCCACATTCTGAGAAAGTTAAGTTGGAATTTTAAAAGGGGTGGAAGGTCCAGGTTATTTGTTGATGGTTAATAAAAAATTGATGAATAGAAATGTGTCAGTAAAATTTATTAAATGGTTTCTTTATTAAATAATATTATTAATATGCCATGTTTTTAATTGTCCTACATTTTTAAAAGTAATTTAATTAATGAAAAAAATGGAACATTTCAAAGTAAACTTCTTTAGCTATCAATACTTTTATTTTACGAGACTGCCTTTCACACAGCATGGGGCCTAGGCCAAGCCCGGAATGAGGGGGAAATAAACAAAAAGGAAACATTCTGTCCAAAAAAAAAATGTGCCAAAGAAATCACGCGAGTCACTGCGGTGACCTCTGATGATACAAGGAGAAAGTTGCATTTAACAGCTAATAGTTTTATTCCATTATAAGCAACTAATTAGTATATCTTAAGTAATTAATTCATTCAACAAATATAAGCAAAATGTTCAATGGGCTTGTGGTGCTGCAGTGGTTTAAAGGTTTTTTTTTTCTTTATAGCAAAACGTGTGGATGAAATGTGCAGAATGTACCTTTCTTCAAGTCAATTTTGATCCTCTTGCCACCTTTCTTGTTTGCAAGGCTGGCTGGCCCAGGCACACCAGAGCTCTTATTGGCCGGAGGGCTCTGCCGGCGGCTCCTCGGAGGTGAAGAGCGAGCTGTGCGCGCTGCTGGTATGGGAGAAGACCTTTCCGGCTGGGACTTGCCAGACTGAGAATCTGCTAGTATAGGGTTCACAGGGGTCGCCACTGGGTTTAGCGGAGGTGGCTCTGGGGTTTTGGTTCCTGTATTTTGACGCTTCAAGATTTCATTGGGTTTGGAATCTTGTCTGGGCAGAGGATGCAGATCAATTTTGGCACGGGTCACCACTGGGCTTTTTGGTTTTAATTCTTTGCTGTCTCCACTGAACAGTTGACCGATCAGGCCCTTCTCGTAGCGAAGTTTGTTGGCAACGGAGACAACTTCCAGTTGCATAGAAGGGGAGGACAAGGACTGGCGAAAGACTTCCTGTGAACTACAAAAAGAGAGAAATAGAGTCGAGTAATCTTTTCAAAATCACAAAAACTGTTGGCAAATGTTTTGTAAAGATTTGTGACCTTGAAGGAACCCTGATAAACGCTAATGATGGGCAAATGAAGCTTCGAGACGATTCATGAACCCATTGTTGTGTTTACTTAGACCTCTAGATGGCACTCTGTTCACCGAAGAGCTGAAAACTTGCCATTTCTTAAAACCCTCACTTTAAACCAACAATGGCATCTAGAGGAGCCAAAGAATACAACAACTGGTTCATGAAGCTTCATTTTCCCACCTCTAATTAAACACTGGCATGAACCAAGCAATTGTTTGTTTGTCACTCATAAAATGAGCTATACAAAGAAGAGGAAGAAGAGTAGAACCAGGGCAGACAACGTTGGTGTGTGTGCTTTCGGACAGAAGCGTATTAAAAGGAGGCACACTACGAGATAGCGCTTTTTTTCCTGGTGAACTGAGTGACAGGTAAAGAAAGTATCAGGCTACAGCAATGGCGGATGGGTTTTTCCAGTTTCAGCTCTTAATTAAATCCTTGCGACTTAATCCCAGAGTTGTTTGGCCAGTTCCATTTTTTTTTTTCATGAAATAGATTTTTTTAAGTTCATCAGGGTGGCGAAAAGGGACATTATGGTGAATAGACTGAAAACCTGAGAACTGAGAATGAGACACTCGTGGAAAATCCACATCTCTGTTCAACCTTGAAGAAAATCTCATGGCCTCGTCCCCATTATAAAATAGACTTTCTTTGTTGTGTCAATGTAACCAGCACTTTTAAGTTTCTACGTTTTACAGACTTCTTGATCCCGTCACGACATACTCACTCTGCAAACGACTTATCCTGAAGCTTTATTCCATTGATTTGGACGATACACTCGTCCTCTTTAAAGATATTCTCTTTCTTGGTGCGACTGTTTTCTTCAATGTTTTGAATGTGGAGGCCAAGCATCCTGTGCAACACACAGAGGAGAAAATATCAACTCAAGGGGTGTGAATACTTGTGATGGGAAAATGAAGCTTCATGAACCAGTTGTTATATTATTTTGCTCGTCTAGATGGCAATGTTGGTTTAAAGTGAGGGTTTTAAGAAATGGAAAGTCGTCGGGCTTTCAGCTCTTCGGTGAACTGAGTGCCATCTAGAGGTCTAAGTAAACACGACAACTGGTTCATGAATCATCTTGAAGCTTCATTTGCCCATCATTAGTGAATACATCCAGTATATGATGTCATGGCAGCGTTTGATTATCTCATGGATTTCCAGTCAATATTCGAGTGGATTACAAGTTGCAGGAATCATGTGCGGGTGCATTTACGTGTACGTGTGTGTGAAAGTACTCACCTTCCACTGAGAGAGGAGCAATACGGTATGACTTGAATACCAAGGGGCCCATGATCTCCAATTACATTCACCGTTCTTGTGAGGGCGCTGCCAAAAAAATGCACATTTACAAATACTGTACAGTGTTTACATATTCAATAGCAAATCGAGTACACGTGCACATACACACACGCACGTACACACACGTACTGACTGCTGAATAGTTTCTTTACATTTTCACCCTGAAAACACAGATAACACAAATTAGCTTGCAGGTAACTGTGTTCGTGTTTATATGTGTGTAAGAGAGAAAGACTGGGATTCAGGTTGCTGCTTCACTCCTTATCAAGCTGCTTCTTAAACACCCAAAGCTGCTGGACAATAGAGGTGAGATAACCATATGAGGAAGGCCAAGAGGAAACCAGATTGAGCCCCTGTAATAAGCTTGTGCTAGATATCAACTGTGACTGAGAGCCCATAAACAAGGATGATACCACTCAAGATAAAGAAAAAGACTTTTTTTTTTTTTTGCCCATACGTGACCTGTATCTGATTATTTTATGACAGTCTGAACTGCTCAATTACATTTTATTTTTTATATTAAACCTGGGTCGCTTTTACGTGTCGTTTTAGATCGGATACGTTTTGGATTTTTTTGCAACGCGACAGCAGTCCGAGCAAGCCATCCAACCTCGATGTCATCTTGCGTTCCACTCAGGCAAGGAGACAGACTGCTTGGGAGGGAGATTGACTCAGTGAATCTGCAAATTCGAGTAACAGTATTGAATTTATATTTGGCTTTAGAGGAACAGCAACGTGAGCCTAACATTGGCACTTATGTGATAAGACTGTATCAAAAAATGTCAGTACTTGGACAGCGTCTGCTTGACTTGAAACATCAAACTACTACGTCACGGAAGGAAGCCATCTCAGTAAAGATGTCCATGTAAATTTTGGAGCTGCTTTTGGACATTTTAAGTCATAGTCTGTACAATGATTCCCAATGGGGAAATTGTGAATGCTTCCTTCCGTGACATCATCAACCAAGACATGGGGGGGAGGGGTGGGTGGCCCTATTCCTAATTACAAGTGGGTGTTTTTAAAGGCATCTTTTTTTCACTATCTCTACAAGCCTGTAGACTAACTGGACTAGTCAAACACTCCTCTGTTAAACCGTGACAAACAAGCAAGTGATTGAAGATACAAGGAATCAACATACACACGACTGGAGAGCAGAGTTACACCTGAATTAAATAGTGTTCCCAGCTACCCTCCCCGTGTACTAAAAAACATTTATTATTTATGCCCATTAGGCTGTGTGGACTACTTCATCACAGTTGGACAGCTGGTGGAGGAATCAATCAGTTTGTCAACACCCAAGAACCTGCTGGAGCCTGATTGGTAGGACATTTAAAATGCTTCACCGATGTTGCCAGCATCGAGTGAAAGCCAGAGATGAAGGACTTGCCCGCACATATCCGGTCAAATAAGATTTTTTTTTTCGTGTCAGCGTTCACATTACACATTGAATGTGCCTTCAGTTTGTCTGGTGTGTGAATATTTGAGTCCGTAAAATAGAGGAGTGATTCTGAAAGAGGTGAAAATATGTTCAGTATTTTGGGGCAATGAGGCGAGGCTTTTTGATCACATTTCATGGATGTCCCTAAGGATGACATCACGCCATTGCGTCACGTAATAACTGAACCGTCTATTTATCTAAATTGCTACTATTAGCACAAATGTCCACTTAATGCTTCATGTTTCAAGTGGGATGAAATTAAAGTCAAACCTGAAGTTACTCCAAACAACTTTGCAGATTCACAGACAATCAAAACAGTCACATAGGAAGGTGGCCCAAGTTGCATTTGAAATAAATAAATAAAAAATATATAAATAAATAAAAATCTGAATCGAGCTGCAGTGTGAACGTAGCCTAGTTTGTTTTACCCAATGAGAATATTACAAATGAATGATTGGTATTCTTTTTTTTTTTTAATACAATCACTTGTTTATATTTCTTAAATTCACTTTGTGTTTAGCAGCAAACTATCTAGAAATATTTTCAGCGGGGACAAAATATCTTAACTTAATTCAGCAATTAGCAAGGCTTCTTTATCTTCTGTTAATTGCTACCCGCCTTCCCTTAGTGAGAACGATACTTGTCAGAAGTGAAGCTTATTACTCACTCATCAGCAAGGCTGCAACACATTGAGCTACACTAATAAGCAGCTCAAGCTTGTTGCGAGCTAGCTGCGTGTGCCAGCAAATCTTTTCGGGACAGTCTACACGATTTGAATAAAACTTTTGAATCTGAGTTTTGTTTTTCAATGTGTTTCAATGAGTTTCAATTTTGATCTGCAATCTGTCACGCAAAACTGCTTATTTTTCGTCTGGTATTCTGGAGATAAGTATTAATTTTGGAAATCGATATCAGTTTTTATGTTACCAAATTACATTCGTAGTAGATATTTAATCTACTAAAATATAAATATAGTAATAAACAAGCAGATTCAGACAGTACCCACTCATACTTTATGAATGATGTAGGCCAGTCCTGCACATACCAGCATGCATATATGTTTATATTCATAGATACTTTATAAAATGGTAAACAAGCTCATCAGCTGAAGCCACAGCTTGTTAGTGCAACATGCTAATATGCAGAACAGCTCACCAATTTCAGCCTCTTACCGACACAAACAAACAAAGTCATTCACCGAGAGGGGGGGGGGGTTGGAAGCGGGGTGCTGCAGAATGAATGAAAAGCGCAACAAGGAGTGAGACAGATGGAGCTCCCACTCGTGGTTGACTTCCCCGACATCAACGGGGACCGAGTGCCTAACGAACTTGTCAGTGGATCTCGCTGAAATGCAGCTTCTTCCACCGCCATCCATCTGTTACCATGGCAAACTATCTGTGCGAGCTGGTCCTCTACTCTGTTACGGTGCTGTCAAGATATTGCTGTACTGTAAAATGGTGAAAAATCCCCCCCGCCTCCTAAGCCAATTCATGTCCAGGCCACCTGTGAGCTACAGTATGAGCAATTAAATAATTCGACCTCTTTCCAAACATACTGTGCTGGCGACAGTCACATGTTGATTTGGTTATGACATAACAGATATGGATAAGTTCCCGTGAGAATTCATGACACAAACAACAAAACAGTGCAATTTCTAAGCATTAAATTATGGTGCAAAAATGTTGATGAAGCTTAGCAATGTCTGTTAAAAAAACATTTCTAGTCTTTGTCCAGTCTTGCAGCATTAATCTGTTTTCATCTATATAGGTTGACTACTAATATTTCACAGAGGGGCACAATCTTACCTAAATGAGACTTGGTTCATCTTGGTCGGATATTTTGGACCTCCCTTCAGCGCATGGTTGATTTCCTGAAATGATAAAAGGACAAATTTAGTCAGGGCTGCCAAATAAAACATAACGAGCCAAATAGACAAAAAAGATTTCTACAATCTTCTCAGTTAATACAAAGCGATCTGCTCTCAATTAGTGCAGTAAACGAGCACTGTCATCATCAATCACCTTCGCAAATTGTTGCCCGCTGGTCAGTGAGCTCCGCCACCAAAGCTTTCCTTCCCTCTCTACCTTTGTGTTTACGTCTTTCTAGGAGGTCCCACCCCCACACTACATCACTGACCTGTGTCATGCAAGGATCTAGGTCTTGGTCAAATTCGTCTGCAAAGTCAACAAGCCTGGACCAAAAGGAGTGAGATGTGCAAATAAATTGAGGATAACTGAAGCGGCCACTGATGCAAGACCTTGAGACACCCTGTCAAAATGTTCCCAAATCATTAAAGGCAAGAGGGGCACAATTCGGTCCTTCTGCCTCATCACTTTCAGTTTGTCACAAGCACTAATGGCTAAAAAAAAGTTCCCGCCCACCAGCTCTCTGCACACACCCCCATCATAACCAACCTGCCCACCCCGAAAGAAAAACACACAAGCGACACTCTGACAGTAAATCACAGCTGTATTACTATTATTACTATCCTCCAAAATATTACCATCTGATAAGAGCAAACCCAAAAAAAATAGAGAGAAAGCACTAAACACGTGCATATGTCGCTTGAACAAACACTGACCTACTTATGCGGACAGTTAGAGATTATCTCACAATAGAGTGTCTATTAGGGCTGGGGGGAGGGGGGGTAGGATGAGCCAGAGGCGCTATTGTCGCTGAGCATCTTCCCGTGACCTAATGCAAGATGGGTTGCTGTCAAGCACCTAAAACATGCTTCAGCAAAAAAAAAAAAAAAAAAGCACCTCGTGCTTGTACCTTGTATTTGCACCTGCTTAAACGCTAAAATTCACTGAAATTCAGCCGCATGTGATAATATATGAACACTTCCTTTAGTATGACGTAAAACGCATACTGTACTTGACAGAAAATACACAAACAAGACCACGAAAGGATCAAGCACCCAGTGGCGAGTGTGACGTTAATCCTGTGATTAAGAGCGATTTTGCTCGGACATAAAATCAACACAATTCTGAACCTCACTCAGTCATAATATTCCTACTTTTTCAATATACAAAATCACACGTGCGTTTGATTTCGTGTTTCACAGAAGACTCAGAAATGTGTGCAGTTGTCACATGATGTATGTCAGGAATGTGAATGTGTGTGGTATGTACACACATACAGCAAAACCATCACTGACCTCACATCCATCACAACCATAATGAGATTCCAAAAAAAAAATACATCACTGAAGCCGCAACCTCCGGGTATGAGCATTCATGCTGCCGTAAGCGCACACAAGGGAACACAAGTAATCAATACTTGTGTCATTTTGTTTTTTTTTACATCACAAGGAACATTAACACCAGACAGAGTAACGTAGCTAGGTGTGACCCCTTGCTGTGTTAACACCACACCTCAAGGTGATGAAAATCTGGAGGTTGATTTTTCATCAGGGTTCGATCAAGGTCGCAAATAGTCGCGAAGATGTTTTAATGAAGAAAACATTCGTTACATGTGTAACCGTTACTGGGTGAGTGAGATCTTACCTTTAGTGGTTGTGTATAATTTTAAATTGAGTTTCTATTTTTGCGGACTTCCGTTCCAGACCAATACATTCAAATTGAACAATTCATGCACAGTTTTTTAAATGCAATTATACAAGATTAGAAATTCTAATTCAGTTTCTGGCAGCACATAGCCCATATCTTTTTGGGATTTATACATATAAATGGACAAAATTGTGTCTGCTACACATTTAATAAAGACAATAATTGACAAAGTGTAATTAAGCAGTCTGGAGCTTACTCCATGAAGGAAAAATAGAATCCATGCTGTCTTGGAGCAGCTCACATGTGCTTTGTCATTCACAGTTGCTTGTTTATCGCCCACTAAAAATAGCTGCTTGAACATACACGGGAAAAAACAGTTGAGAAAATACATTTTATTCTTGATCCTTCCGGTCTTTTGAGGGTGGTTATTGTTACTAAGACACCTGGGAACAGAATAATAAAGTAGGCCTAACATGTCATTTGAATCATCTGTAATGATCCAGTGTGCTTAAGCCAATTATCATTGCATTTGATTCCTTTAATGATTAGTCATTGCTGAGTTTATATTAGTACCACATTTCCTTTTCCCTTTCTCACGCACATTGACGCACAGAAGAAAACACAAATCATCAACACTGTGCTGTTAAATGGCGGCATCTTTGGAAAAAGATGGAGTGCACTTCTATTTCAAAGTGCTGCCCGAAGCACAGTCCAGGGTGAACGCTTCTTCGTCTTTGTCCTCAAAGAGGGCATGCCATAAACAGCAAAATGGCCAATGGGATGTCTTCATGCTTGGGTTATTTATTTACTTTCTTTTATTTGTCCAAGACATTTTAATGTAATGCTGGAAAATACCGAAAATGTTCTCATATACTTAAATTACTTAACAGTGCTCACCATCTTGGGGGCTTCGTTGGTTTGGTCATGGTATGTTGATCCAGTGGTCATCTCAATGGGAGGGGCCAATACTGAGTCACTGCTACTCCTCACCAATAGGGGGGTGTCTGCGGCAAAGAAGGAAGTTTCGTTTATTAAAGAATTTCTTTTTCCAGCAAAGCGCAAAGCTCAAAATTATTTCCACCGGTGAAAGAAAACGTGGAGCTCTCTCGCATAAATAAAAATCAAATCAAATTCAATTGCAAAAAAACCCATGCTGAGCTAAACAGACTTGAACTGCTTGGACAAAGCCAGTCTGTTGAAATTCAGACCTACTGGTGGCTTTAATAAAAATGGATGTAATAACATGAGGCGTGCATTTTATTTATGGCTGTGTCACAAACCCGGAATGTTGAAAAAAACACCTCCCTATTCTTCAAACAATAATTTCAAAGCTTTCACAGCGCTGACAGAAACATCTTCACTCACACACATGTAGGTATATCAATATTTGCCCCTGGCCAAAGCAGCAGGGTGAGAGCGAGAGCAAGTTTGAATCCATCAAGAAACAATTCAAAAGAATCTAATTTGGAGCTTTGTGTTGCCTTGGGCTTTTAATATCCAGCCTGAAGGGAGCTGGTGTGGTGGAAAATCCTCTGTCAGGGTGTGGTCACACCCAGGCCAACAGAGAAAAAATAAAAATCGGAGTGGGTGCAGGATAAATGAGAGTAGTGTACTGAAAGATTGTGACGAAGAAGGGAAGCAGAAAAGTGAGAAAAAAGGGGGGAATACGAGAAAAATCCTCTCTTTTCCTGTAATCAATCTCTCTTTAGGGGGCAGTGACAAGGTCCTGATCAGACGTGGGTAGAATAGAGAGTGTCAAGGAGGAAAACAAGTAGGAATGAAAAAACTGAAGGGTGTGTGTGGAGCTGATAAAAAATGGTCACAGATATTCTTTCACACAGCTTCCACATGTCGTGTTCAGGTTTGTCCAACAATGAATTTAAAATGATTTCCCACATCTCAGATTACAAATGCCAATCGTATTCACGCTTGCTTGATGCAACCTCTGGCTGATTTCAACCTTACCACCAAGCTACTTGAATACAATCAATTGACAAATTTCTGTTTATCTCTGTTTCTTCATTCATAAGTCCTCCTTTTATTTAATGTTCCATGCATCCCTCGTTTTTAAAGGTGCACTATCTTTGACCTTTGGTAAAAGTCACCCATGGGTCAAATGGAGGTGAACAAGATTGCCTTGGAGACACTTCTGATAATCATTGAAGGTTAAAAACAGGTAAATGTATGCTTCTCCTCCTCACTCGACAGTGTTTTTGAAGAGATCCAAAGGGGCTTCACAAACGTATCTGCTTAGAACTCTCAATCTGCTATATAGCTCCGGGAGCTATACTGCAAGAACTTCTTGTGGTCGGTTCTGAAAAAGTTCAGTACCGGTTCACTGAGGGGGCAGTGGTACCAACAAGGACGTTTGGGTCTGAAACCTTATGAGGATATCAGGGTCACTGATGGTGACTTGCAAGCATAGTGTGTAGCTTACTGACTGTATGTTTGTGTGTGCACGTGTGTTGTCTGTTTGTCTGGCAATCGACTGAGCAAGCCAGTTCAGGCTGCTCATGGGATGATACGATAAGGACGCTCTTTCTCTCGTGCATGCGCGTGCGTGTGTGTGTGCGTATTTCCGTGTAGCAGAGGATCGATGCAGGTCTAATCATCCCACTGGGCCAGTGTGAAGTCCAATCATCCTGTTCAAACAAGTCGGTCCGTCACGCGCACGCACACACACACGGAAACACACACTTTGACGTCTAACTGATTACAGAATGACTCCTTATTCCTTCCGCCACTACTCAGCACGATTACATGCACACTATAACCAGATTATTGTAAATAATCAAATGGGTGTAAGAGCGAGTATAAAACTGACTGAAAACTGAGATTGCATGGTTGGTTCAAAAATTTACACAGACAATGTGGACATACTGTGATATATCTACACACACAAACACACACACATATATATATATATATATATATATATATATGGGCCTATTTTACTTTGTCTGATGGGGGTATTTACTTTTTCTCATAGTTTTAGGTTTGTTTTTTCTCTTTATGAATACAATTTGCATACTTAATTAATTTGAGATTTACTTGGAAGTTTTGAAATTGGTTTAATGAGCTGAAGCATTTAGGTGTGAAAAGAATTCTGAAATCACAACCGGGACTTTCTCACGTGACGGTACGCATGTTTAACTAACAAAAGCTAGGTCTTGACGTCAGTCTGTCTCCTCGCAGGATCAGTTTGTAACTAAGTTAGTCGGTTCATTTGGGCTGGAGGCAGGATGGCGCGACAAGATTGTTGGATGAGAAGAGGAGGAGGAGGAGGAAGAGGAGCAAGAAGGGCTATAATAAATCCATTCATGTTCAGCCAAAAAGTACAGTCATCAAAATCTAGTTAGGATGTGAGGCCGTGCGGGGACTGCGAGGAAATGAGATGGAATCGGGTCAAGGCTGAAGAAGCCAGGTGGTTAACTGGATGGCAGGTGGTACAGGCTGAATAGCAAAGTGGGCAACACACAGCTGATAAAAGTGGACTGGGGCATCTTGACACGACGTGGAGACAGATTTACAAGTGTGTATCTGCTCAGCTGGGAAATGGTGGCTGTTACTGGGACTGTGCATTTGGATGTGAAGAAAAATGTGCTGGTGTTTTATTGATGTGTTGCTAAATTAGGAGTTAATCAATTGAGTTGTTAATCTAGGGATTTGTTCAGCATCCAGTAGTCGTAGGTACAAATAAAACTAAAATAGCATAAAAACAGACTTACTTGATTTGAGGGCGGCCTCGTTGACTTCTATCTCCCCTTTGATTGGCTCCTGGAGCTGCGTATGTGAATAGTAACTCAGGGGCTCTGGACTGGGTGTCGCACTGGAATCGCCATTAGAAATGCTTTCCCTGGGGCTGTCCGTCATCCCACGCTGCACTTCGAACAGCGCCACCAGCTGGAAAAGACAAAGTGTCAATTTGAACTCCACCATTGCAGTACATTTCAAGTTGGACCAAACCATTGCGAAAAAATGACAGATTGGCCAATCGCACAGAATCACTGGGCAATTACAAAAATGGATGCCTTGTGACTTCAACTGCGTGAGCCTGTATCGGGTTCTGAGGCTTACAATATGGAGTACTGTAAAAAAAAATATATATAAAAAAAAGAAAGAAAAGAGGAAAAAAAAGAAGAACTCTTTTATTAGCCTATGTGAGAGCTTCTATGCAATTAGTCGACTAATCAAATCACAGCTATGTGCGAATTAAAGATAAAGACAATTAAGATGATACAGTCCATTAAACCTTTATTGAACTTTGTAGCTTTGCAACAGCATTCTTGGCATATTTATAAATGTTACTTTGAGTGCTGCTGTTTCTAACTTTCCAAACAAATCATCTGTTCCAGAGTATGGGAACGAGGGAGGGACAGAACGAGAGAGAAATGAAGCGAGAGAGGTTATGCTGTTTATGATTCAGTGTCACTACAAACTGTGTTTTGGTTGCAAACAATCCACTGACTAATGCCTCTGTAATCCATAGCACACGCTACAATATGTTAGTGTAACCAAACATGACGGTACATCAAAAACACGCTGTAACTCGTTATTATGTCAATGGTAAACACTAAATTGTCTGGGTGACCCCATACTTTTGAATGGTAGTGTAAATTGTGACAATTCATCTAATCCAAGCAGCCCTAATTTTGACTGGATGTAATTTTCAAAATCGGCGCGTTGTGCAACTGCAATTCAAATTTTGAATCTCCCCCAAAAGAGTTTGACAACTCAGGAAAACACTTGCTGGACCTAGCACACAAAATTCCTGCAATTGAAGAATTCAAACATGGAGATTCCAGCTGTGAACAAATCTATAAACCAACTTCATAAGACTGAAGTATTTTAAAATGCATAATTTACTTTCTGATGTGAAAATGAAATTTGTGCGCCCGTGCCATGACACGGGTGGCAAAATGAGAAAGGCACTGGAGAAGAATAAGATTGAGGGAGGGCAAGCGGACAACGAAGCATCCTAATTGAGACAAGGACTCAGCTTCTAGAGCAAATGAGAGCGCGTTTATCAATAGTGGGGCTCCGCCTCTGCTGATGTGTGGATAATGTGGATAATGGAAGGGTGGAGGTGGTCTCATTAAAAATCTGACAAAGTTAAGGGCTGTAACTGTGTACAAATAAAAACAGTTTTGTGTGTTTGCGTGTAGGTGTGTAACTAAAGACAGTGTGACACACGTTTTCTATCTCGCCATGATGTCGTCCCTCTTCTCAACCTCCCATGATTTAATATCAGCATGACACCTTCCTTCGCAAAGATTTGACACTTGCACGCTTTAACTGTGTGCATGCATGGGCATATGTGCACGTGCACAAGCGTGCATTGGAGAAACGACTCCAGGGGATTGGCAGTTGCAGAGAAGAGGGTGAAAAAAAAAAAAAAAGACTTGACACCAACAAAACAATCTGATTGTGGTGCTTGATGAATGCATTTCTAGCTCTTCCTTTATCAGCTTTCCTCTTTCCCTTCTTATCTCCATCCATCCCCAGCGGCCGTCTCTCGCCCCCCCGAGCTTGCTGACTGCATCAATCAACGAAGATTCCCAAGGGCAGAGTGCTATACGTGCGAAGGAACACACAAAAAGCACACACACGCAAAGTCCTAAGGATGATTTTAACCTAGCATGCATTATTCTCCAAAAAGTGGTAACAATATTCGATGTATTTTCTAAGAAAGGTGAGACGCACTCATGAAGTGAAATTTGTATTCAGTGGCCTTTGTGGATTTTGTTGGCAGGCTTGGAGAGTAGCAATAAATAGACTTATGTATTTAAGATGTAAAAAATGTAACAATACAGTTAGAGAAAACACAATCAGATTTCAGGTACATTTATTACGAATGGGTTATATTTGGCAGGATTACAATTTCCAAGTAGATAGAGAGATGCAACTAGCCAGTTTATTTATTTGAGCCCTCAGCATAACAAAAATACTGCATGAGATAGAAAGCAAGAACGTCGTTTGAGAGAATATGTAAATCACAGGTGTCAAACTCAAGGCCCGGGGGCCAGATACGGCCCGCCACATCATTTTATGTGGCCCGCGAAGACAAATTGTGCATCAAATTCGTGTGTCATTACTAGAATTGCCCCTTGTCTTCACTTTTA
Source organism: Syngnathus scovelli (assembly GCF_024217435.2). Lineage (NCBI taxonomy): Eukaryota > Metazoa > Chordata > Actinopteri > Syngnathiformes > Syngnathidae > Syngnathus > Syngnathus scovelli. Next base: position 4,900,335 of record NC_090848.1, read on the forward strand.
ATATCTTTTTTTTTTAAATATTTGACCAGTTTTTATCCGTCTGATTTGAAAACGAGTTGTCAGTTTGTTTTGTAGCTTTTACTGTTTATAATATGAGGTGCTCATACATTTATTTGGGTTAACCCTAACCCTCTGAAAGAAGCTATGACTACAATGCGGCCCGCAAAAAAAAAAAAAAAGAGTTTGACACCTCCGATGTAAATGATAACAAGTGCTACCGAGTCAACAACAGTGAAGCCGAGGATGTACCTGACACCTCACAAAATAAAAACGGATTGTTTTTAAAATCATTTTTAAATAGGAAGAATGTGCATACGAGTGGGAATCGGTCATATCGTTTTCAGATGTTTAGCAAGGCTTGCTCCGACGCCGTTTAAGCCAACGCTATAGTTTACCAACAACGTATGGTACATCTAATCCAACGAATGTCATTACAATGAAAATAAATATAAATTTCAGTCCTTGTATGTGCCTCCCTTTTCTTTTTGCTCGGCAATGTTAGTTATTACTGAGAAGTGTTCTCATCTAGGAAGGGGTGGCAATGAGAATGAACTTTAATTAACTCCTGGTACAAGATTAATCATTAAAACATAGGCAACACATTTTGATTGCTGACACTGGTGTGAGTGCATCATTTGGTTTCCATTTTCAGCATAAGCAGATGAGACGCAGATGTAAGAAAAGGGTAGGCGTTGTTTACATGTTGCAACTCACAGATGCGTCATTAATAATGTATTCAATCATTTGCTAAAATTAACTGCGCGCTGTGCCATACAGACTGGAGAAAACCCCTCCATTTTGTTCCACACACACACACACGGAATGTACGATTTGCCTCTTTAGAGAACTATGCAAATGTCTTTGTTTCCTCAAAGTGTTGTTATATAATAGTTCCCCTATTTCTTGACAGCAAGAGAGTCAGAAATGAGTAAGAAATACTTCAAAGTGTGTTTTATTTTTGTTTCAATATCACAGCTTCACCTCTCTCGGGTGTGACTGGAATGTATCGCTTGCACCTTTACTTTATTTCCTGATCTGCACAATAAAGAATGTTATGAGGATAATCTGTAGACTGCAAAAAAGATGAACAGTGACACCTTGCTTTGGCCAAACAGTTTTGCATGTTAGTAAGAGTCAATATCAGCTTGTGCACATGCACGTACGGACAGCCTAAAAAAAAAAAACACTCGCTTCCTTTTCTCATTGCCTCATACTAATCAGCTCATTTTTCTTCTGGGCTGCTGTGTTTGGATGTGTGTGTGCCTCTTGAGTAAGTGTGTGTGAGGTAGCAGTCTATTGAGATACTTTGCTTTTGTGCCGTTGTCATCCATCTCACAAATGCCCCCTTCGCCATCCTTCATTCTTTCTTTGAAGGAACGATGCATAATTCAAAGGGTGTAGTATGCTGCATCTTGACAGCAAATGCAAACCCAATCATCTCTCTTACACAAATGCTACACAATTAAATAATAATTTTGATATTTAAGGATGTAGTAAATGTCATATATTCCACAATAAAAATATAGATTTGACTATTTTTATAACTACAGTAATGCATTACTAACTTGCGCAATTATCAAACTCGTCACTAAGATTGTTAATAAAAATTGTTTTCCCCACAACCAAAACAATTGGTATAAAAAAAAAAGTTGCGAAACAATTTGGAGACATTTTTCTGCATTGAAAACCACGTTACCATTGTTGACAAGTGTTTTTTTTAGGTGTGGCAGTGGTAATGGTTACTACTGGTAGTCGTAGAAAAAAGGGAGGTATTACGAGTGAGTTCAGAGCTAATCCTGCTTCTATGCCAGCCTAAATCTACACGACAGTAGAAGATTTGGGGGATAGCACACAGACAGAAATATACATGTGTGATGTGAAGTGAAGAAAAAGATGCCTAATCTAGCTTGTCAAGGATGTGGGGAAGGACTCCTTCAAAAAAAAAAAAAAAAAAAAAAGGAATTTTATGCAGAGGTGTTGTCACACCAACTTGAGCATGCTCATCGCTTGTCGTTTGAAGAAATGCCAGCAGTTGCACATGGAACATCCACATTGAACATAACATTGCTTTGATGGAGCTGACAGACCAATCCATTGCACCAAAGTAAACCACTACGCTGTTGAAGCACTTGCACAAAAATTTTAAAAATGACCCACATCGGGATAGAGCGATTCAAAAAATGGATGGATATAAAATGGAACACTGGCAATTGCGATAAACTGTCACCCTGACGCTGCTATTTTGAGTGGTTATTGTTAGTGTTGAGGAAATGTTCACATGTGAATATAAAAATAAAATTCTAGTTGAAGGGGAGACTTTACATTTTTTTTACATACCGTGTTTTCCGGACTATAAGGCGCACCGGACTATAAGGCGCATCACTAATGCATCATGTCAGATTTTTAATCCAAATCAAATCATTCTCCATTTTATCTTTTTTATTTCAACTTCAGATGCAACAAATTACTTTATAATCACAAAATAATGATCCATAGTCTTTTTGATTCATGATTCATAGTCTTCAGCGGGCCACTTATGATTGATTTCATGACACAATGCTTCGGGCCAGTTTAAATTTAGGAATTTGGTCCATATATAAGGCGCACCGGACTATAAGGCGCACTGTCGGCTTTTGAGAAAATTTTAGGTTTTTAGGTACGGTAGTTTAAAATGGCAATATTGTAATTTCTTTCATCATGTAGTACATTTATTTATGTCAAGCGCAAGCACTTTAGTCAGCGCATGTAAACATTGCTCCTTTTCCACATTGCAGGATAACTCAAGGTCCTTATTCACACATATTAGCGGCAAATCATTAGGCTAAACATCTTGAAGATGAGGCGTGAAAATAGAATAATAATATAACAAGATGTGTTTATGCAATGCGGATGTTCTCACACTAGACGCAGCTGTGCAGTCGCACCAGAGAATCATTAAACATTAGCCTAAATGATCTGGATTCAGGTTTATACACATTCATCATCCCCACCGTTGCAGTGAAAGTGTCCCACTGCTCAGAGTGTGAGTCTCAACAGATTTGAGTTATTAGCACAACAGACTTCAGCCAACCCACAGCGATGTCAATGAGTCCAGTCAGAGTAGGTCAGCTGTAAATAAGTTGCTCTACTCATAACAAGGTGTGCACTGCTTCTCACCAGGCTTGTGTGCCGAAATGCTCGATATTTATTAAGCTGATTTATCTTTGTTTCGTTCTAAGCTTGTGTGCATGTGGCTTTGAAAAGGTAGCCCCACCTTGCACTCCCACTGGGATCTCAAAACCGTGACAAAGCAGCTAATGGGTGATTGTGATACTGACAGAATAACAATGTACTGTAATAACTGTGGCAGCGACACAATCTGCCATTACGTTGACCCCTCACGACCTCTGTTAGTCACAACACACCAACGGGGCAAGAACACAAAGAGAGCTTATTCCAGTCTTTTGCTTTGGTGAGCTGACAAATGACTTTGGAGGGGGTCCATCAGTCAACGTCGGAAGCTAGCACAGTGACCCGTGCTAACTCAATTAAAATTCAGAGGCAAATCTTGCCTGGAATGAAAAACTAAGCAGCAGACAAGGAATGAGGGAGTGGCTTTTGTTCCGCTTAGGTTAGGCTGAAGGGTTAATAAATGTAAGAAATCATGGAGGGACATTAGGTACACTGCAACCAGATGTACTAGAACTGATTTACTTTATTCGTGACAAGCCACACTCTTTAATATCCCGCATGTCAGACAAGGTGTTGAATAACTTCACAGGTTAAGACGTATGGAAAATGTTTAGCGTGCTGCATGATGATTAGTCTGGCATGAGTCTGAAGGTATTCTAATTAGCGCACTTGAACCTTAGGCCAATTTCCTGAGCTGCTATTCACATGCCAATCAAACGCTGCTCACCATGACAATTTTGGCGGAGCGAAGGGGGTGGGTGAGCCTGAGGTGTCATAGATCATCAAAGGCGGCAGTACTCCCCGTGATCACATCTTATTCACTCACACAAAGTTTCTTTCTGTCGGATTACCGTAAGTTATTAGCTATAGTCACCCATTAAAGCTGACATTTAAGATGTAACAGATGACATTTTCATGTCGCAAAAACACACAAATGATGTAAACTAATGTAAACAAACGAAAGGCACTTTTCATTTGATTAATTTGTTACCAGTGTTGCCAAATATCTGAGTCATCAGCCTAAAAAAATCCATATCGGTCAGACCCTAGTTCACATACTTTTTCATGCAGCTGTATTCAGGGCATTCTTACTTTTACATCACACAAATTCAGTCAGACTTTTCAGCTACTGAAAGACAAAGGTGGGGAAGTAAGAGAAATACGCCCCTAAAAGGTCACAACTTGACAGAAAAAGGATCAAACGAGATTTACACCGATTCCAAACGACACCCACAATATAAACGGAGGATGCTAATAAAGAGAATATCATTTTCAGATTGCTGCGTTGTTGTACTTGTGTGAGTAATACTGTATAAGCTCAACAAACATTTTATGAGGCTGTTTGGTGGCTAAGAGGTTAATGACTGTATGCGCTCTATTGTGCACGTGCGTGTGTGTGCGTGCATGCATGTGCAAACAGCCAGCCATTGTAACTCATTAGCATCCGGCGCTAATACAGGGCCCATGCTGAGCTGGTGCACACGTTCACAATGAGTCCACCACGGTATGATTGATAGCATGATGCCGTCGGCCACAATAATGGAACAAAAAGAAAAAACACTAAAGACAAAATCTGTCTGCTGTGGCAAGGTAATAAAAGACAGAAAAACAAAAGAAGGCTAATCACAAAAAACAGCCGCAGCTCATTAATCTGCCCGAGCTGAAAGCGTCTGGAAGGCTGGAGACGAGACGAGTCAGATGATTGGCACATGGCGAGGATCACTGCCTCGCCATCTTTTCATCAGCAGCAAAGCAAAAGAATAAAATTAGAGTGGAGATGAAAGTGGGGAAGTTGTTTCGAGAATCGGGTAGAAGCTGAACAAGGTAAATAGGACAGTTCCTCAGTAGCAAAGGTTCTAGCAAAGCCTGTAATTGCCCAAAAGAACCGCAGCCGAGGGAAGGCGGCTGACGCCAGTCTGACTTGTTAGCAACGGAACTGAGCTGTGACATTGGGAGACAGAGCCTTGGAATGGAATCATTAAAACTTGTGAGTCACAAACACCATGCACACATTAATACAACGCAGCCAGAAGATGATGCCTCTGTTCTGAGAGATTGAAACAGCGTCTTTCCCACTTCTGCTGACACTTTCACATCCATTTTTTCACTTCTCTCACCTTGTTTTACTGAAGCTGTTTTGGCACACTTGCACACATGCACAAAGATACAAGCAGACAATTGTTCCTACATTTTAAATACCAAGGAGGATAGTGTACAGCACTTGTAAAAAAAAATAAAAATAATAATAGTGTATTCCTACATAACGTATATGAGAATGAAATGTAGACTAGATTTTTTGGGGGGCGGGGAGAGTCTAAACATGACAATTATTTTTTATTTCATTAATTTTGTTTATTTTGTTTTTTATTAATTGTATTTATTTGATCTATATTATTTATTATTAATAATTATTATTTATTATTCATTTTATCTGTATTATTTATTTTATCTCTATATATTATTTAAACCTTGGTGCAAATTTATACAAAACTCAAGTATCATTGCAGCCCCTTCAGTCTCTAAAATAAAGAGACAGATGACTTAAAAGTTTTTCTGCAAAGCCCCACAATCATCGTGGCAGGCTAAAACATCAAAATAAAGCAAACCTGAGCGACAAATTGCTTCACCTCGCTCACCTAAGAGCCATAAAGAACACTTTCTTGTCTTACCTTGTCCTTATCTTCCACTAGGTCTGTCAGCAGGTCATCCATGTCCAGGATGCCTCCATCAGTGTACTCCAGGTGAAGGGTTTTCACCGCACTTCTCCCATGCTGCACACAAAAGCAAAAAGTAATTTAGCGACAATTTCTTTACATCTCGTTGAATGGCCTGATGTTTTTACAGCGGTGGTTTGAAAATAGAGGTAGGCAAAGACATTTCAGTGGGTATGTGAGAATTTAACAATATATTTGAAAAGTAGCACTGTGGCTCATAACCTGAAACCTGCAGTATAACATATTTAAATGGGCTGAAGTGTAGAAAATAAGTTTGTCAAATATGAAACAAATATTCAAGAATAATATCCATCCAATATCTGAACAGCTTATGGCCCTCATTGGGGTCACGGGCGCACTGGAGCAAATCCCAGCAATCTTTGGGCAGTAAGTGGGGGACACCCTGAACGGCTTGCCAGCCAATCACAGGGCACACATCGACAAACAACCATACCCACTCCCAATCACATCTATGGACAATTTGGAGAGCACAATCAGCCTACCATGCATGTTTTTGGAGCGAGAGAAAAAAAAATTCTGTTATGTGGGTGGGGTGCCAGCGGTCAAATTCCAGGCTGATTTCATTATCTCACTGCAGACAGAGTTCAAAACATACACACCCTGTATTGTAAGAGTTACGACACTGAGCGGGCTACAATCTTTGATCTATTCAAAACGAAAACATTCATTAATGTGGAAGTGCACTTACGAATGCATTTATCTCTCATTTGACCTCAGAGGATATGGGGCTCATTATTATTATTTTCCACATTTTACAAGGTACAAGAGCACAATGTAATCAAATTCTAGATATAAATTCTGCATTGGCAGTTTGTTGCATTTTGCATAACATTATTTTTTTTTTATTTAAAGTTGAAGCATTTTTTTGATTGAAGACAAGTGGATCCCATCAAATTGTGCTGATTGTGCTGTAGCCACCTGACTGTCACAGTAAACTGGATCTGCTGCAACAACATCAGGGCAAAGCATGTGCACGGCACAGGACAAACCGGTCAAACTTGTTGGCTTACATTTTTCTGCCCCTCGTTTTCCTCAGGCGTGTACTTGGGATTAAGTAAACCATTTAAAACAATGAGTAACTCAGATGCAGTGAAATCACAAAAACATAGAGTAGCCATTCAAGACATAATTTTCCACCAAGATTGTAGAAGATTGCCCATCTGCCAATTAGTGAGTCTTATTTAGACAACCCTGGATTGTACTATTACTGTACAAAATGATGATCTATACATCCAAAATGACTTAGTTTAGTTTAAACAAAATAGCTCAAGACGGCAAATAATACAAGTGTGGCCTTCAAGTTCAAACCAGAATTTCATTTTCAACAGATAAAACATTCAACCCATTCATGACAATCATTGACTTCGTGGAACATGCTATTGTGATGATCAGCTGCTAACGTGATCCATAACCAGACAACAAACTGTCCCGTTCATCACCGCTCATGGTGTCAAATTCCAGACTGTGCTACTGTGATTGATTACTGACCAGTCCCAATATGTAGTCTGACGTTAGTCCACAATGATGAGCGATATGGGCAATGGTGCTATGATCGCCTCACTTCAAATCTCACCAGAGATTTTCCGTGGGGTCAAATCCATCAATTCTCTCTGATTCCTGAGACTCGAGAATTGCTCCTCAAGACGTGCACCACGACAGTGAACAGTGATATTTCAGGTTGGACAATAACACAGCACTGAAAGTCTCTCTCTATATTCGAACATTAACAAATTCAGCACTCACAAGAACAAGAGTAGTCTTCTAAAACTGTGAATGACATGCAAACATTTTGGCAATCTCTACTGGGAAACAACTGGAGGGTTACGGAAGTTTATGCAGAAAAGATTTCCGGTAAAATTAAAACCAGCTTTCTGACGTTGTCCTAAGGATGTGGAATGAGTGTTGTCGGCAGAGATGTGATGTCCTCATGATCATCTGCTTCTATTAGGAGGACTCCACGGGCCGTTGAGTCAGCATCCGCAGCGACTAATCAACATGCCCGATAAAGAGTGATCGAGGCCCCGGGCGTAATCTAATCACATGCTCACATTTAGACTTCTTCGGAATCAACAGGGGCCAATGGGCTGAGTGGGCTGTCAGTGAAACCCAGTGTGTGTGTGAGTCTCGATGTGTTTGTCCCCCCCCCCCTCGCCACTTGCCAAGGGAAAGGCCGCACAGGCAGGATGAAGCGAAGCGGGCAGATGATAAGAGCGCAGCCTGTCACCAATCCTAATTCCCCATCACTCCGAGGACAAGGCCTAGACGGCGGCCACATAGAGGGGCATTAAACAGTCAACTTCCACCTGCCCACTGAGATACTAGAGCTTTTAGCGGGAAGCTATTGTCCGGGTTGACAGCCGGGGCTTCTCGCAATCCCACCCTGAGAAGTATATACGGCACAAACTATGCTGACTAATCAAAAAAATCAAATTTCTAGAAATACCATTTGTCGAAATTCAGCTAGAAATAGCGTAGCCGCAATAATCAAAATTACAGTGTCGGTTGCATGTCACTCGAGGAGGGGGTGCTCTTTTTTCCTTCTTAAATCAGAAATTTCTATATGAATTCTATATTTTCTTCCTTCTTCCGGATCAGTTCATGTTTATACAGTACTTCAAGAACACTCACTCACTTATTTTACTAATCAATCAAAGAGTGATTCCGCCTCATACAAATCATCCACTCATTATGTTATGTTATTTGTGTGTGAATGGACTTTGAGTGGTGAAAAATAACCCTTGTGACAACTTTGTGACATGTCAAAATAGCCAATCAATTATGAGCTCTTTCTAACATTAAATTGGACCAGTTTAAAAAATAAGTTGTTACCAATAAATTGATCAATGCAACACAATATTGTTTAATCAAGTCCCGCACTGTCTGTAATTCAAGCTGTCATTCAAAAATAAATTTTACGTAGAACTAGATTCCATTGTAAATATTTTACAGGTATAACAGACACACCCTTCCATCTCTTTCCAAAACCTCCAGGAGAAATAAACAAATGATTGACAAGTGTATCAATGCATGCAGATGATGATGATGATGCATTGGCAGACACCTTCTCCCTGGTGACTCAAATGATGTATATCTTACTACTTTTTTTCTACTCTTTCAAAGAATAAAAAGCAAAAACAATTCTAAACCTGACAACTGAAGCATAAAAGAGAAACGAAAATCTCAAATTGTTATTTTATTAAGTGCAGTATTACTTTTTAGCATGTAAATTATGTAGTTTTCTTCTTGATTTCCTTCTAATCATGTCATACCGTAATTTAGAGAGAAATATATTACAATATTGGTGTTTTTCTTCCATACTGGATGAAACGCACTAACAGAAATTTAGATTTTTGAGCGTTGGTGCGTATCACTACGTCACGTGACGCATGACGTAACCGATAGTGGTTGGAAACTTTAAGAATGAGCGGAATGCTGACGATCGACTACGAGTTTGTTCCACAATCGATTCCGCACAATGTTGCAAAACAAGTGCAAATATGTGCGTGTTTTTAATTCATCATGCACGAGTATTTACCTGATCCAAAATCCTACGGTATCTTCGTGTTGATTGGTCGATTAAATCCCGTACAGTCCATTCGGCTTTGCACGGAACCACCACCGCTCTGTCTCCAAAAGTCACCGTGACCTTCATAATTGCAACACAAATGTCCTCTTCGAAATATCAAATCGGGTTTAGGAAAAAGCCCGCTGTGTGGTCGACCTCTGTTCCTTGCGCGTCCAAAGGGAAGCAACAGGTGTATCAAGTCGGGAGGGAGAATAAACTTCCGAGTCGCTTCGTCGCTTTTACCTGCCTGCACAGGTGTGGAAATCCATGCAAAACATTGTCTTGACAGACCCCCAAGCACCTTGCGCATCACAAACGCGATCACAGCAGCACACGTCCTGTCATGTTGGGTCGATACACCCAAACAAAACGAACAGGTCTCAAACCCGGAAGAAATCACAGAGGCTGAGGCGCTTCAGGAAATCACTCGCGTATAGTCACCATGGTTTAAGTCCTTTTTTTTTCTCTCTCTTTCAAAAAAACTAAATCCTTATTATATATGTTTCTTAAGAATATATATTCCAGGGGTACAGATGAATGCTCTGCATAACTAAAGAGGTAGCCGATTTCATCAGGTGGCAAAAATCCTTAGACATTAAATGAAAAATTATATATTTTTGTCAAAATATAAATATATATTGCTTATATCGTAGCTCTAAAATTCATTTTCAAGGGCAAACTTTACAATCATACCAAAAACTATGTATATTTTGTCCATGTTACGTTGGAATAATAATGTGTTGATTTAAATTGGAATAATAATAATATTAATAATAATAATAATACATTTTATTCATAAGGCGCCTTTCAAGGCACTCAAGGTCGCCATTCATGTCACGTACATTCACTATATTTATTTATTTATTTATTTATTTATTTATTTATTTATTTATTTATTTATTTATTTATTTATTTATTTATTTATTTATTTGCTTGTTTGTTTATAAAATGCTGAACCAAATCAGCCAGAATAAAATTGTGAACAATTTTACTTAATATTTGAACATTTTGGTGAAATGTAGATCAATGCTTAAAACAAAATAGCTTTTTTATTTGCATAAGCACAAGTCAATACCCCATGGCATTATGGGGAAAAATGCATTTGTAGCACTCCAATATGTTCCAACGTATTTGTGAGTACGTTTGAATGTATTTTACTCCACATTGGCAACTCCATACTTCAGTAATTTGATGTTTCTCACAGCATTGTTAAAACTACACTATGGAAAAATGTCATTAAAGGGGAACTAAATGGTTTGTAGTTTGAGACATGAACATTGTGTGACGGAAGAAGCAAAACCTTTAAAAGACCTCCCTCACACACCCAGAGCCAACTAGATAGCACATACTATTCAACTGTCTCCTCATAATCTTTGTCATAGTTTCGTTTGGCAACATTCTGCTACCGGATGTTGCAATGGCACAATGCCGGTCTGACTTCATTGCACAGTGGCACCTTTATAATGTTGCCATGCCTCAAGGCTGACAAATCACAAAAGCATGCACACACACAAGCAATGAATTTCTCACATGATCACATTTGTGTCACCATTTAAGGGGGAAGCTTTTGTGTATGTTCAAGATGACTTCCATCATCAGCGTTGTTTACATAATGCTGGCATTTGGCCAAAATGTCCTATGGCAAATTATAATTAGTTTCATATTTTTGAATAATAATTTTTAGTGTAAAGTGTTACAAAAATGCCTTGCTCTCTTTGACGATGAAATGCTAATGGCTCAATACTTTACTTTTTTTTTTCTGAAAATGGATGGTTTTGGAGGTAAAGGATTTTTTCTGCCACCAGCAATAAAAGACCTGGAAAAACTGATTTTCTTCATTCCAAGTATAAGAAACAGCAAATTAGCATGTCCACAGAATTGAATGATTACAAAGATTATATATCGTCCACATGAAAAAGAAAGGTGTTGGTGACCAGTGTTTGAAAACAAACAATGGAAATAAAAATAAATCAAAATACATAGCGAACTTTATCTTGTCTTTTGGGCCTTTTCAGTCAGGAAGTGAAGTGTGCCAGCCAAAGTGCTCATTGTCAATAAAAGCCCAATGATGGTTTTTGTTGTTTTGTTAGTCTCTCTGAGTGCAATTTACAGGGTTGGGTTGTCTGGGTCGATAACCGTGTTGATTTGCTTTCACTCTCTGAGCGGTGCCCCTTTTCTAAAGAGCAAAATTGACGTTCTCAGCGGCAGCACCACTGCCCTGCCGATTTTTATTTTTTTTTTGTTCCGTTTGAGACTGAAGCCGCTCAATAGCTGCGACTTGCTTCACTTCCTGCTGTGCTGCTTTATCAGCCAAATCAAGTCAGCGTCCAAGATTCCCAGCAGAATAATTTATGCTTCACGGTAATGGCAAAAGAGATGTAAAAAGTATTAAATCAGTACTTGTGCAAAACATGCAAATGAGCCCATTATTTAAATTCAGAACCACGTTCAAGTTGGGAAAATATCAATATCCGTCCATTTTTGATCGGAGGTAGGGTGAGTCTTGTTTTGGTTGGATGCTACCTATCATTTTAAAACACCGTCTGGTCTTGTCCAGCATGCTGCAACTCAGTTTTATGGTTTTCACAATCTTCCTATCGCGTTTCATTTTCAGATCTGTGAGAGTGAAAATGAACACAGCTGCTCTCCATATACACTTGCGCTCTTGTAACACTAATGAGTCAGTCACATGGCATTGGGGAGAGAAATTGGCCTAATTTGAAAATTTTTTAGCTCAAGGGTTCACTCGCTCTTATTGCCAGCGGCGTGGACACTAATGGTTGCTTGATGAGTACTTTTGAGGAGACAGTAAATTTACATAGTTATGCAAGCTGTACTTTGTAGCAAAGTGTCATTTCCATACGATAAAATATTCACAAAAAAGTGAGAGATGATCATCGTGAAATATATATTTGTCATAAAAAAAAAAAAATTCGGATCATCACTGCTGCCAGCCAGTTTCCTCTTGGATAATTAATTAATGTAAATTTGAAGTTGAAGTTATATTTGCTGGTCTGCTGCAGAAATGGGAACGCTTTGTCATATGTCACACACATATTCTTTTTCACCTGCTTTGAGTTACAAGTAAAAGTATTCTAACAGTTCTCCTTGTCAGTGAATTTGAAGTTCAGCCCAATTAGATTGTCTTCAACCTTGCCGGTCCCGTAACCATCCAAAAATATCTAAAATGTCACTTTCGGTGGATGGATATTATAAAGAAGCTGTTGCTGATCATCATTTTCATAAGCAGCAGAGGAATCTGAATGAATTATGATCTCATCAGCTATACAAAGAACATCATTTAGCAGCTTTGGGAGGAAGAAATCTGACTGTGATTTCTAATCAGAGTTCCATTTAATTCCCGGCTCAAGGTAGCAAACCATTTTCTCACATCTGTCAGGATGAACGCCGCATAGGGGATCTGTCACACACACCCGATTGAACGAATGTGATTTTTCTCAAGTTTAACAAGATGCAACGCCTTTGCAGCTTGCTCCTTGATGGGTGTGAAGACCTTATATTTAACCATGCAGGTTAGAATCCCAGTGGGTGTGTATTATATGACACATACTGTAAACAGTGCTCTAACCATCTCACGCATTCCTTGCACCTTCATTAGGGATACCCTCAGGGTAATTAAGCATCTAAATGCAGGAAAAATGCTTTACGTTCATTATTCCCTGTCAATCTGATTTTTCTGAAATTACGTACCATTGCCTGGAAACCATGACAACTAACAGCGTAGCCTCAATTCTTGCCTAATCGCAGCAAGAGAGTCCCACTGAGCATTGATTCAGACAATTATGGGGCTACATTTGGAAGACAGAAAGGCGGGGTGGGGGAGAGGGTTTGGATCAAGGATTAAGTGCTTTCAGAGGAAGTAAAAGGGAGCAGGGTGCAGAAGGGCCAGGCTACATATCTAAATAGTTGCATGGCTCTCAAATGGCACCCTTTTCTCTGTCTGCTGGTCATAATAGTCTCAGATGAGGCGTCGTTTTAACATGAGCGACAGTCTGCCTTACTTAAGAAGAGGTACAAAAGAAACTCAAGCTCTCTTCAAACAAGACACAATAGATATATAAACTACAGTTAGACAATATTATATTTGACTCGTGAGAAACTGCTGCTTTCAACCGAACAGAGTGGCTGGTTGCTACCTGCTAACTGCTACAAGCAAAAAAATAAAATTGATAATTCACACTTGGGAAATTTAGATAGAAAAAAATGTTGACTTATGTGAATCCAATCACACATCTCATAGTTTTTATTATATTATTTTATTTTGTCTCATAAACTATTTTTATTAGTTTTATAATATAAAACAATCCAAAGAAAGAGTAAATTAGATGTCCATAGTCAAAATGAAGAGCTTCAGTCATAAGGGTGAAGACCGCTGGCAAAAATTATCATTCCTAACCAGTTGAGAAACAAAACTGACATTTCCAGGTTATGGGTTGAAGGAGGGAAGGAAGGAATAATTATTCTGATCATAACGAAAATCATTTTTGGAGTGATATTCTAAACGATTCCTTTCTTCCTTCAGGGTCTAGACCAGAACAATTACTGCATAATTAGTTCATCAGACGACAGCGGATTGATCCAACGGTGATTTGCATGCAGAACAAAAAGCTTAGCGAGCCTGTGCATTTGGAAATGCTGTTAAGCTAAAAAGTCACACATTGGCCATCTTGCTCATCTTCCTAGCAAGGTTACGCTACACACATTTAACCTCGTAACTAAATATTTGAATTGTGAGAGACTATATAAATCTGATGCTTGTTAATATCATACAAAAAAGACAACACCAAACCTGCCTTTTTGGAAGTGTGTTGAGAAAAGTAATTTCAAGCCTTCAGATTTAACTTCAAATCCCTCCATCCCTCCAACTGTCACCTTTAGTGGAGTTCATGCTGAGCGAGACCGTGTATGTGCATGATTGCGAGACAGAGGGTGTTATCAACTTGACCAGTTCCCAACTGATTGTGTCTCGGGGAAGATACTGGCTGCAGAGAAAGATACCCGATCAATGACAAGGATGTCGTGGGAGGAGAGAAAAGTGAGCCTAGCTTGTCTGAAGGAAGGCATCACGCTGGGTTCCTAAGTCCTGGTTCAATCACTCTTTCTTTTGCGGAAAAAGCAAGCCACTTTGTTCTGAATGTGAATAGCAGCTGATTGCTTGTTAAATAAATCACAGCGTGTGTGTGTGGGTGCGTGTGTGCAATAAGCGTGTGTGTGTGTTTGAGTGTCTGGATGTAACCAAGACTATGGTTACCCCTCAGGCTATTCTACTGATAGAGGAAGTAACGCGTCAATCGTGAGAATTTCTGGAACAATATGCCTCAAAAGTTGAAATCATCATTCTGTGTGATGTCACACAATACTTGAGAGTTTTTACAAGTTTTTTTGCCTCCTTTTTTTGCATTGTTTAGGTTGGTTGATGTATCTTTACAGATTGCCCTGACCTTTGAGCTAAAAATTATAGTATATACAGAACTGGTAGTCAGTTTCGCCTGTTCTTTGTGAACGCCTGCATGCAAGTGACATTATGTAGCGATGGAGAAGTCCACGGAGACTTCAGGCAGCCAGGCGATTGTTCAGTAGATTGGGTCATAAATTTTAGCAGGAAGACTGCTGACCCAAAACTACTGCCCAGTGTGAATTATATTGATCTTGTCAATACTATGTTTGTAAAATATACAAGTTTATGTACAATAGTTGAATGGTAATAGTCATCTGGCGAAATTCTAAAGGCTTTTTGCTTACTATTTATATGCATTGGTCAATTCTTGTTGTTGGAGTGCATCGTTGAAAGGCTGAACGTGGTGCGTGGTTCATTTTTAGGCTGTAAAATGGCTCCTAGCAGTCTGATGTCAACATGACGTGCCAGTTGTCTTGAAGAATGTAGAACACTAGCGCCCCCAATGGAAAAAACACAAAAAATATTATTATTATTATTATTATTATTATTATTATTATTATTAGTTGCACCTTGATTCACCCCTTTATTTATCTGTTAATCAATATTCATGAAAAGCCACACAATAGTATTGTGCCGGATTACGCATGCAACCATTTCTCATCCTGATGAAACTCAAACTGGAGCTTTCCCATGGAGTAGAACAAAAGAAATGCAGATGGGAGAACATAATCAGTGCTTGGAAATGACGTTTTGGCTCGCAGGTTGATGGCAAGGCTGAGTCCAGGCTTACAGCAGCCTCGTCTGTGGTGGAGGATAAAAGACGAAACTATTTCTGTCAGGCTCTCTTTGTAATTAGAGCGGAATCTATACAGCGTTGAATCTTGAACAAGTCTACAATTCTGCTCAGCTGTAATTTATCTAATTACTTGGAGATGCCTCTGTGATTCAGTCAATATGAAAAAGATCTCAAATAGAAAGGTGGACAATGATCGACATTTTGTGGCTGCTTGGTGTCTTCCTCTGCTATTCTAGTAGCAAGAAATAAAATGATTTAAAGTGCCAAAAATAACAATGCTCTTTTCACTCACTGCCCAAGGCATTTGGGACTTGAAGGATGAGTGCACTCATGATCAATCCATCCAATATCTATTGTGTTTGTCCTCATTAGGATCAATGGTGAGCAGGAACTTATCTCAGCTGAGTTTATATAAGTATTATCAAATGTGGGAGCTTGTCTGCCTCACCGAAGTTTGACTCTCAAATCTCGACCCGTGCGTAGTTTGCTCGTTCTCATAATTCTTGCGTCACAACTTCTTCCACCACTCCATAAACAATAATTGAAGACTTTATTATCCATAATATTGAAATAAATCAACCATATTCTGTCTTTTGGGTTTACATCCAAATGTTAAATACAAACAACCTGGAATATAAATATGTTTTTTGCACATCACCCCAGAGAAGTCATGCTCTCTCCATTTACCTGCCTTCCAAAGTGTCAGGGCTCATCGAAAGCCTCTCCCTGCAGCCTGGAGATTAGAGGACATTCCTCTCTGTTTCCAATCGTGTGAAGAACACGTCAGTGGTCACCATGGTCCTGATGTAATGCACTATCCCTAGCTTCTTTGAAGTGGCGGGATAAGCCGGCCTTGACGTGGCAGAGTTCAAAAGGGCCCGCAGACGGATTTGGAAACAGAGCAAGGAATCCAATTCTCAGATCATTTCCAGCCAGTCTCAGTAAACGCTGAGAGGGAAAAATAGAGAAAAATTCATGGAAGGCTTCCAGGTGACAGACTGATTCAGACGTGGTTTGCTTCCTTCTAATCTGGAGGGTCACAATGGAGACAAATCTCTTCCCTTCAAGGCTACCAATATGTCTGCTGACATAAAAAAAATATTTCACGTATTGTAGTACAAGACTACTTCCAATAAATCTTGTAAAATTTCAGAACCTATTGCATCAGTTTAATCGTTTCAGCTTGACGTAACAATTTTTTCACGACTGTTTTTGAAATGTGATATCCCACTTATTAAAAGTAGAATATTACCATCTGTGTGCTTACTGCTCTTATGATGTGATGTCATAGGCACTAAATTCCATTTGGGCAGATGGAATGAATCCAGTCAGTTGTTTCAGTCCCTTCACAAGTACTGCTGACCATTCATTTGCTCCAGTTGTTTTATCAGCATTTCTCGCGCCGATGTCTGCTGGTATCACATGTCTATCTGTACAGTTTTCCTCTTTCCCATCCGGCTGGCGAGCCAGTGCATGTGAGTTGCGTGCTTGTGTTTGTGTGTGGTCTGACGACAGATCCAGCAAATCCGGTCCGTCCCTGAGGACGGGGAGAGTGAGTGGGTAATTGGCCACTAACTGTGCAAGACAACACTGGAGGCGCTGCTTATTGAACCTCTGTCACAGCGAGCAAAAAAAACGGGGAAAGGAAGGCGGTGGCGGGTGTAATAAGACCAAAGAGGAATGGACAACATCAAGAAAGAAAGACAAGGAATGAGAAAGACGGGGTATGGTGCTGGGTTAGGGTTAGGAAATTAAAGAGAACGGGATTTGGGTGAGGAAATGGAGGGTGCGGTATAAGGTGGAACAGGTGCCAGATGGTAGCAGAAGCAAGAGTGAAGGGGGACAAATTTTAGAGTGACCCCGAAGGCAACATTTCTTCTTTTCTCAGCTGAAATGCGACACTTTCATGATTACACTGCACCTCTTTTGGGAGGAAACGGCTTAATCTTAAAAGGATGATCTGGAGGGTGGATGGAGCGTGTCTGTGTGTGTGACTACACGTGTGTGTGTGTCAGTGTGTGTGTGCACAAACACTTGTTTCTAGAGTAGGGTATGGTAATGAAATTGTTGGTTCTTACTCCAGCTGACTACCAAACAAATTGCCTTGTAAACAGCAGAGGAAATGGATGAATAAAGGAAAAAAATATATCCCTCAACCAAATTGGCTGTTG
The DNA here is from genome assembly GCF_024217435.2 of Syngnathus scovelli. NCBI lineage: Eukaryota > Metazoa > Chordata > Actinopteri > Syngnathiformes > Syngnathidae > Syngnathus > Syngnathus scovelli. The sequence continues at coordinate 4,918,192 of NC_090848.1, forward strand.
GATTATCCCCGGTAATCCCAGATGTGTGTGTGTATGTGTGTGTCTTGCATCGCATAGATCTTATGTGCATGGAGGCTTCATCTCTAGCTAAAGTGGAGGGAAGGGCAGAAGGGATCGGATGAGCGATCATTGCTTTATCGGCTCCATTAAACACACCACTGGCCTGTAAATCAGGCTGTCAAAGAGACAGCCATTCGAACACACACACACAATACTGCGCAGTGGAAAAAAAAAATATATAGTATATATATTCACATATATTTCACATAAATTGTTACACTTGACAGACCATTTGAACATGGAATACTAAAGACAGAGCAATTACAAATAAACTATAACCTACCCGACTGTCTGTGGATGATCATGATAGAATTTACTATTAATACAATTTTTAAATTTTATTTTAATAATAATTTATAATTTTATTTTATTTATTTTAATTAAAAAATATATATATATTAATAGATTCATTGTCAACTGTAGGGATGACAATTTGGGTGGCAAGGTATTTGGAAAAAGCGGAAGGTACCACCTCTTACCACCCTGCAGAAACACTTACCCATCTTTTTTGTAATGTGTTGTGTTCTGAAAGTTGGAATGAAGAAAGTAAAGATCCATTAAAAAAAACTTTGTTAAAAATATATATCTCAGGAAGATGAGTCTGGAAGGTCACTGTGTGGGCAGAGAAGACTAAAGAGATCAATGAGTACTTGTGAGTCGAACAGTGCGGAGGAAACACAGTGGCGGGATCAAGATCATTAGCACAGCTTGACTTGAGCATTTGACCTTCTATACTGGCATCCCACTCACATTTTTAAACTTGTATGATACAAACCATGGAACAAATTGAGGCATGCAGGATTAAATCATGCAAGTTGTCAGTGTCTCACCCAGCAAGAATTTAGAAATGGATAAGCACAAAATACTTTATTGTTATAGCATTGACGAGTGCCAGACACATTTATTACTTCTTTCCAATTTGGTTCAGGAACTCGTTTATATGTAAACCAAGAATATAAAAAAATAAATGTTCATCCTTTTTGTTTGAAATAAAATTTCAAGGATGGATCGTTCAAGATTCAAAAAGTTCTGCAATAAATGCATACCAGGAAAAAAAGCTGACATGATCCATAGTGAAGAGATACAAAGTAATCTAAAAGGTCATTTGAAATAAAATAATAAAATAATAAATACAAATATATAATTCAACATTTCGTATTTTTACATTCTTATACTCAAGTATACTAATTCATCTGCAGTTAACAAGGACACAGTTTTCACCAACAACAAAAATATTGTAATCACTGTACAATCATTTAAAAATTTCCTTGAGGTGGAATTAACTCGACAGCAACAAAACACCATACTTCAATTTTCTGTCCTTGTTAGGGTCATGGGTAACTGGAGCCAATTTGAATTGACTTCAGGCAAGAGGCAGTCTTGTTTTGGGAAAGTGGAAGGAAAAGTGAGAAGAAAACACGTGCTAAGAAAGTGAGAGAAATATCCCGCACTTTCAACTCAAAAGCAAACGTGCTAACCAGGACCCTACCAAAACATTTTGACAGCGTTAACTGCTAACCAGTCCAGAATGGCTTCTCGTGTCCCTCGGTGGCCTGCTGCTTGCCATCCCGCCACTGTATCAATCAATACTTATGAACAAAAGCTCTGAGGGGCTCCTTTCCACTCACTCCGCTCCTCATTCATATTTCAAGACATTATTAGAGCGTGCAGTGAAATGTCAAGAACTTTACAAGGTAAATATCCCCCTGAATGTCATGGCGGGAGGCGAGCAAGGTGAAACGACTTTCCTTCTCTTCTCTCTTATTCACTGTCATAGCTGGACTGACATTCGGGCCAAAACGATTTCTTTTTCACGGCGTCATTTCTTTCCGTCATGGTTTCAATGATCACATGACGGACAGTGTGGTGTAGTCATCAGCGAATTCTTGTTTGTCTCTATGCAACCTGAAATTGACTGGCGACCAATCCAGGGTGTAGCTCACATGACTGGTGACCAATCCAGGGTGTAGCTAACATCTTGCACAAAGATAGCTGTGATAGTGGCTAGATTACTAAAAAAGAAAGAAAAGAAAAAGATGGATGGATAGAATGAGCTTTGGTTGCGGCAGTGCGTCGTAGTTTTTAGACACCGTCACAATATCTGTTGTGAGTTTGTCCTTGCATTTGTAGATTTTCTTCCATATCCCCGGAACATGCTTGTTACATCAGTTAATTAGCTTCTCAATTATTTTCTGTTTATCCCCCCCTTGGTAGAAAAAAAAACATTTGCATCCTAAGGAAAGTGCTCTACCACGACTATAAATAGTCATAATTTGTTGTTAAAATTGTTACACATTTGGACAACATTGTATACTTATTAACATTAATGTGAACAAAACTGAAAAAGAAAGAAATATCTATCAACAGTGAACAAAGAATAACCTAATTAATATTGCATTTACAGTCTTTAACTGAAGCTATAAAAAATTTGACCGACTAATTGAACCATTTGATACAAATTATTTGTCTCATTATCTCTATTTCTCTCCTAGTTTCTTTCCTGTTTGTATTTTTTCCTGGATTTTTTCGTAAAGGAGCCACATCATATTAAATCAACCGTGTTTTTTTTTTTTTTTAGCCATCTTAAAATGTTAAATGTTACAACACAAACACGCCCGAAGTGGTGTTTTTCTTCATTCATTCATTTTGGGAGCATTTCTGCTGTCTCGAAGCACCAGGCCACGTCTAATTCAAGAAAAAAAGCGACGTCCTCACATTGTGACGTCACACGGCGCTTGTAGACCAAACACACGTCTAGTTTCTCAGAGCAATTGTTTCATTCCTGTTTAGTGCATTAAAACAGCTCTTTTCTACGTAACTATGTGATGTCTACTCGTAATGGGAAAATGAAGCTTCATGAACCAGTTGTTGTATTCTTTAGCTCCTCTAGATGGCAATGTTTTTTTTAAAGTGAGGGTTTTAAGAAATGGCAAGTCAGTGGGCTTTTAGCTCTTCGGTGAACAGAGTGCCATCTAGAGGTCTAAGTAAACACAACAATGGGTTCATGAATCATCTTGAAGCTTCATTTGCCCATCATTGATGTCTACTATCGAATGTGTGTGAATACATGCAAGGTTTTTATGAACCAGGCATCTTACTTCCAGGTTCGAAAAATAGCCACCAAAAAAAGCTCATATTTACTAAGAAGTTAGATTGCGATTGTGCACGAATGACACTTATTTGATTGGGCATGGCATGTTAATAATGGATTTATAATTTTCGGACTGGGATGAGATGGCGTGTTGTCATTTTTTGTTGGTCCTCTGACAGTTACACACCAACTTGTGGGGGGAATGGCAGTTGAGATGAAAACCTGCTTCCTACTAAGAAATTCCGCTTCCAAGTCAGTAGGAGGATGACATAAAAGTGGCCAGTGACAACATACAATTTTATGCTTACGTTCTTGCTGAACTCAGACGCCCAACAAAGCCCGGCTAGACAAGGGGGACGTTTTTATTTGTTTTTCTGAATCCAACTTATTCCTATGCCCATGATCTTTTGCGGGAAATGTGGGAGTCACTTCCAGTTTAGAGAAACCAGTATTTTATTTCTATGGGAACTGTGTGATTCCAATTTCTATGAGAGTTACAGAATCTAACAATGCCAGTTGTTGCAGTTTATAAGAGAAAACATTTCAATCTCATTTCCGACTAAGACACAAAAATAAGTGGCCAGCAACAAGTTACAATCGCGTCTATCTACAGTCTGAATTCTCACTTCAGATGTGAGGAGTTTGAAAAGCTCTGAGGCGTATCAATAGCTACACAGTATTTTAAATTGGTTGTGTTTCTTTAAGATTGTGGTCTTATTTGGTGTCAAGTAGATAGACGTATCTGTTTGCAGCCACTTCCCGCTGTTGCTAATTGCAATGGTTGACAAATACGAAAGTCTCTCAGACATTTTAAACAATACTCGATGTTATTGTGGCAATCACTCAGCGAGTCTCCTCTAGTGATTTAATGCAAGCACAGGAGCACAAAATTCAATGCGAGCGTTTGTCCATGCGATGAAACGAAGCACGTGTACAACGTCTTTTTCAAACGACTAATTTGTCAGTATTCCTCATTCCTGGGTAAAAGCTACAGTGTTTGGAGGCTTACAACAGGAAGGGGGGGTCAGGATGCCCGACCGTGTTGAAGGTGTTGGAGCTTCCCAGCATTGGTGGCTTGGGGGGGACCAAATGTTTCTGTGTTGGTCAACATGCCAAGGCATGTTCCGATAGTAGAGGGGGCTAAAATATTCCACTAAGCCTGGGAAGATAGCCGCCAAATGGCTGGTGAAAATGCTTTTTCTTACCAGCTTGTTATGTGTCCGGCGTTGCTGTAGAAGGTGTGATGTCAGCCTCTAAGTGTAACAAAAAGGTGTTAATTCGTAAACTTAGCAAGATAATTTATCTCTTTATTTCTGGATAAAACACCATGGATATATATATATATATTTTTTTTAAAAGATATGTCTAAATATGATAATAACTAGTCATGGGAAAATGAAGCTTCATGAACCAGTTGTTGTATTCTTTGGCTCCTCTAGATGGCAATGTTGGTTTTAAGAGATGGCAAGTCGATGGGCTTTCAGCTCTTCGGTAAGCAGAGAGTGCCAACAACGGGTTCAAGAATCATCTTGAAGCTTCATTTGCCCATCATTAGTAATAACACATAACACGGAGGGACGTGGTTTTGGGAAAAAAGAGGGTTGGCTTACCTCGGTGATGTCAAAATATCCTTGAGCAAGACACTGAACCCCATTTTGCTCCCGATAAACATTACAAATGAGATGTTTTAACTCTATTCTGTTTTACTGTTGCCAATCACTGCACAGTAAATCACAATGTTTAATGTTTCCTATCAAATGTATTTGTTCAAACATTAGATAAGGTGGGGCAACATATCAAACTCCAACATGGTGGCTGCAGACACGTCTCGAGGTGTGTGAGTGACATCAATGGCGAGCTGTCTTGTACTTTTCTTTCACAAAAATCAAACAGATATTTTTAGGCTGCAGCTCACCCTGAGCCCTAATGACAACAAGCACTTTTGTTAAATGAATGGCTATTTTGATGCGAAGATACTGGAGTGCTAACGGCTGGCTTGTTATGCTAAAAGGACCTCTGGGAGAACTGAACTGATGCGTGGGCAGGCCAAAGACTTGAGAAATGTGTTATAGACGTTGCTTTGCAACACTGAGGACATTTTCCTCCTTGGGCAGAAAAGACGAGTTAACAATGAGACTAGGCACGGTCATGCCGATTTTTTTCTAAATCAAGCGCATGGGAGCCGTGCCTGGAAAAAATATGAATGCGATCAAAAGAGTATGATTATTATGGTCCACGTGGAATAGGGAGCAGAAACGGTGCTACAGACCTCGTTTGACGTGAACTGTGTGTTCTCTCTGGGATCACGTCTATTTTTGTGTTACTTTTTTTTCTCTCTCTCGTACATCTGTCTGATGCGCCCGACTGACAGCGCAGCCTGCAGTGACTGGCAAAGCAGAAAAAAAAAAGCGTTTCAGGTGACGACAACAATGCTGTCAACCTCTGGGATCGTCGGTAACGAGGTCCTCATGGGAAAGCGGCGCTTGGTGATGTCACGAATCTGGAAGAACATGCACAATCAAAGAGTCTTCTGACATGATGCCAGGGAAGATGAGTGCTGCATTGCAAAATACCTTTCCTTGCTCTCTTTTGTTGCATCTGCAACTTCTTTTTACCGATGATGAGAATGCTGACGGCTCCTGACTGACCTCATTCTTTGTCACCTCTTGAGGCAAAGATGCCTGTTTTGCTCTTCTGACAATCACCTGTCTTCACCTCACATCTACCAGCTGCTTTACCCCTTGGAGAGTCTCACTTTTTTGCTAAGCACTCATTCTTCTGGGTGATTACATGGTAAAACCAAGAGGGTCCCCCCCCCCCCCCACCATTCGATACTCGATTCTGAGAGCACTGGCAAGTTCTTAATTTAAAGTGCAGTCAACTCATCTTAACTCATCAAAAATTCATTATTATTGGAGCTGCTTTAATTTGATTCGATGCAATCATACTCATTCTTCCATTACATTATCCAAATTGATCAAATATGAACTCTTATCACTGGTAGGCCCTTGTGGCAGGTATCCTCTGACACAGAGAAATGGAAAAAAAAATGGGGAAAAAAAGCATCGGGAAGCACAACAACACACACGACACCTCATATTCCAGTACATTGCAATATTGGGGACTGGACAAATTAGTTTGCTCTCCACAGTTGCAAACCAAAGGACGGAAACGTTTGGTCCCACAGTGCCACCTATTGATGAAAATGAGGTAAACATTTTACACACCTTCCACAGACAACTGTTTTATTGACTCCTCGCCCTGCAGAGTCAAAGGCCTTTCGCCATTTTTGAAATGTAAATTTTGCAATGACTTTTAATCCTTTTGGAACCTGCGTTAACTGAGTCGTCTCACCACGAATTATTGGCACCTATTTGAGGTAAAATGCAGAATTAAGTGTAAAAACACAACCCACTGTAGTGTCCTCACAGCAGCAAGCATACCAGCCCTGTTTTTGAAATGTTGCTGTGGCTAGAGCAGAGCAGAACAAAAAATACTAAATATTTCATCACCCCCTGCTCTGTTGTAACCTTGTTGCGCTGTTGGAGCTGGGGTCTAGACATCGGCAAAAGGCAACACTCATCCATCATGTCCGATTATGCCGTTTAGTTATAATTGCTAAGCCTCCGGGATTCTGCTCATTCAGGCCCACGGCAAGTTGCACACATGCACGCACCTGCAGGGGTAAGAGAAGGCGGCAGAGCTCGCACACAAACTCAGACACATTTCCCAGACAATCAAATTAGAGATGCCGTTCAATGCATCACTGACAATTGTTTATTAGACAAAAGGCTTGAATTGCAGCAAAATTGAGACGAATTCAAAAGAGTTTTACAAAGGTGCGCACTGAACAGACTGATTATTGCGGTGGCAAAGGAGAACAACAACAAAATAAACACAACCACATATGAAAATAAAGGAGGGGGGGGACACAAAACACGACGACAAATGTCAAAACACAAAAACAAATACATGATCATAACAAAAAAGCACAAAAACAAATAGATAAACGAGACAACAGAAATTAAAAACAACAGCAAATTGAAAAAAAAATGAGAAAACTGAAGAAAACAACAAAAAATAAACCCAACAGCGACTGGGCTTCATAATCATGTTTAATTGGACAAGAGACAGTCTTTTGTTTTCTTTTGTTTTGTGATTTGCACTTGTATTAGTTTTTTTGTGTGTCTTTTTAATTTACTGTTGTGTTTTGCGCTTCATGGCCACCGTACATTACACTAAAGACTTGCTTTCATGACGAGCATCTCCATTACAGAATTATGTATTCAAACATGCAGTGGGGATAATAACATGTCAAATAAAACATCGCTGGTGAGGTCATGAGTGAAACTGCTAACAGTATGTTCAATTCCCAGAAGAGTCACCAATATTAAAATGACCCGCAAGCCACTTAAGGTAAAAGCATCAGAGCATAACACATGCTCTGTTAATGTCCTAAATTTCTGATAGGTTGGAAGAAAACTATTTCTACATTATTGTGGCAAACAACATTATTTGCCACCTTTATGAATTATCAAGTACTTCCTTGCATTTCCCAGCTTACTCTGGGGGACAGCCAAGAAACATAAAAACTGCTCGCCAGTCAATTGCATAAGAGAGAAAAAGATCTTAATTTTAATCAGTTCATTTGAAATATGGACGTGAGAGACCCTGGTAAAATCCCACATAAACACAAGTGGAGCATGAAAAGTTCCAATGGAGCTTATCGTTACATTTATGATTGTCGGTCCAACCATTTACCAAACAGTTCAGGGAGAAATCACGCTTCTTTCTCACTCTTACAGAACCAATATCATTTAAAAAGTGATGGTAAATGGTCTCGCCCTTAATGAGCAACAAAGAAGGCTGAATAAATGTAATGATACTATTTTCCATAGGTGAGCAACAGCTTCTTCCTTCTCCTTTTTTGAACATGCTGATTTATTTGTCTTCTTGGCATAACATGAAATTATGTCAAAATGTAAAAAAAATGATTTTGTGTTTGGTTGATCTCATGTTCAAAAATAAACTTCAACTCCAATTCAAATGAGTAACAGGAGAGTCATCCCCTTGAGAAAAAGTTTGAAGGCTATGATACCGAGTGAAGGTTAAAGGTCAATTCCACCGCCACATTGTTCCTCCAGGCGGTGTCACCTGTCAATCATCCGGCGCGATGGACCTTTGCATGGTGACAAAGGCCAATGCTTTTTGCCACCTATCCTTTCATGACAAATGTCATGGATGATGTGATAAAACTAGAAAAGTTTTTTGTCGTTGCGGGTCCGCCCACAGCCGGATGTGTAGTGTGAGAGCCTCGCTGTCACCGAGGACTCTTTGCTGAATGATACAGCTGTGCACAGAAATCCCATTAGTGTGTGTCTGTAAGCAATGCGCCGCTCGCCTCTGTGTGTGGTCGTGGGCGACTCGGTGTGATGCATGTCTTTAATAACAGTCCATTAGCGTGTGCGTCTTTGTGTAATGGACGGTGCTTGTGTGGGCGCATGATTGTGGGAGTATTTGTGCGTGTGTGTGTCCACACCAATGCGCTGAAACAACATTCACGACCTTCTGTGGAATCGGCCGCCGATGGCCCGTGAATGGGAGCCGCGGACGCTGTTATTCCACATTACTCCCACCGGACTTAGCTGCTGTCTGTTCCTCGACCCGAGCCATATTTTTCTTCTTTGTTTTCACATTCTCTTCCCTTCCCCCCCCCCTTCTCGTTTCAGGCCTTTTCACTTTCTTTTCTAGTTTTGCCCTGAGCGCATATTCCATCTTTGACTTATGGCAGACGATTTGCCAAAACTACTAAAATGCTTCCCGCGTGGCACAAAACAAGGCTAAAACTTTGACACAAATATCTCGCCACACATCTATTCAGTGCCCCAACCGAGCTGAGAAAACACACAAATAATTCCTTCGCCCACAACAGGCTTTTAATGAGGCTCCATAGCAGTAGTCCGTTTGGTGCAAGCTGCCTTGCTTTTATATCTTGCATCAATGTCCCACATCCTGTTCGGGTCATTTTGTCCTACACATTTGTCAAGACTACTGCAAACAGAGGATGATGAGATTTGACTTTGTGTGTATGGAATTGGTGGTTCCTTCTCTAGGGAGCAAATTAGTGTTTGCTAAAATGAGTTAGAGATGTGCGGAGGAAGCCTGACTGGCAGGCACGGTCTGATCTCAAGCCACCCACACATGTACACACACACACACACACACAACAATGCACATCGCACAAACACGCCTCGTTTCTTTGTCTTGCCGCTGATCAGCGTTAGATAAAAGCTACATCCTGACACACAGCAGATTGTATTTGGGTATCGGGAAAAAAAAAATGATGTATTTCTGTTGGTCAAATCAGATTAGAATGTTTGGAGAAATAATTGAGTTTTTTTATGAAATATTATTTAGCATTCTTTCTGCAATTTAAAAATAGTTCTTAGGTGTCTTAATGACAAATCATTCCCTGGCAAAATATGCAAAGGATAAAGAATTTACAGCCCTTGTCACACTCTGGTTCACATATTATTTTTGGAGAGGGGGGGGGTCCATCTCATGCAATTACAGATCTGGCTTTCATTACCATGACAACAGGGGCGAGGCAAAGGCATGATGAAGTGAGTGTTGCCAACTATATTTATTGACAACTGGCAACATTTAAAAAAATTCTAAGTCTAAGAGTCCAATAAAAAAAATCTAGCACCTTTTATTGTGACTAATATTCCCCCCTTCTGCGTACATACAGAAAATAAGTGCTGGCATAGGTTCAATGCTCAGCATCAGGATTTTTTTTTTTTTTAAAGGGACTTAAAGATAGAAGACAAAAATGCTCACTGATTTGTGAACGAGCTCACCGGCTTAGCCTGATTTCATTTCCCCGTTCAGTCATCTTATATCACTGAACATGCTTTTTACTGCAGTTTCCCTTAAGAAAAAAAAAAAAGCAAGAAATCATCAGCTTCTGACACAGCCTCCAAGATTCAACTCTATCTTTGAATGTGACCTTTAGAGTGCACAGCCAAGCATCCCATTTGCAATTCTATTTTATGAAACGCTGGATCTTAAAGCCTCCGAGGATGAGTCCTGCAGGCTGGAATGCAATCAAGCCATTAGGTGTGGGTGGAGTCCGAGCCAAGCTATCATATCTTTCATTTGCTCAGAAGACCAAAGCAGTGCTGCTCCCATTTTTGTGTGATTGTTGTAATGGAGTTATGGGGAGTTTTGTTTGGGCTCCTTTTGTCAGGTGGGAGTCTTTGTGCCGCTTTAAAAAGCTTCAACACAACTGCCGTACCAACCAAAAGAGTATGGACAGGGACACAGCCGCCAACGCAGCCAAAAACAACAGATCATCAGTCAAACAGGACCTCCCCTGTCAACCAGCGGCTCTGGATCTATCAGCTGAAGAGGCCTGCTGTTGAAGAGCATGCAAAAAGGCCGCAAACACAGGAGACCAGTGAGCCACCGCCCTCTGTCCAAGATCACATGTTACAAACCATAATTGAGGGTCCAGATCTTGACCCGCCCGCTGAGGACGATCCAAAGGTATTTCAAGAAATAACATTTCCCTTCACTCGGCTTCCACATGCGTAACTGCCTATCAAAGTGTAGTTTGACTTTAAATGGTGTTTTAGATGGCGGATGACTTTGAACAGCGGGTGCCTGTGCCAGCTGACAGCCTGGCGGTGCAATGTGGCGAGGGAGAGGTCATCATAGAGGTCAAGCAGAACTTCTTAGGTAACTGCTTATTTACAATGGCTGCATATATAAAATAAATTAATTTAATTGAATAATCTGATCAAATTTTATTTTCCATGAGGCTGCATTACAAAACCATTCCCCCCATTTACTGTTGGTTTGTTATTGTTTTGTGATTTTAAAAAAATCAAGGAAATATCAAACAAAAATATGACTCGAGAATAAATGAAATTAAATTATTGGTGCTGTTATATGATCAAAAATATATGCTCTACTCTCTATTATACATGCTCTAAATACTCTGGTATTAAAATATTTGTCGATGGATTCGATAATTGAATATTTGTCGATTAATCGATTTTTAATTTTGACATTTTTGTATTTTTTTTTTTTGAGCAATCTTATCTGCTCTAGTTGTTTTTGTAGTGGTCTGACTTTTGAGAGAGTATTTTTCTTCTTTCTTCTTGTCCGCCAACATTAAACGAACTCAAATTAAAGACTTAGCACCTTCCATACACTCCATTTCAGTACGTTTTGCTTTTTTTTTTACTTCAAGATGACTCAACGCATTGTGTCCTCGAAGCAAGCTAGAATCGGAACATTGAACAAAGTGTGATGACAGCACATTCTGTGTGGATTATTGCAAATGGCACCGAATCAAGGCTGCCAATCGATAGGATGTCCTTTTTCTTTACTCTGAGAATCTGAGAAATGGCACAGCCGTGCATTAGGCAAGCTGCATTTGCTCTGAGTGTTATTGACTGAAGCAGAGCAGGACAAGAAATAGACTGCAGGTAAATGGTGCCTGACTTTTTACTTTGTTCTTATAGGAAACGGTCAGCTGATCCGTCCGAGTGATCTGACCTTAGGAGGCTGCAGCCTGCTGAGCGTTGCCGACCACATGCTACGTTTCCAGACGGAGCTGCACAGCTGTGGCAGCACAAAAAAGGCAAGGTTTTTATTTTTGGACACTTCATTTTCCTGTCAAAGCTACTATAACACCTCTTCCTCCTCATTAGATGACAGATGAAGCCCTCATCTACACCTTTGCACTCACCTACTCGCCAACACCAGTCGGCAGCACCTTAATTTTTAAGACAAACCCTTCCGAGGCGTTAATTGAATGCCACTATCCGAGGTAAAGCTTTTCATTCGACTCTTCTCCTCGTCATACAGACGTTCGTACAACAAATCCAAAATGCTGCCTGCATGAGATCACACTTTGCTCTAACTGTCAAAGGAGGCACTATGTGAGCAGTGATGCCATTATGCCTCATTGGCAGCAGTTTGCGTCTAGCCTGTTAGCAGAGCAGCAGCTACACTTCTCCCTGAGGCTCATGACAGGTGAGCAAATCAAAACCTGAAAAGGAAAATGGTGTTGAGTTGCAGCCAGATTGTCAGCTAGCTAGCTATTAACTCGGGTGGGCTTCCACTCAAATCCTGGTCGTGACCAAATATTGATAATAAACCTATAAAAGTTATCAATTTTGAATGTAATGATTGATGATGTTCATTATTGTGGTTGTAGTTTCCAGCAGTGTACAACTGCTCAGCTTCATACTGAGTTTTTAATTATGTTTAAATAAAATGAGTGTACATCTCTGAGGAAAGCAAAATCAAATAGGCTTCATGTGAGGGAAAAAAATCACTTATTAAAATTTCAATAAGCTTTATTTAAACAAACATGATTTAATAACTGATCTCACAAATGTTCATTATTTGCACCGCTGGCCTGTGACATGATGCGTGTTTTCCTTTCTGCCTTCCTCTTTTTGTGCAATGTCCCAATCTATTTTTCTCATTGAGTTTTTATTGAATTTCCGTAAATGGACACTCTTGACTGTGTACAACATACTCAAACTCATGAATTGCTTTTTCATTGCTATAAATGTGATCCTTCACCCTGAGGGGAAAAAAAAGAAGCTTAAAAGAAGTTTGATGTTAAACTTTCAGTTCAAATTATCTTATTTAAGTACTGGGGCTAGAGTAGTAGTAGTAAATTTGACTTAACAGTACCGTATTTTGGTTTATTTGGCTGCACGTGAAGAACAAAATATTAGTTGCATTTCTTGTGATGCAGTGCAAACTACAACCACAATGATTTCTAAACAAATTGCTAGAAGAACTTTTTTTTTTTGCCAATTGCTGTTGGCATGTCTAAATTCACACTCAATCACCAGTTTTTAAAGCTGATCCGTGATTGGTTGCGACATGTGAGACCTGGCAACTGTGAAATAATTTTCAGTCGACAGCAAGTGGCAAAATGATGGGAAAAAAAAAAAAGGGTGAATTTTGCAGCTTAACTCGTGTTGCGCAATCACAACATTAATCACAATCTTGTGTTAGGACCAGTGGGAGCACATAAAACATATTTTAAAGACATCTTTGGGGTTGGCGCCCTCTGTAATGCTCAAAATGAAATATGAATGTGGATATTTTATCATTGTCGTATCTGATGCATCTTAATCTTATTAGATTGTGCAAGTGCCCTCAAGATTGCATTTCTTCTGTATTCGGATTGACTGATTAGAGGAGTGGCAGCCACAGAGGTTCTCCGGCGTTTACGACGTGGGCGAGATGATTCAAATCGAAGCCTCGGTCCTTCAGGGCTATCATATTCCACTGAGGGTCTTTGCTGACAGCTGTGTGGCCACCATGAGCGCCTCCCCAAATTCTCAACCATCATATACCTTTATTGACAATCATGGGTAAGAAGTACCAATGTAATTTTACTTGAAAGTCAGCATTACCATCTGTGTTTCTAATAGGTGTCTAATAGATGCTACGATGACAGGAGCCAAGTCCTACTTCATGCAGAGAAGCAGTGAGAATAAACTTGTTTTCCAGCTGAAAGCCTTCAATTTCCACCAAGAGCACAAGAATTCGGTAAGTGCCGCTTGTGTGATCTGCTTCGTTGAGCAGTTTGAAACCTGAGACTATCCAAGCTAGACATTTAGGTCTATTTTTCCCTTCAGGTGATCTGACTGGCAAGTGTGTTGGAATGGTAGCAACCCTTTGGCGTATGTGTCAAACTCAAGGCCCGGGGGCCAGATAGGGCCCGTCACATCATTTTATGTGGCCCGCGAGTACAAATTGTCTTCACTTTAAAAATATAGAGCTACTACGAGCAATTTTTATTATCATTCACCGTTTTAAAATATTTGAACAATTTTTACTAGTCTCTAATTTCATAACTTATTCATCAGTTTGTTGTGTAGCCCATACTGTTGAATTTTATCTTCATACACTACTTTCTCAGCATCATTAGTAAAGTATGTATTAAATATGTGCAGCATCTCATTTTTTTATTCCACTCCTTCGTAGCTTTACATCACATGTCAGCTGCTAGCAAGTACCCTCTCTGTTCCAGTCAACTCGCAGCTCAAAGCCTGTTCATTTTTAGCTGAAGCCAAAAGGTTAGTGCTAACAAAGCAATTCCTTGAAGCCGCATCTCTAACACATCTCATGCTTGTACGATTTTTTTTTAATGCTGCATAAATGTTTGCCTCGGGGCAGATGGGTGGCGTCAGATGGAGAGAACAAGGTGTGTAGCTGTTGTGAAAGCAGCTGCGGTGAGCAGCGACGGAAAAGGAGCCTTGGAGACGATGCTGGTGTGTTGACAGAAACACAACATGGGGAAATGTTGGAGTGTCTCCTGTTCCGCTTTAGGCTAAATGCACTGATGTGCTTGTTACCCTTCTGTTCTTGGAGTGGCAGGTCTCTTTCCACAGTGGGAGGGGACAGCTCATCTTGGCCCCATCCAAGTGGAGGAGGACATGTCGCAGCCAGAATCCAGTTCTACTCTTCAGACGAAAGACGTTACACAATCGGGTATAAAACCAAAGCATGGACATGATGTAATTTGACTTGGTTCTTAGCTATGTTTCTCTTCATCCTCAGCTTCCTCACGATCTTTAGCCACCCTTTGTATGTTGGGTACAGTGCTGGCGGTGGGGCTGCTCACTGTCATGAGTGCTGCCATTTGCAGCAGAATGCACAAACCCACTGTAAAGGTTTGTACCTAACTGAGGAAAATAAAGAAATCGTACCCAAGCCTCGTGTTCCTTTTATCCTCCAACTGAGATCCACAATCATAAATGTCCCTGCTAAACATACCGTATGCAGTACACGGGTGTTTATTTTGCACCATTATGAGCTGCTTGGATTTAAAACAGGGTAAGTTATGTCCGGCCAATTGCTAGGCTATAAAACCGTGTGCAGTGTGTTTCCAAAGAAGCTTATTGGTTCATCAATCTGCATGGCTTGGCGCTGGTTATGGCTACACGCAGGACTAAGTTCCAGAGTAATGAAAGATAAGAGATCAAGTCTGCACAGTGTGCTCACTTTAGACCTCAAACAGAAAGATAACCCCATGAGCAAAATGGAAATGTAGCACCAGTGGTTCCACGCTGCGAGCCAAACTACAATGGCTGAAACAGCAGTCATATTTTAGATTCTCCCTGTAATGTCTCCGCCACCCCACTGGCCCAGCAGCCCCCTCTAGCATTCTGCCAGTGAATGAGTCCTCACAAAATGGGACTCATCATGAACTGTTGCTCATGAGCCCGGGAAGACGAATAGACATAATTAAAAAGCCCATAAAAGCGAAGCGGAGGCTTTTATTACAGTAATATGTGGAGGCCTGATTTAATGGAGTGTTTGCTCCTATGTGCAGAACCGACGGATGCGTCGCTTTACTGCCGGGGTAACGCTGACCCCCCCCCCTCCCACCGCCAACACACCAGAGGCTCGTAAAAAGCAATATCTAATGACGCACCGGCAGGGAGGCATGACAGCGACACTGAGATGTGGGGAAGAAAACCCCTTTCCCTTAAAAGAATCAATGATGAGATGGGACTTTCTTTTTTATGATGGTTTGTTAATGAGACAATATAGGAAAACATTTTAGCGGTTATTTTCCCACAATGTTCATGAAATGGGCCTCCTGAAATGTTTTTTTTTCCCATCACACCATGTATTTGGTGTTGCGGTATATATCCAAAACTTTAGAACAGCTTTAAGAGAAGCTGAGCATAAATGGGTGTCTTATTTTTTGTGATAAAGAAGCACACTATGAGTGCATAATGGCAACCCGCTGAGATGAATAAAAACTGGTCAATTTTGATCATATTACACAAACGCAATATTAATCAGAATGCTATGTTTAGACTAGTAGGTGTCAAAATATTATTCTAAAGAAAACTTTGGGGGTGACCTTTTTTGAAGGTGTGCTACAGGAAGTGTCACTTAATTGGTCCAAAAATAATTCATAATTCATGTACCGTATTGGCCCGAATATAAGACGGTGTTTTTTGCATTGAAATAAGACTGAAAAAGTGGGAGTCGTCTTACATTCGGGGTCTAGACAGTATACCCATTCACAACGCTAGATGGTGCCAGATATCTTTAAAGTGAATGCTAAACTTAACTCCCCACGCCAAAGCGAACCCGTCATGAAGAAGAAAAATAAAATAGCGATAGCATGAAGAAGAAAAATATATTGTTATAATAATTTGTTTCAAATGTACTGTAATTATTTTCTGTATAAAAATTAAAAAGAGGGGGTTGCCTTATATTCGGGCCAATACGGTATTTTTTGCTAATTTTATCTATGCCAGTAACTTACAAAGGCAGACAGAACAAATGAATGATCTTCATATATATGGCAGAAAGTATATAATTGACATGTGTATCCACTAAATTGTGACAGTATTCTCAAAAATGCCTCATTCTATCGTTAATCCCTGACCTACTTACAAAATGACCCAGGCCAACAATCATAAATGTTAAAGCTGTTCAATAATTACGATTGCAAATCTTTAACCAAGAGTTCAGTGGAGGCACCGAATTTGATTGTGATGTTAAATTGGCAAAACAATCCCATTAAAAAGCCATCTAAAATTGAGCCACTAGCTGTGTTGAGTGTTTGGATAATCCGTCTCCCAGTCATTCACTATGATACAACTAACCACATTGTATTTACCAGATACGCGTTTGCCAGGCTTGACTTCAATTTCATCTACTACGTCACAGGTGTCAAACTCAAGGCCCGGGGGCCAGATACGGCCCGCCACATCATTTTATGTGGTCCGTGAAGACAAATTATGCATCAAATTTGTGTCATTACTAGAATTGCAAATTGTCTTCACTTTTAATATCTTTTTTTTTTTTATATTTGACCAGTTTTTACTCGTCTGATTTGAAAACGAGTTATTTGTTTGTTTTGTAGCTTTTACTGTATATAATATGAGGTGCTCATATATTTATTTAGGTTGACAGTCATAATGGCCCTCCGAAAAAAGCTAGGACTACAATGCGGCCTGTGAAAAAAATTAGTTTGACACCCCCTTTGCTCCTCTTTCTTTGTATTTTCTGGCAGTCTGAATGGCCTGACGTGGCACCACGCTGCCTCCCTCAGGTCAATGTGGGTACTACGACAAGCTTCTGCTGTGAGCAGGCCAGATGTGCACATTGCTAGACTGAACCCACGTTCACAAAAATATCTCACACACAACTTCAGCCTTTATTGAACTGCACTGACAAATATCAAAAGCTGTCAAATTAAAACCATGTAAGCACACATAGTAATTTAGGCCTTTTTTAAAAGCTATCGCAACCTACTCAAGTGTGAAGCACGCGTGTGCGCACAGACATGCACGTGACCTCTGCTCTGCCCATAATTAACCCTCTTAATTAAGAGAGGGGAAAGTTGCTAAGGAAAGGAGTGGATTTAATTAGCTCTGTCCTCGCACAGGCAGGCGTGCACGCCGCACAACATCACAACCGCGCCGACACGGGCACACAAAACAATTAAACCTCTCTTATGGTGGCTAATGGCTTCACTGACTCAGAGCCTTTCTCATTAAGACTATCAATAATATGCTGATTATATGCATCCGCCAGTCTCCTTAATCAGTGTACAAAGGCACCAGTGAGTGTCTCCAGGGTTTCTGAGCCTTCCCTTTTTTATCTGCTGAAAGTTATGTTTAAATTGTTTTTGCTGAAGATGCTGTAAGAGGCTTCTCTTTGCTTTGTCTTAAACTCCCTCAGCATGGAAGCCATTTGTGTCTTTGTACTGCAAAGGGCTTTATGGGTTGAGGCGATAAGATTATGACTGCGTTCTACTTCACTCAGGTGTGTGTTTTCCTCAGACAGAGGAAGTTAAAACAGACAGACGTCTGTCACATGCAGGAAAAACAATAGGCCTGCGCTTTGACCTTCAGTCTTTTCCTGTTGTAACTGACACTGCGGTTTGTCCCAGAAGACGGAAGAGGAAAGCGGTGCCTTGACCTACAAAGTTGCACCTCAAGAAGCGACATTCTCACACACCCTTGATGTGGGCCACTATGATTTTCAGTTTTCTCCAATTGACTCCTTTGTCGGATTTATGGAGCTCAACATCAAATTATGTTTTTTAAGCAGTTCTGCAGATGACCAAAATATCAATTGATTGTTACCATATTTTCCGGACTATAAGGCGCACCTAAAAACCTAAAATTTTCTCAAAAGCCGACAGTGCGCCTTATAGTCCAGTGCGCCTTATATATGGACCAAATTCCTAAATTTGAACTGGCCCGAAGCATTGTGTCATGAAATCAATCATAAGTGGCCTGCTGAAGACTATAAATCATGAATCAACAAGACTATGGATCATTACTTTGTGATTTTAAAGTAATTTGTTGCGTCTGAAGTTGAAATAAAAAAGATTAAATGGAGAATGATTTGGATTAAAAATCTAACATGATGCATTAATGGTGTGCCTTATAGTCCGGTGCGCCTTATATAAGGACAAAGTTTTCAAATGGGCCATTCATTGAAGGTGCGCCTTATAGTCTGGAAAATACGGTAATTTTTTTTCACAGTTTTAGGCAGAATCAATCTCTTCCCATTATGGAGTATTTTGCAGACAAATGCAACCACTCCCATGTAAAAATTAAAATGCTTCTTTGGAGGCCTTCACTCCTCTGGCGCCAGCTCAGCTGTGCCAACAGCACTGTACGGTGCCTCACTGACCTAAACACCAAACATGTGAGACAAATAAATCACCAAGCTGGGGAGCATCTGAACCAGCGAGTTAACACCGATGTGATGTACTTCACAACAGATGTCGTTTTGCACTGAAACAACACACACGCTCCTTCCCATCGTGGACCCACCACCTTCCTTTAAACCACCAGGAGGATAAACCACAACAAAAGGTGCCTTTTCCGTTTATTGCTGCCTTAGATGTTTTTTTTTCCCCCCCGCTGCAAACAATGGATGAAAATAATCTGATCTTTATGTTTGATGTGGATTTTGTTTTTCCACGTGCTAGAATGGGAGCGTACAGAATGTTTGATCTTAACACCCAGGTGCACCACCAGTCTGCTTAAAAGAGGAAGAAGAACACAACTTTAGAAATTTCTCCTATATGGACCCCACATTTTTTAACCTCCAGGTTGTGACCTCAAATCCTGACTGGCAGTTTGAAAGTGAATGCGCGCACCACACACAAACATACCCCTTTATCATTCAAAATGTGCCAGCGCTATCTGCCCGAATAAATAAATCTCCCCCTTATCTCACAGCACAAAACTGACTAAGCGCTCCCACCGGGTCTTGATAGAGGAAGCTGTCAGCGCCTCTATTTTGGTTTGCATTTCCCTCATATAAAAACAAAATCCTGTTTTGTTTTGTTTTCTCGACAATCCATCCTCTTGGTTTTCAGTCCCCTGTGAACATCATCTTGTGTATTTAAGATGCATTGATTTTGTTATGTTTATGATCATAGTTTGACTCAGAGAATGAAAAATACCAATTTATGACTTTAATGAGATTTGTGAACGGTCCCTTCATAAAGTCTCCATTTCACCCCAGTGGATGATGTCAATTCAACATCAAACTTGATTCAAGCTTGATGTCGTATTGATGTTGAATTGACGTCAGATGCCTGGCTGCTCACTAATAGGTACAAATTTGCTGTACCCTCTTTAATAAGTTAATAAAAGAAAGCTAACAAAAGAAAACCAGTGCTTATTTATTGCAGCGCAACGCTGCCCCCTGCAGCAAAAACAAATAAATGCATTTTACGGCATGCGCAATTATTAATATTGTGGATAAGCATTAAATATGAACAATGCGACTTCGAGACACCACTTTTTACTTCAGTGAAAATTAAAGTCACGCGTATGGTAATCAGTTTAAAAATAAGATATAAATAAAATAACATAACATACTTTTTTCTTAATATGTTTACAAAAAAAGGTAAGGTTTGTGCAATTTATAAAGAAACCAAGCTTCATTATTATTATTGGCTGAATAGGCTATTAGAAGTTTTTTTTTAAATATCCAACCAGTAGAGGGAGACATAAATCCATCATTGGTATTAATGCCTTTCAATATGCCCTATCCTATATTTATGAGGCTTGTACGTTAATGAATGAATGAATGAATGAATGAATGAATGAATGAATGAATGAATGAATGAATGAATGAATGAATGAATGAATGAATCATTCATTCATGAATATCTTTTGAACATGATTTGTTTTCAACTTTTCAACTCTTGTAAAGTGACCTTGAGTGACCTGAAAGGCACTTCTCAATTAAATGTATTATTATTATTATTATTTATTTGATTTTAATAAATGACCGTGACAATAAATATAATAACATTTCATTAAATTAAAATGCATAAATGCACACATGATTGCACAATTGCACAAATGATTGTACCCCGGTATGATTATGCAAACGTGATTTACTGACTCTGCTGCAGCTATCTGTATATGTGTGCTTTTGGGCACACGAGTGCAAAATGTAATTGATTTAGGCTTCATCCAGCGCTCTTCCACTCAAGCACAAGCTCACTGATCGTCCACCCACAATCTCCTCTATAAATACATTTCCACTGGAAATCATGTAGCAAATAAATCACCATGGTTACTGTAATATAATAATCACAGTAGTTGGAAGGGGCACTGAGTGGCCACTTAGAAATCGATAATGAGAGTTAAAATGTGCAACGTGCAGTTCCAAGCAAATGACCATCCTCGAACACTATAGTGTTTCCCAACCTTTATTGCGCCATCGCATGTATTTTACATTAAAAAATATATATCATGGCACATTGCACGAAATAAAAATGTTTCAAAAATTACATCTACTGAAATAATGGTGAGTTTTTCAATTTACTTACAAATATGAAATCTGGACCTGTTTAGTTTAACACAAAGCTCTGTTGTATATAAATGGGAATAGGCACTATGCCATCTAGTGGCGAAGTTGGATCAGAGACGCTATTTGTAATAAATGTGAATTTCCCGACTAAATTTGTGATATTTGATTTGTGCCACGGGGCAGTGGTTGGGAATCACTATTAAACTAATTGGCCTACATTTTAAAAGCCTGGAATGAGCACTAGAGAAAAGATATTAACTGTATAGTCAAATTTTTAAGAGAGAAAAAAAGTTAATTACTCCTGTTATTAAGATACAATAAAAAAAAAAAAAAAAATTCAAAGCATTACAATTTTCTTTCAAACATTAAAATTATGATCAGATTTACTGAGGTCTCGTGTGACGTCGGCAATGGTTCATGCCATAATTTTATTTGCATCAAATAGATATCGCATGCAGCAAAGTGATATTACACCAATTTCATTTTGTTGTCTGAGAACATCTGATCGAGTCGGATTCTGGTCTGTTTTAGTGACATGTAATTCAAGGTTTGGAAAAACTCCAGCAAGATTTGTAAGTGCAAGTGCAGTGTCATCATAATAGTTATGAAAAAACCAGGCAGCACTCGGTCAGATTGGGGGTCTGAGAAAAACTCAATATATTGGTGTCCTTTCAACCTGCGGCTGCACCCAGCAGCCTTGCAGCAGAAGCATCAATATTTCAAGGTGATGGGTGGCTGAGCGATAGCTTATTATTGTTCCTGCAGTGATGGAAATGCATAAAGCACTGTTTAGCATAACCTCAATTAGCAAATGTAATATATTCACGTTCATAAAAACAATGTGAGCGCTTCGCCACGTCCAGAATTCTTAATTACTTTATTCAAATTTACAGTGTTTACGAATAGTGTTTGCGAGTGCGTGGGCGAAAGACAAAGCAACAAAAAGAGTTGTCCTCTCTCTGATCCTGAGTGTGTTATTGAATATTACAAAGTATCAATGCGTTTCGACTGCCAGGTCGGGATCACAGGGAGCTTTTCGAAGGTGATGACGGCAAGTTCAGACATTGAGGAGTCCAGGCTGAGCTGTTGGCCTTGCATCAGCATGAAGCTCATGAATAATACACATTCCGATACTGTATTTGGAAGCACTTTGCACTGTGGTGGGTGGGGGAGCTGATGAAGGCACATTGATTTTTTTTGTCAAGGAAGAAGTCAAGTGAAGTTCAGTGAAAAAACAAAATGGGGTATTTATAGCCAAGATTCCCAGCTGAGTGCAATCATCACTGTTTGGCTCCTATTGCAATTGAATGCTGCATGGAAACCTCAATCTGCAAGAAGCTATGTTGTCATGGTAATAATGCATGCTTTCTCTTGACATTACCTACATGTGTATATCAATGAAAGACAAAATGTAGTCACAATTTTGTTTACCAATGAGGATTCCAGCAAATATGCAAAGCAGCGATACTCCAGCCATACAAGTACTAATGGCAAACGTTTGACGCTTTTCTTTTAAAAACCAGCAATCCAAGTGATTGAGGTAAAATGAGCTAACCTGTCACAGATGATTTATGATGAATTCAAAATTCCTGTCATATGTTCTGAAGACACTGGCCTACTTATTGCATGTATTTTCAATTTATAGCTTCTTACAGTAGCCCACTGGATATTAAATACAGAGTAGGAGAACTGCTCAGGTGATCACCTGACAACCCATCAAATTGACAGCAAGTCTCTCTCTCTCTCTCTCTCTCTCTCTCTCTCTCTCTCTCTCTCTCTCTCTCTCTCTCTCTCTCTCTCTCTCTCTCTCTCTCTCTCTCTCTCTCTCTCTCTCTCTCACAGTCGATTGAGCTTTGAGTCTGCAGTAAGCTCTTTCCTTTTAACATTTGCTGCAATAAGCATTTGGGTTAAAAGCTTTCATAATCAGGTATACGCTCTCAATTGGTAATGTCCGAGATCAATATTATCCTCATTTGATGTAAAAGCTTTGCCCACCACATGAGTGAGTAGCTCTCGCTCAAGGCCACTCTGGCTATGGGCTCTGTTTGTTTGAGCATGTGTGGGTGTCTGTTTCTTGTCTGCGGGGGCAAACTGCTTCCAACTGGGATCACTAACTAATTGTGGTGAATATATACTCGCTCGAGGTCCACTCAGCACAAATGCTACAGTCACAAATGCCAAACCAAAATTCCTGTCAAAGCAATCCATTTTAAATTAACATCTGGTTTAAGTCATTCTCTTGTTTGTGCTGCTAACAACAAAATAAAAGCACTCTCGTTTCTGTTTTCAATATCAGATATTTAACCATTACTTTGAATAATGTTCATTTGTGAGAGTTATATTTTTCTCTGTATACATGCAGTAATGCCAGATGACAGAATTGAAACTGAATTGTTGTTTGCCAATCCGCCCCAAGAAATGTGACGTAGTAATGTCCTCATGGCGTCCATTTTCTAATCTCTGTGTCCAGGCAAACTATGATGTCTCTTAATGGCATTCCGCCTTGACCCAGACAGAACAGCGTGCATCTGCTGTGTACATTGTTCATGCACTCAATAGGAAATGCACAGCAGTCAGTCAATTTGTGTCTGCATACTGTCCATGCAGACTTGATATGTGCTGATAGGTACATTTATTAAATAGCACTTCACACACCTCAATAAAAATGTGTACTTTTAATCTGATAAATTTGTGTTATGAGTCAAATATACAAAATGTGTAATTTAGTTTGCAGTATGGATGGGATACATGAGACAAACTAAACATCTTCTATAACAAAAAAAATGTTTATTTCTTTATTTTATGTGTGGGTGGTATAGTTTGCAATAATGCAACAAGAATGGATTTAATATTTTTTATTGCTATACGATGGCAGGAAAATGCTAGAAGTCTGCACGACACCACTGCAGAATAATTTTTTTAACAACAAACCTATTATTAAATTTAGACGTCTCTCAAAATTAAGCATTATTAAAGATTAGAAAAATAGTATTAGTGTTTGAGTTTGTGCTTTGTGTAGTGAAAATGTAGTGATCACATCTTTATTACAATCCTCTAAAAAGAAAGTAAATTTGTCTTAGAGAGCGTTATTGGCCCTTAAATAAATATGTAGTGAATTTAGTGTTTCTGTCATACTATTTGAAAGACAGACAGTGATTTGTTCAGAAATCAGTAGCTACATCTTTCCCCTCAGTGAGATTCAATGTTGTTTCCTAGGGAACAGACACCCCCGCCTTTACCCTTGCTGCTGCTGGACTGTTCCATGCTTAAAATAGGGTAGTATTATATCTGTCCTCGGATCAAGGTCTCTTTATTGGCCACCTAATGAACTAAATGGGTGACATAACTACGCTGTTAAGTAATCAATAATCAGAAAACACCGTAATATGTGTGTTATTATTGATTACTAATGCGTTGGTACAGTTTTAACATGGAATCACCCACCCCTAGCGTGAAGCATTTACTTGCGTCCATGAACTGTCAAAATCGCTTGTTGCTTCCTCCTGCGCCTTAAAAGTAGTGAGTGCGCTTGCGAGCTTTACGACAGACGCTTATTTTGAACGCTTAAAAAAAAAGTTACCCGTTGCAAAAGTAGCGTGAGGTCTGAGGATGGTCACCTTTGCTTGATGTCATTTGATAGGCAGCGGCTCCTGCACCTCTTCGACCGACGGAATAGCGCTACCCCGCGCAGCTGGATGTGACAGGTTCGCCATCAGGTAGGAAGGAAGGAAATTAGCTTAGCCATTAGCTGCTTTTACCATTGCTTTAAGTGAAGCGTCCACTGGGCGCTGATAAAAGGTAACGGAAGAAGTGAAAACAGACACAGTGGTCCTTCTGTTATTCACTTTTATTGAACTGTATAGTCATCATCGCTGTCTTGCAGGTGCATTGATGCATTAAATTCACAAGGATCAACGTGTTGATTATTCTGACGTGCAATTGTCAAATGTTAGTATCAGTTTATTAAAAGTGCTATCAGTGCAGGCACGCAAAATATGTTAGCGCCATGTCTTGCTCATGTAAATAAGTTTTACTTTGAAGTGCAATAAATCCTCCTGAAAATATCATAACTATATCCATGTGTGAAACATGAAGCACAATGAAACAATGAATTACAATTATAATTAAAATTTAACAGTCCAAGATGGGATGAAAGATTTAGATTAAAGTACAAATAAATCATTCATTCAGTGTGGATTGTGTATGTGGTGGAAAGGGTTTCAAACAGAACCAAAGACAACTCACTGCTGCTTGATATTTGATTTCAGCTAATAATAGAAAAAAGACAGCTGCCTTTTCATTGATCAGTGTTTAGTGGCCTATTTCTGAGCCTGCATGGTTTTCTCTGCCGTGATTAGCCATCATTTGTTTGTTCCTACACATTTTGAGAGACGTTCTCTTATATGGAATAGACCACTGTTTACAGAATAGCATTTTTTTTTCTATTTGGGTATAATTCCCCAGAATTCCTAAATGCCATTACTTTCGAGTGAGCAAGGTAAACTAGGGTCAAAAAATAAAAGGGGAGGCGATAACATAAGGAAGGAAGTGGCCCAGCTTGTTTGTCTGTGAAGCCTTTGTTTGTGTGATCTGATTTCCTGCTGGAAAAAAATCTATTTAGATTGGCGGTCTGTAGGGGGAAATAGGACATGAGCCAAAATTGTTATTTGTCATTATTTAGAAATCAAATGAAAGAGAAGTACTAAGGTAATCCCTGATAACGGGTGTTAAATTGCATGTTCACTCACTTTTATAGATTTCCTGCACCATTGACAAAATGTGTAAAAGTGGAGACGACTATATTTGAAAGACGGTTTTGAGGTTTAAAGAGCTCTGCTGCTTTTCGCCTTGGAACGTTTGGAAGAGCATTGCATCACTGCGCTGAAATAACCAGGATGAAAGGAAATGCAAAGTTGAAGGGAGTTGTGTCAAAGGCGATATGGCATGACGCCTTCTTGGGACTGGCTCCAAAGCAGCCTTTAAGCCCAGCGCACACGAGGCGCCGATGGCGCTCTTCACCGTCCGTGCCACGTGTGCGGGTGCATTTTTGTAGCACGGGTGGAGAAGAAATACAATGTGCCTAGCTGTAGCTCTCTTCACCCAACCATTAACTAGATGAAAGAGATGAGTCTCCTTTGGACAGTGTTAGATGCTGGGATCATAGATGTCGCAATCACGCCAAGCCGAGTTTGAAAGAAATGACCAATCGCTGTTCTCCGTCATAACAATAGTTCATCAGTTGGCGAGCAAAACACAATACAAAAAGATTGGCAACAATTTTCTTGTACTCTCTAGCTGTCTCTCTTGCTTTACTCTACTTTTAGTACGCACTCTGCTCCGTGCCAGGAGGCCGAAAGTCCGCATGGTCCTGCTCCTCACATCTGTACCGTTGCAGACAATCCGGCAGCACCAACGAGAGGCAAAACTAAAATATGAACAACTCAAAGCAATATTTGTGCATCTGGCAAATACAGTCCTAGCTGGACCAGTCAGTCGATCAGCGCCCAATTTTGCATTGGGTACAGCACTAATATCGGAGGTCACCGGATTGGTAAAACCTTACCTAGCCACGTGGGTGTCACATAACAGCAGAGCGTGAGACTGCGTTTTCCAACCCAGTGACGACAGTAGCGAGCAGCATCGCTTCACAAGCGCCTTACCCAAGTAAAGAAATTGAATGAATCCATCCAGTGGAAATAGACTGTTAATTGGGTATGGAATTGTAAGCATGTTTGGCCCAACCGATATCAACGAAACACCCAGGCTGCTGTGTCATTCACAGCCTTTGTTTTGGACTTTGTATGCGACTCAGACTGACGGTACAGCTGTTCGATTGAATCTGGATTTCTGACTCATCAGTTCTGTGACACCCCCGGCTTCCACGGCTCACATGATGCCAACCGGTATGTCATCAATTGGATGGAGCGAGGTGGTGGTTGAAATGGGTGGGCCGACCCAACGCCGGTAACACAAACATTGAAAGAACCGCGATTATCCAGTCCAGTCAATCGGATTTATGGTAAAATTTGACGTGAAAGACAGTTTAGAGGACCAAAGGAAGAGAGATGTGAATAATTGGAGTGTCTGTCTGGATGATGAAGGGAGGAGGTGCGGAGCTCTTGTTTCCTGGGGGGGGGATGGTGTGACATATCAATAGAACACAGGCAAGGACAGAGAGGATCATCCTTATGAACCAAGTCGTGACGTGCTGAGAGATACGTGCGGAGTCCCTGGACCTATTTCTTCAATATTATGGCTTTGACTGACACGAATGACATAACGGCTCGCTTGGTAGGGCATGAAATTGGGGAAATACCCCAACAAGTTAACATTCAGAGGATGTTACCGTAAGCGCAGTTTTCACCTCATTGCTTACTCTCTTCCAATAGGGATGCACAGACAGCATTGATTCATAGCTGCTCTTCTCCCATTGGCTGGAGAACTGACAGGGCGGTTCTGTGTCTCATGCTGTTGGGCAGGAAGGGGATGGCTCTAGGGTGTGTGTGTGTGGAAATGTTTCAGGCAAATAGTTGAAGTCGGCACTCTTCTGCTTCCTGCCTGCCTGCCTGCTTGCCTGCCCGCCCGCCTGCCTGCCCGCCCGCCTGCCTGCCTGCCTGCCTCGCTTGCTGCGTGGCTGAGCGTGAGACAGATATTGAGAGGGAATGGACCTCTGGCTGCGGCATTGGGCAGCGTGCGAGGAATGACAACAGTTCACATGGTCATTAACTCCCGTTGCTGAGGCAGACAGCCGCACTGTAGCTGCCACACAAGGTGCCTCCTGTGTCGGGGACAGCAGACGGCCAAGCTCGGGGGACCTGCCCAAACCAGGTGGGAAAGCATCTTTTAAGAGTTTGCTGCAGTGTGCTGCACACCGGTTCAGGTGGGATGTTTTATCTGTGTGAGAGCGTGAGGCTGAAAATGAGAAGCTCCCAGTTAGGACCATTACTGTAGTTTCCAGTCTTGTAATGGGCTTTCTGCACCAACTCCTGCCTGAGAGCAAAGTGAGGCATTGGATTCAGCGGTGGATTCACTCTGCCAACAGTGCAAATGTCAGGAGGTTTTTTTGGCCACATGGATTTTTCACTTGTATGTGGGGGCCCACATCACTGATGGTTATAGTTGGATGAGGTGGCTTGAAAATATTTAGCAGCACGCAGTGTGTATTACCAATAAATTTCATCACAGTTTTAGTATGCACAGTTTTGATATTTAGTCTTTTGAGTATGAAGGGGCTATCATTTACAATATCTGGGCTTGCTTTGATCGATTGGTGGATGATAAAAGCCAAGGCCAGGAGGATATCGTATATCTGCCGGTGGAACAAACAGATTGAGCGATGACACATTAGAAATATTTGACGCAAGATTCTAATGACCAAAATTATATTCTTATCGGTGGTATTAATATATTGCCCAAAGAATTGTAAAACAATTGTGAAACTGCAATTTTATTGTACAACGCAAAGAACGAAAAAAGTCCGGTTCCTATAAAGGAAAATAAATTTTCTGGTTCATGTCTTTACCTTCCTCTCAGAGATGGTAATTCTGGTAGATAATTAAACTTTGGAACGATATAGCTACTCTGTCTTTGAAACTTATCCATGATCCTGGCTCCTCTTACTGGTCAAAGCAGACTTTCATCCCTGTCATGTACTTAAGGGAGAGATCTCTTTTATGTTGTGATTTGAGATGTTGTCTGGTTGTATACAATTTTATGATGATGATGATGGATGGATAGATAGATAGATGTGTGTGTGTGTGTGTTGTCCTGGAAGGGGAATCCTCCCACTGGGGTCCCTTCTCAAGATTTCTCATTTTCCCCGTTGTTTTTTTTTAGTTCTCCTTGCCCTCCTGGTGGCTAGGATCAGGAAATATAGTTAATATTTGCCAACAGTGGGCATGGAAGGCCCTATGAGACGTTTTTGTGATTAAATATGACTTGACATTTTAATCCACCTCATGCCCAAGCGTGGACTCACAGTTGTAGGCACACATCCGCGGTCCCTCTCCTCATCCTCAACTCCATCAGCCACCCATTCAGCCTCACCAATGCAGACTTTCCAACAGTGCTGACACATGTGCTGAACAAAACGGCTGTGAAAAATGCTGCTCATCACAGGCACAAATAATCGGAACGCCCCGTGGCCGTCACAGTCAAATAGCGCAGACATTCCCTTCGTCAAAATCAGATCTCGCTCCTTCCAGGAATGTCACGGCCAAAGCGCTGGAAAAGTTCACAAAGGGTCAAGACAAAAAAAAAAACAGCACGCCAAAAAAAAAAAAAAACATAGCTCTTGAAGATGACTGACACTATGGCGCCTTCCTGGCAAAAATAAAATAAAACAAGCGGTTGGAGTCGTGCTGTATGATATGAACAAAAAGTTAACGCGATACGATATATGATATGTAATGATGATTAAACGTTTAATAAAAAAATAAACGAAACACAAATATCTAATGACCAAATAAACTCCAATTAAAATATTTGCTAACTACTACAACAAGTTGTCAACAATGCAATTAAGTGCAAAGGATTAAATGAAAGACATTATCAATAAAATTAATCAAGTATGTCTGTTATTATGTCTAGATTCACACTGAAATTTTCTTACTTGGCCCATTGTCCATCTTAACACAACGTTTCAGGAACATTATTTCGTTATGCTTCCTTGTCAATTCTGACTAATACTGTAATTGCAGGTGATTACTTGCCTGAATCTAGTAAGTACTCTAAGAACTCCTCCCCGAAATGCAGCTTATTTTAGTATTCAAAATGTGTGATAGAGAGTGGTTAGTCATCTCATCTAATAAGGAGAAAGGCCTGGCCCATATCATGAACAGGGGGGCCATTTGGGTCACGAGCTAAGGCTATTATGATGCCAATTTGCTGACTCTGTAAAATGCTTCTTGTGTTGCATCTCAACGTTAGCTTAGTCCTTGTGAAATCACACACTCCTAAATCACTCCTATTGTCTGGCACGTTATGAATCACAATATACCATAACTGTAATTATAATATATCATAATTTCAGTAGGCCTAACTTGGCTGCTGTCCTACTAACCTATAGTCACAATGAACACAATAAGCTCAGATCAAATCTAACACAGCCATAGAATGCACACCAGACTAATAGCTTACGTATGAGGTATTCAGAGGTCAAGTCAAGGACTTTCACTTGAGACTCCCCAGTTCCGCTGACTCTCACAATTAAGCAGACTAGTCAGATAATGCCCTTGCCATCTGGACTTAGTAAGCATCAGTAATCCATAAGGTCTTCTATTGTGGTGTATTTCTATATGTACATATGTCCTGCTTAAAAGGTCATTTCGGCTTTCCCATCGGGCCTTGACTTCCTTCGTTGTGCCTGAAGACCACTGTTTCAGCTCTGTATAAACTACGGCAGACACTAGCAAGAGCTCAACTAGGCTAAGCCAAACAAAGTATATGCTGTATTAAGACCTGAATCGACCCAAGGTTAAACCAAAGCTGTGTGCACAACTTATACTGGAGTGGTCCAAAGCAGCCTTCGGTTTTACATCGAGAATGTCCAGGACCCTAACCCTAACCCACAAAACTAAAACTATATGATGGATCTTTTCTCAACCCACAAATTAATTATTTGACTGAAATGTCGTAAAGTTTTAGAGTGGAGAAAATGGCACCCCTTACATACATTCGGACAAAGTGAGATAGACATTTTATGAGTTCTAAAAATAATGAGGTTTAATTGTTAAAGGTCAGCTCTGGCATGATTTTCACCTGAATGTCTCCTCTACAGCAAAAGCCTCTCCTGTGGGGAGACATTGTGAAATTAAATCATGCCTTAGAGAGTGAAACTACTCTTCTGGACCATTTGGCTGAGAAGGTTCTCATTTCGTTAGCTGTGATCAGACAAGTGGGACAGGTTCTGTAAGACAATGTCCTGGATTCAAGAGAGTTGGGGCAGAATAGTGTTGGTGGACTAGTTACACAAAGATCCACACTCGTAGCACCCAGATACATATTTTTTTTGTATAGAGGAAATTGATAGAAAATGAACTCAACAGGAACTCTAATTATGCCATAATATATGTATGAACGTAAACTGATGTGTCAGTGAGCCAATATCTAACTTTGATAACGGGCAACCAGTGAATGTCTCATGACCCCGGCCTGGGTCATAACCATGTCCAGCACTGGCATATCCATCTGTCTCAGTCACTCTATGGCCTCTGGACTGCTGCCCAGAATAATTCTGTGCTGGTTGGCTTTCCTTTGACTACATCATCAAACCAGCATGATTATACTGGGTAAATTAGATCCAGAGGTTCTCTCGTCTTGACCCTCACTGAAGTTTTTGACATTCCCTTCTTTGTATGTTGAATAATTGCTTCACCGGTTGACTGTCATGTATTTTAATGAGCTACAAAAGATGAAAACCTCCATAATCTCACCAATATTCTTCTTCTGTTTATCTTTCTCTCTCTACTCCAGATTGCTGACAGAAGGTTCCATGTGAGACAGCATTCCTACTGGATGATCCCTGGCTAGTTTTGAAGAGTTCTTGAGTCTGTCTCTAGTCACGATAGGACACTTCACTTCAACACTTTCAACTTCTTCCTGTTCCCCATCGTGGATACATTTTTGGAGACATTGGGACAAGCAGTTAAACTCATCTAGGACCATGCTTTGTGTGCTTTGCCTGAGGTGGCTCTTGAGTCTTGCTGAATGATGAACAATCCACAGTTTAACAGGCAAATACGACTGCAGCAGTGCACTCCCGTGCTCTGCTAACGCTCAAGACTTCACCAGTCCCTTTCCTGTCTACAGAGACCAATCAAATCCACTGACTAAAAGTGGATAATTTTCAGCTGTAACGTCCATCAATTGGTTTTTTTCTTCTTCTGGAGTACGTTGTAACTGCTCCTCAGAGGACGGGCCTCCTCCTTAAACCGAGCAGCTCTCCTCCAACCAAGCCAGCAACGCAGCCATGGCTTTGAATATTGCCTCTATACGTGACACAAAATGGCTGACCTTGGAAGTGTGTCGGCAGTTTCAGAGAGGGACTTGCTCACGCAGTGATGAAGAGTGCAAATTTGCCCACCCATCTAAAAGCTGCCAAGTGGAAAATGGGAGAGTGATTGCGTGTTTTGACTCTTTAAAGGTAAGGATATTCTTTTACAGTATCATTCAACCTCATATGACCTCCAAAGAATGTGAACAATGTTAGAAAAATAATTTGTTTCCAATTTAAGGGTGACAGTTTTGACGTTCCTTGACTGGTGTATTCTGTCATATGCTCAAATTAGCTCAATGCTGTGCTGCAGTTAGTTGATCATCTTGACCTTTTGACGCTAAAGGCCAGAGAGGTCTCTTGTCATGCTCACTGTCACCACAAAGATGCTTTTGAAGTTTTATTTGGTAAGTTCTTCCATTGTCACCATGCCTATCTAATGTCCGTCATCTGTGAGGGTACATGTCTGGTCTACTCAAGAAGTCATTGCAGGACTTCTATTCCTGGTTCCTTGTCAAGATCAAACAACACACACGCACAACACAAACTGCCCTCAAACTACCTACTTTGTAATACCGTATTTTCTGCACTATAAGGCGCACCTAAAAAACCTCAAATTTTCTCAAAAGCCGACAGTGCGCCTTATAATCAGGTGCGCCTTATATATGGACCAATATTGAGCCACTACAGCAGGCGTGTCCATAGTCCGGCCCGCGGGCCAAATGTATATATCTTATATATGGACAAAGTTTTAAAATGGGCCATTCATTGAAGGTGCGCCTTATAATCCGGTGCGCCTTATATATGGACAAAGTTTTAAAATGGGCCGTTCATTGAAGGTGCGCCTTATAATCCAATGCGCCTTATAGTGCGGAAACTACGGTAATTAGTGCTCACAAAACCAAGTAGTGTGCCAGTATGTGGTGGACAAGTAAGATGAAAACATTCAGGAAATGCCCATTCATATCAAGATATATGATGGCGCCGGGGGTGGGTGGAGGAGGAGGGCGGTGAACTAGGCGTGACAGTGACAAATAGCCATGGAAACTGGGGCAGAACAACAAGACTTAGAGCAAGATGTACTGTGGCTGCAAGTTATACACAGTATATATAAAAAGTCTTCACACCCCTCTACAAATGTCAGTTTTTGCGCTCGCAACAAAAATAGGGCCTGTAGTGTACATGAACTTCTGCTCTTCGACCCCTGCTCCACTCTAGTTTAAAAATATGGGCTTGGCTGCATTCCTCCATGTAATCCTCTTGCAATGGACCACACTAAGCAAACGTGGTGGAGAATGTGTGGGTGCAGTGCAGTATGAGCCGGTGGTCCCCTGAGGTCATTTGCACATACACATTGAGGTACTCACCAGGATGGTGGACTCCCCACCTCGTCTATTGCTTGAATGGTCCTCCTTACATGCAGACACAAGCCTCAGCTGGCTCATTTCAACAAATATCCTGCCATAGGAGATAAGCAAGTTGACTAATACCCAGAATACAGAATTACCTATGTACGTATTTCACGATATCGCTTTTACAGTGGAGTGTATTGTATTCAAGAATATGACAACATTGTGCCATCGACTCCAAATCAAATCATTTAAAGCAGGTGAATGAGGGAGATTAAGAAAGCTGCCGTGGATATATTCATTTATTTATTTATGTATTGGCATGAAGAAGATGTAACCGGCTTGATGACACATGTCCAAGATGGCCGTTCCGTATGGCGATGGCAGTGGACCGCTGTGTCTGACACAGAGTTGAAGCGTTTTTGCAGTTTATTTATTATTTGCCCTTTCAAAAGTTAATCATAAAATTGGCAGTAAAGCTTTATAAGCTTGAATTTAGCAAGCCCGGTCCAGACAACGCTGCATATATCTTGTTCCTTATGTCAGATGCTGGTTGGTGATCATTTTTACTGGCTAAAGATTTTTTTTGTTCGGTCTTGGTACCATTGCAGGGTGCAACGCTTTATGCCTCCTTGGCCCAAACGCTGAAGCCAAAACAGAAATGATTGATTAGTAAGAAATAAACTGCAGAGATGCCTTCTTAGCTGCGTATGTGTTGGTTCGAATGAGCAGAGAACTCTGCCCATCTGCTGTACCAGTGTCTCACCTGGTCTCAGTCCACCCACTATCTCTGAGTCATCCTCATTTCCCATCACTCTGCAAGCCACAGTACTGAAAAATGATTTGTTTTTTAGGGGGGAATGGAAAACATTTTTATTTGAAATTTGCTCTCCAGACTCAACACCATCCTCACATTTGATGAGTTGAAGGCAGCTTCAGAAAAATTCTTCCTGCTACTGTATTGTCGATGTTTCACGCACCTCAGGTGATCTGTGGGTAGGTGGGTGGGAGGTTTACTGTAGGTTTGAACTTTAGTGCCGCTTTGAATTATTGATGTTTATTTTCGCCTCGTCTAATTTCGGCATCTCAGTCTGATCTTTGTGTGTCTGCTTTTCTCTCTTCTATTTGGTTCTGGTAACTTCTGTATCATGCATGAAAAACCAACGATTAACCCTCTGGTGCATCGTCATAATAACAGCAGACAAAATTTTAAATACAATGGTTTTGATTGTGGGTGCGAATCTCTAAGTTTCTAGCGATTCAATTCTGATTTTCAGGGTCCCGATTCGATTCAGAAACGATTTTCAAATCAGAAACGATCTTCGGTTCAGAAATTATTGTTGCATTTCAACGGTTAGGGTTAGTGCAAGTGGAAATTGAATTGAATCACCAGACACTTAGACTTTTTATTTTTTAATCAAATGAAAAGTCTGTTACATGCATTTCATTTTCATCTTTTCACATGCAAGTGCACACACAGTATTAGGTAGGTACAAACAATTCAGACAAATGTCCCACAGGGGCCGTCACTTATAATGAGACAGATTTCTTCTTAATTGGTTCAGTCTAATGAGGCAAGTAAAGCAATCTTTAGGGGCCTGCTACCGAAATAGGTTTTAATCCATTTCACCCCAAAAAAAAAAAACAGGCTGTAATGAACCGAGCATAACATCGCAGTCGCATGTAAAAATGTGTCAGAATTAAGAAACATTATTTGTGTATTCATTCTCGTCTGAGTGAAACATTGGATTTATTTATTATTCATTCATTTCTAGCAACAATGTTATTCCTACATTAATACCATTTAAAATCTGACCACAATCATAAAACAAACTTGGGATTGTAGATGCCGCATATATCAATGAACATTATTTTTAAACTGCTTTCCTCTAAACATTTGGTTTCCATTGAAAGAGCAGGAAAAAAGCAAAGTAATGACATGGCTGAAAAGTATGATCAATATGTTTACTTGCATGCAGCGGTATTCAAATAAAACCCAGCCTGTAGCTGTTTGAGTCACTGGACCCTGGTGTATTGATCGTGTCTTTTTCACTAAAGGGCACTTTAGGGCAATCCTTATACTACATAATTTAATGAAATTGATGAAAACGTTAACCCTATACTAGTACTGCAAGATCTCTTTTTCTGAAAAACAAAAAGTTTCCATCCGTCTATTTTCTTTACAGCTTGTCCTTATGTAACAAGAGCCTATCTAAGCTGATTTGAGGTTAAAGTTTGCCAGTCGTTTTTTTGTCAATTTTGTTTTTAAATACATTTTTGTCATCACTGATTGGTAGGTAGAAGAAAATCTCACGGTACAGTTTCTAAGTGTGACATGCCTTCCCTTTTGAGTTATCAAATATGGTTCTTAAGCCGAAAGAGCTACTTCCACTTTAGCCCTGAGTGGTTTCGCTTGATGCAGACTGTTTTTTTTTTTTTTTTTTTTTTTTTTTTTTTTTTTTTTTTTTCCAACCGCATATACGCCTCAGGATGCCTTCAACCAACAAGAGAGCATCCTTGGGGACTTATCACAACTGTCAAACAACAAGCCGATCAAGGCAAGGCTCCATTCCCTTTCGGCATAAAAAGGTGAATGGCAGTCAACATCTGCAAAATTGTATTTTCAAGTCTCCAGAGGTCTCTGATGATCGGTTAAGGATAAATTATAAATATATTTATTATTGTTGTATAATAATAAATATATGGATAATCTGATCATCTGATAATAATATATATATTATTATTATTATTATTATTATTATTATTATTATTATTGTAAATTTTATATAAACTTCTGTGTATGTGTGTACGTGTAGAAAATGTATTTAAGATAATTTTGACAAATTTATTTAATTAAGAACCGCAATATGTTCATAATGTGTGACCTAGTTTTGTGCCTTTTGAGACAATCACTGTGATCAGTTTTAGTATGTCGATAAACTGAAGCAAATTGCACTTTTCCCCTCAGAAATCATAGATTGTTTTTTTTTTTGTGCTAGTTCATTCTATTTGAATAATTCCTTAATGTCATTCTTAAGATAAATATTTTTTGGCTAAAAGTTACCCGGTGATTTTATCTGTCCAGCCTTCTTGACATCAAATTGGTCTGTGGCCCGTCAATGAGTTTCACTCACCTGCTTCTTGCTTATCTTCTATTTTAAATTATGAAGCGATACCTCTAACTTTCTTTTGTCAGCAAGCAAAGCTTTAATAATCTCCAAAGTGGGGGAGTAAGCAGCCTGGGCCCCTATCTGCTGAGTATGTTCGA
The DNA here is from genome assembly GCF_024217435.2 of Syngnathus scovelli. NCBI lineage: Eukaryota > Metazoa > Chordata > Actinopteri > Syngnathiformes > Syngnathidae > Syngnathus > Syngnathus scovelli. Next base: position 4,954,812 of record NC_090848.1, read on the forward strand.
AAGAGGCTTTGATGCACAGATCTGCGCTCTTCCTTCCATCTCATTATCTTCCTTTATCTGTCCAATGGATTTAAACAACATCTCACCATGCCCTGACATGCGTTCAAATGAGACCACAAAATCTAACTTTTTTTTTTTGTTTCATTTGCATTTGTAGTAGATTTGATTTTTATTTTTAGAGCGCTCCAGTACTCACTGCCTTGAAAGCCAAGAGTGACTGAAACAAAATTAGAAAAAGGCCTGCTGTTCTCTCTTGGGATTGTGACACAGTTTCTTTTAAAGTAGGACATAAAAAGTGTGTAACCCATTTTTTTGAAGTCTCACCAATTTGGCAAGTTTAAGTTTATGTTTGACAGGAATTCTGCCACCTTTATTTTCCACGGCATCACACTGCACAGGCTGCAGATATTCTATCTACCATGTAAAGGGGATTCCGAGATAATGAGTCTGTGTACTGTGCTGTATTGTATTGTGCGAGTGTAGATTAGAGACGCTTGGGATGGTGGGTTCCATGTCTCAGCAGGTCACAGATGATCAGATTAGCTAAAGCAGAGCTCCACTTGGATTAAAGATGACCAGCTCTTCAAAACTGCAGGGCCATAACCTTTCACAAGTGATGATGATCTGGATCAGTCACTCGGAGGGTTTCCATCCACCTATTTTTATGAGAACTTTCAAGGATTGTGAAAATATAGCTGCTGGAAAGGGTGGAGTTTTAAGCATATCAAAAGAAGGAAAATGCACATTTTGGCAATAGAAACAAGTTTTGCAAATTAGGATCAGATACCACTTCACATGTTTTGACCAGATATTATGCCACATGTTCATATTGTAGTCACAACAATGGTGGTGATTAAGATATTTTGGTGATTATATTTTTTCATATTAAAAGTGTTTTTTTACCTGGTTAGGTCACCTTTATTGACTTGTTTTTAGCCACTGATCAACATTATCCATTACAAGCTTAAATGGAAGCAGTAAGCATTTGGTGATCAGGTCTTCCGGATCGTCACAGTTTCCTGCGGTTCAAGAGTCCTTACCATCTCAAATCTGCATTTCACTTAAAACGAAACACAATCTTTTAGAAGAAGCTTTTTTTTTTTCTTTCTTGTTTGGAGAATGAAGCGAAACACTGTCCGTGTGCATCCAGTACCTGACTACTTTCGGGGTAGTATCCTGGCTGGAGCAATATGATTCTTTTAAACTCACAGCAAAGTGAGTTTGTCACCTGTTTTACTGCATTGCATTCACTTTATACAGTAATTACTTTGTGCGTTCCATCTTACATCCGGATAAGATACACAAGTTAGAAGGTAGCATTAATGTATACGTAATGAAATTTGTGAGTAAGCAGAAGTATTTATTTGAATATTCAAATTCATTCATAGTATTTGAATTTAATCATTCATTCATCATCTATAGCATTTGTCTATAGTCAGGGGTAAAGGTTTTTTTTTTTTTTCCATAATTAAACTCATCCTTGCATGCCAATTTATACACAGTCCAGCGCAACAGAAACCAAAAGTGCTCCCATATGGTTGGAAGCTTTGAATAGCCCAAGACCCGGCCGGTTCATTAACTGATTACGTTGCTTGGCAAGATTTTTGTCGTCCATGTAATGTATGAAAAGTCCGCAAAAGGTGTGGGGAATTGATTTTCCGAAAGTGAGAAATTGGAACAGTTGTCGAGGGCCATACTTACACGCTAACCTCAATTGTGTTCCATTTTAATTTAGTCCATCTATCCTTCTATCTTCTGAACCACTTATCCTCACCAGGGTCGCGAGCATGCTGGAGCTTATCCCAGCAGTCATCAAGCAAGAGTTGGAAACTGATCGGCAACCATTATAATTGAATGCGATAACAGCATACAAAGAACTAATTGGTTCATTTCAATGAGCTGCTACTTGGGAAATTAGGATCATCAAATGTTAAATAATATGTTAAGCAGTAATTAAAATTACATTCATTAATGTGACTTGGGAAGACTGACTGTAGCCTGATGCTACAGTCAGTCCCTCGTCGCTCCGCTAGTGCCTTAGCAGGCCAGAGGATAGAGTCAGCATTGAAGGCAAAATGCAAATTGTTAGTGGTGAAGGGAGGGACCCACAACTGAAGCACTATTCTGCAGGCTTGCTAGAAGACTGGCCTTCTGTGTGTGAGCCACCCACAGATTTTCAGCACTTATCACTCCAACCATTCAGATAGACTGATGAAGGAGGCGGAGATGTTTTGTACCACACATGAAGATGTCAAGGTCAAGTCCAAACTAGGGATGTCAAATCTGTGCAAGGAGTGTCGGGGTGAAAGGAGCACGTAAACAGTGCGGCAGCTAGCAAAGGATGTTTCTTGCGCAAGGGATACTTGACCTTTTGCAATCTATTTAGAGGCTAGAACTATTACCACTGCACAAAATTATGAGGTGCATTATTTTTTTTGCAGTTAGTATGGCTGACCGCCGACTAAACCTCTGATAATGAGCTTTATTACTAATCCCAGACAGCCAAAAGTAAAGCAGTCACCATGCAGTAAATGTTTGTACTCTTAGATGTTGAACAGGCAGGCATGATGTGGGTAATGTCTGCATTCCCTACGATCCAAAATAGCGTTTAACACCTCCCTCTCGGATGAATGAATGAATCATTTTACATGAGTGGTTGCATTGTCATTTCATGAGTACTCTGTCTGCCGGAATCACACAATTTAGATATATCACCTCACTTTGTGTCCTCTCAAGTTTTGGGGCTTTTCTTAGAATGAAATACTAAGTAGTTTCAATTACGCTATGTTGACACCCTGAATAGAGAGACAAAACTTGCCACAAGGACAAAATAGATAAACCTAATTATAGTAAAAATCAAGTGAGAAAGGCAGAAAGTTTGAAACAAAGTAAGGAGTGTGGCTCTGCAGTGTGACCGTTCATTTTAATGTGTCCATTTTTCGAATTTCCGCGCAAACATTGTATTCCTTTATGACATGGCCGCTTTGTTTGTGAGTGTGTGTCCGTCCTCAAGCATGGCAGTGTTGGTGTGCGTGGGTGATGCGTGTTGTGATCCAGGCATTTAATATGCATGTGTGGGCAGGTGTGAGTTGGTTCATGTGAGGCATATAAAGGAGGAGGTTTGAGCAGCTCACTGCGGGGTGTAGAGGTCAGTAAGGATGAGTCGCTTCATCATTACAGAAACATTGCAGCTCTCTCTGCACGCCACCGGCTTTGAGGCACTCACACCTAGGTTTTAGTCTTAGCGATATAGTCCTATTGATTTACTTTGGGGTGGAAAATATATATATATCAACATTGCCAAATAAGTAATGTTTTGTGGAGTTGGTTACAATTTGAAAACAATTTTTTTTTTTTAGGTTTTTCTTGTTAGTCATTTTCCTTGCTGGAAGCCATGAGTCTTCTATGATTAAAGCTCAGTACTCAACATAGCTGACAGCATGTATGTAAACAGGTTGCGGGGGGAAAATAATTTGGATCTGGCATTCTTCCTTTGGACGTATTCCATTTCTGTATCTTTCCTATGAAGCAGTTAAAAAAAGCCCCTTAATCTCGCTACAAGTGCTCGTTGAGATGGTCTGAATTGTATTATAAAATTCAACAAATAAATATCTCTGGAAAGGAGCTAGACGTGATTCATCTTGCTCTTCCTGCAATGACGAAGACAGCAGGAACAGCGTCTTAGCAACACAGCTTCTGAGTTGTGATTCTCATCACGCTTGGCTTTGGCTCCGCCCCTCACAAGATGTGCTATGTCATAGCCAGCATGTTGCTCTCAGCGCTGTCGTGTCCCTCTGACAACCTCGACTCACATTCACTTCTTCATAACCTTTATTTTCTTAAGTTCTGCTCGCAGTTGGCGCTGCATCAAAGACCCATATTGTCTTAGATAATGCAATGAACATTTCAATGGTCATAATTATTAGGTAGGATTGCGATATTGCTACAAGAAGTGAAAGAGAGAAATAGAGAAACAGATCCTTAAATCCCCAAAGTCTATGCACTTTTTGGTAATGATGGGCAAATGAAGCTTCAAGATGATTCATGAACCCATTGTTGTTTACTTAGACCTCTAGATGGCACTCTCAGTTCACCGAAGAGCTGAAAGTCCACCGACTTGCCATTTCTTAAAATCCTCACTTTAAACCAACATTGCCATCTAGAGGAGCCAAAGAATACAACAACTGGTTCATGAAGCTTCATTTTCCCATCACTACTTTTTGGACATAAGCGGTAGTGAACAGCAGAAATCATTATGAATGCAAAACCCCACCAAATGCATCGTTAAATGTGATCAATGATGCAAAGAATATTAATCGTTTCTGCGCTCCACAGCAAATGTTTTCCTCATTATTTACACAAAATACTGAGCCCCTGTCATCCTTTTCAGGGCCGTTGCACGCGAGAAAACTGCAAGTACCTGCACCCGCCCGCTCACCTGAAAACCCAGCTGGAGATCAACGGACGCAATAACCTGATCCAGCAGAAGACAGCGGCTGCTATGCTGGCCCATCAGATGCAGTTTATGATTCCCGGCACTACCATGCAACCTATGGTCAGTGCTGCTTAAAGGAAATGACCTCTTTTTGTTTCGCTGTTTCCATTCTGCTTTATGGCTGTGGCTAAATGAACGAGTGTTAATTGTCTTTCTCTTGCAGCAGACTTTTCCAGTCAGCCAGGGTCTCGGCTCCAGTGCAGGTTTGAGCTACACGCCATACCTGACCCCCATGTCGCACAGTATGGGCCTGGTACCCACAGAGATCTTGCCCAGCACACCCATGATTGTCCCAGGCAGCCCTCCTGCGTCATTGGCTACTGCTTCATCAGCCAACCAAAAATTATTGCGAACAGACAAGCTGGAGGTAACCCGTTTCAATATTCCTTCTGTCTTAAGAGGTCTTGTTAGTGTCAAAGACCAACCTGTATTTACTTGGCTCAAAAAAAAACTTTTTAGGAACCTAAATTATCAGCATAAATCGGTCCGAAATCTGATCTGATCTTCATTTAACTTCCAGTTTCCAAAAGCTTGTATAATATATTATTTTTTCCTATTTTAATTATTTCTTTTATATCATTTACAACATTTTGACAGCATACAAGAACATTCACAGTCTCCACACAGGCAGCAATTAGACGACTTTCTTTAACATGGATCCAATCAAAAATTCTACCTTGACAAAGATAATTATGATCAATTTTAATCAACACTGTCATCGAGGTATTCCCTTAACAGTCTTATGTTTATGACCTTTTAAAAATATGCGATCCTCTCTATAAAACGTAATGAATAAAAGTATTGGGATTATGCGGTTATATTTACATACTACTGGCAGACAATACTGAATGAGAAGACGCTAATTGTCAGGGGGAAGGGCCGTGTTTTTCCACTTCAACCTTTAGAAGGATAAACAATTGTCATCTCCATCTGAGATATACAGTTCTGTTGGTGATGCGTAGGCGTATGCCTCGATGTGTTTGTCTTCACGGGTGCTATCACTTAGCAACTACTGTAAATGAAGCTCACTAATGAAACAGCATCCCTCCGAGACATGTATGAACGAACTCCCACGCGGATCGTTCGTGAACACGATTTAAAAGGAAAATGCAAATCCATAAAGTGATCAATGGTATGATGTATTGTTGCAGTTTTTGCAAGCATTAACCTTTTTTACCTCTCTGTCAATTCCTGTATCTTTTCATATTTGTATGCGTGTTCAGGTTTGTCGTGAGTTCCAGCGGGGCAACTGTGCTCGAGGCGAGACCGACTGCCGCTTTGCCCACCCGTGTGACAGCCCCATGATCGACACCAGTGACAATACGGTCACTGTCTGCATGGACTACATCAAAAGCCGTTGTTCCCGTGAGAAGTGCAAGTACTTCCACCCGCCGGCCCATCTGCAGGCTAAGATCAAGGCTACCCAACACCAAGCCAACCAGACGGCAGTGGCTGCCCAAGCCGTCGCTACGACAGCGGCCATGGTGAGAACGCAGTCTCGATTCACAAATGTTTGCCATTGCAATAGAGCGTAGCTTTGTGATATAAAACATATAGAAGCTATACTGTACAGTGGGGCTGCACAAAAATATTGTTGTCGCGATAACGGTACATGCAAAGACCTGCAAGAAATTTCAAATGGAATTTTTGCTTTAATGCATCAAACGTAGACCAATCAGATGCATCCACATTGTTATCCAGTAAGAGATCGGTATCTAGGGGTGTTACTAACAGTTAATGCGCTAACATAAAAAAATATATATATTTCTTTCACTTGATCATAAAAGTGTCATTTCTTTGGGTACATGTCCAAGTCGCATCAGTTGCGCAATACTCGACACCCATATTGCATGCTTTTCCGAAATCGTGCAGCCCTACTGTACAGTGGAAAAGTCGTTTTGTTTGATTAATTTTTATGACAGAATTAATATTGACATAATTAAACAGTACAAAAGCGGTTCAAATAAGAGATGGATAGATATTAGGATCTTGGATCATGCAAAAGATACAGAAATAATTTCAAGAATCCATAAGTAAGTACTTTTAGAGGATTTCATGTTCCCTTTTGGGTGTCACTGATTATGAAAATTGAAGAATCATAATAACACCAGCTTCATCAACACACATATGTTCATTTTTTTAACCTAGCCTTATTATGGAATTTTATAAAATAACAATGCGGGCCATTTGCACAGTAATGTACGCAGCATTCACATGGTAACAGATGCATCATCGCCTTTAAATTGAATACATTCTCTCTCACACACACATGGGCCGTTCATTTGTGATGCCCCCACAGTAACATTAAATGTGGAGCCCTGTTTTGTCATTACTGTATCAAGCACCCGCCCACCTCTGCAAGTTCATTCCAGTAGGTTCCAGTGTACAGTCCACTGACAATGATCCTCCCAAAGTGAGGTCCTTTCAAAAATAACACTGCATAAACAATCTGGGCATTTTTTTATTGTACAACGCCCTTGGGTTCAGACAGTACATAAAGCACCCCCCACCCCTCCCGTTACCACTCCCTGTTCTTGATGAGTTCAGCTCTCAGCAGTTCAGTACTAATGAAATCAAGGATGGATGAGAAAGTCACATCACTTCCCCCAGCTAGGCTGGCCAACAGACAGGTGGAAATGTTGGCAAAATGGTGGACATGCGTGTGTTAGCGTCACCCCCGCCCTCTCCCAGGCTCCTTATAGCGCTCCCGTTAGCCGCTGCACTTTCTTTAACACCTGTCTGTTTTTCCCTGCCCGGCACGTTAACTCACTGGCAAACGTCATTGCTGCTTTGCTCTCCCTGTCCCCGTCCTCCATCATGAGCTAGGCCAGGGGTGTCAAACTCATTTTTTTCACGGGCCGCATTGTAGTCATAGCTTCTTTCGGAGGGCCATTATGACTGTCAACCCAAATAAATGTATGAGCACCTCATATTATATACAGTAAAAGCTACAAAACAAACTGACAACTCGTTTTCAAATCAAACGAATAAAAACTGGTCAAATATTTTTAAAAAAAGATATTAAAAGTGAAGACAAGGGGCACTTCTAGTAATGACACACGAATTTGATGCTCAATTTGTCTTTGCGGGCCACATAAAATGACGTGACGGGCCGTATCTGGCCCCCGGGCCTCGGGTTTGACACCAGTGGGCTAGGCAAAGCGGCTGGAACACGAAATCCAAAGCCAAGGCCAAAGCGGTGACCCGTCGGTGCAATCTATTTGCACAGTCCCTTTGCTCATTAAGTCCCTCATTTCTGTTCATCCTCTCCACTTTACAACGTGGTTCTCATGTGCCCCATCTTATCAACTTGAATTGTATATTCAGCCAGCCGCAGTTAGATGCCGTGCTGGAGGTGAGTGAGGTTAACCTTGGGTTGAGTTGTTTAGTCAGCACCTTTCATCCAATTGTCTTTGAGCCAGAGCCATGAAACCATTATTACTTTGCCGTTGTAAAGGTCACTATCCATAGATCACGTTAGTAATCTAAAACAGGAAAACGAAAGTGGATTTTTTCTGTTTTGGGTGTCGTTTGAGTGTGCCACAGTCTTTGTCGCTTGCCAAGAGCTCGCTCATACGCAGTGGTGTGCTGCCGCCTTTGCTTCTCATTTCATGGCCGAGCTCCATCCTCCATTATGAACTAATGTCACTGTTTATTCATGCCACAGCACATCAGTACGATATTGTGATGCAATTTGCACACAACACATCAAGGAGTCCGGACGGACCCCCTTTTGAATTCCATCTCTTTTAGATGGGGTCATCATTGCACGGCCAACTTTGTCTTGCTACTTGATAGAACTTTGATACTGCCGCCCAAATATTTCTTGGAGAATAAACAGCGCTCCACATGAAATGATTGAATTAAATCACAATCAAGTACATGCTGCGGGATGGCTTGAACAAACAACTACCTCACATCATCCAAAAAAACAATTTAATTCAGTTTTGTATTCATCCTGATGCATTTTGTCGCTGTCAAAAGTTGTAGTTAGTCTCGCCACTAAATTGTTTGTCCAGTCGTATTGACCGACAACAGCCTCGCTTTTGTCACTCTAAATGTTAACTAATTCAAAAAGTAGCAAATGTTTAGTAGACCAAAGAGTTTTTTGTTGATGTGCATGCCTATTGTTTTGTATGCGGTATACTTGCATTCAGATTCTTTTTTGTTTTTGTTTTTTTCCTTCTCACCTATCCACAATGCAATGCCGTCCCCCATGATGCACCTCTGCTTGCTGTTACCTGTATGTTAATACGCTTGATCCCATTGGCCCACTGCCATCATGTGCTCGCTGCCTGCTAATTAAAGACTCAGTCGACTGCCAAAGCAATGAAGCGACCCCTCGAGGCAACTGTAGACCTGGTACTTTGACCTTTCACCTTTTGCTTTGCATGTAGCTTCTTTAATTGTACTGTAGCCACTCACAAAGTTTAAGTTGGCTCTTTTGCTTTTGTGAAACGCTGTAATGCACTTGGAACTTTCATAGTCTATTAACGTACACCAGTGGCAATTGCAGCTTTATATTAATGAAAAGAGTTTAATGATAAAATTATTCTATCTGTACAATTTTCTGAATATTCTTGCTAGGGTGTAGTTTCTTGTCCATTTTTTGCCTTTATACGTTGAGCATAATCAGACTGTAGAGTTGCAAGTTCCTTGTTGATTTTTCCTCGTATAAATGGTGTGCTCGTGTTTGTTTTTCCCGGTGGCCAGGCGTTTCCCCACAGCGTCCTTCAGCCACTACCAAAGAGAGCGGCACTGGAGAAGAGCAATGGTGCAAACTCCGTATTTAACCCCAGTGTCTTGCACTATCAGCAGGCTCTGGCCAACGCACAGCTCCAACAGCATGCTTTCTTTCCCACAGGTAAGTGAAGACAGGGTAGATGAGTTACTATGGGCCATTTTGGTGGAAACTGGAGAGTCAATTAACTCATTCAGTTAAAATGGATCTTTGACGTCTATATCCACCAATGGCGGTGAATGAGTAAATTAGGGCTTGAATGTCGTGTCTCTGAAGCTACTGATAGCGTTATCATGTCAAGTATCTCGAGGGCCATCGTGAGTTTTCATTTCAACACTATGAGCTCAGTTGCGCCCTTCGTAGAAGTCTCACCTTGATGGTCCAGCTGAGTCAGCTATTCTGAACTGTGGCTAAAACATGAGCCTGTAAGCACGCCCATCTGCAATCAGGTTTGTGTTGTGGGTGATGGGTGGGCTTTTGGTGGACTAATATCAGGTTCCCTGTGATATTATGTATGAGAAGAAAGCACCATCTTCATTTTCAAGTATGGCTGCAGATTGGATTTAAAATATAATATTCAAACGTCTTGTACAGATCTATAACTAAAGGAGCTGTTTAAGTCACCTTAGCTAAATGATGAGGCTTGGCCTTGCTGATGTTTGGCTGCACATTTTGTTGCTAATCGACTTGGTCAGCGGGAACCCCTCTGCTTGCATTCCATCAACACTGTAACTTTGTCTAATCTGTGGCTCTCCTCTATGTCAATTAATTCATACGCCCTCCCCACTCCCTCTTTTCTCTTTGCATGAAAACACCAGGGTCAGTCCTGTGCATGACGCCTGCTAGCAGTCTTGGTAGGTTCTGGCCTTCACTTACGTTTTGTTTCTCCTTTTAGCTCACACTCGGCACCCACGCACACATTCACTACATGGAACAACTGCGGATGATAATTGCATGTTGTTGGACTATTTCATTTCAGTGTAAACCAAACGTCAAGTGGTCGTATTGTTTTGTTTTAAACACAGAGACGCTGCCTTGTTATGTTGTTGATCGGAGAACTTCAATTAGATACTCATCCACTTAGCTTTCTTGGGGCAGGATGGGAATAAAAAAAATGTCCACGCTAACAAATCATGAGTAAAGGCTGAATGAAGCAGAATTTTTAGAAAGATGAGCTGGAGGGTATTCCAGAAAGCAGGTTCTCTGAGGATGATAAGACTGAAATCAGGGTTGCTAGTTCCAAGAAGAGAACTAGTAAGTGAAACTCTTGAGTCACTCATGGCAACTGACTCAGTCCTCGATCCTAACTTGTGATTGTAATCTGCTTGTCTCCTCTTTTATCCTCATGGTTTTTTTTTTCTCTTGTTTTCTTTTCTGTCCTCTTCCTCGCTTTGCCTTGTGAATGGTTGCATGCCATCTGCTGGTGTAACCCTAACGACGGCTTGCTGGCTCACTGTAACATCCGCCGCCGCCATTACCACCGCCATCTGCGACAACAACAAACAAACAACAACACTGACACGCACGTGACACGCCTGTTTCCATGACTGTCATACTGCACCAACTCCTGCGCTCTCGCCCTGCTCTTTCTCATCCTCAAAACAAAGTCCCAATGATGTACAGTGCTACGCCTGCTACTGTCTCTGCAGCAACAACTCCAGCCACAAGTGTCCCCTACGCAGCAACAGCTCAAGCCAATCAGGTTTGCTCTTTTTAAAGCTTTCTTTCATCAGTCCCCGGAGCTCTGAAGAAGTCTTGCCCTCAAATACAAAGTGGTCGTAATGCCACGCCAAGCCCCTCCTTCTCTTCCACCATTTTGGTGCCACTCAAGCAAGTGGGAGTCTCCCAGGGAGCAAAGGAGCCTCCTGCACGGCCTATTAAATTTCCCGAGAAATGCTTTGGCGCTTTGGTCAAGTACTTCTTCAGAGCTCCCACATTTGCAATGTAGTAGTTGCGCTATGTAGCACCACTTCCTGGTTCTGTTCTGCATGTTTTTTTTTTTTTTAGTTTTCACGTCTCTGATTGTCCAATACTTTACTCCCCTCCATCTTACAGCAGGGGAATCACTTGTTATTGCTTGTGTGCTACGCAACCACACAGAGTTAGCACATTCATATACATACATTCGGGACATTCTGGTTTCAAACTTGCTCTGCGCTATAAATAGTGTGACATCATAGCAGTGCAACATCACTTGCCAAGTGCTGACATTATTCCTGGCAAGCAATACAAACAGCAAAAATTACTTTTGCGGACAGAATCCACAGTAATTTTAAATGTTGCTTTTTCCTTTCTTCTTCTTCCACTGTTACATTTAATTGTGACATAAAACAGTGACAGTCGTCAGTCACCACAGACTGTAATGTGTTGCTATTAAAACAACAAAGAAGTCAGAATATTATCCAGAACACTTTATCATTATGGTTAAAACTAAAGCTAGTAGTAGCCCGAGGATGAATTTACATTGCATGGTTGAAGTGACAGTCCCAATTTTTTGCTCAATTGGGATATACGTACATGGTGGCAGCGCAAAGAGAAAAAGAAAATACATGGATTCAAAGATGTCCTCATTTCAGAATCAGGCCGCCTTCATATGAGGATATAAATCTGCTAACCACTCAGATATCTGCCAGTCCAAGCGCCAGTGGAGCATTAACACAGACCGGATACAAACCAGCAATGCAAGCTTGACCTCATCCGTCTGTTCTGTTGAGTGACGTAAACTACTCTTTCCCAAATTTCATTGTACCAAGGCGCATATTTCACATTGGGAAAAATGTCACGGTACACCACTTAAGAAAATCAATAAAACAGAGATTATTTGTGTACTTTCATTCATTCATGCTTAGAAAATGCACTGATCGCCCACGTGCGAGTAATGGACTGGCACTGTCTCCACATTTAGGAGCAAAATGAATTCAGGGGAAGTCTGAAGCTCTGCAAACAACAAGTTTTCTCTTCTAATGTGGGCCAGTTGATCAATTAGCGCATTTCCCAAGAGATCCAGCAATGTCCGCCTTATTCAGTGCACAAGATGACGTGAGAGTTGTGCCAGGCTGCTTTACCGTATCAAATACCCTGAACATCTGACAGTTCTTAGCTGAGAAGAACATCACCATGCTGGAGATAGCCTCCTCACTCACCCAACCTGGTTCAGGGATTATTTTTTTTTTTTTTTTTGTGCAATCATTAGTGACGATCTGGCAATGTTTGTCATTTCCTGCCACATGGGAGCTCTGTGGGGACATTTCCAGTAATTGTCTGCAGGAAGTGGTGCCACAGTTTAAACGTGCATGTGGAATAAGTGAAAACGGTGATGTCATTCTGTCTGCCACCGTGTGACCTCGCGGCTGGCCCCTCCCCCCTCACGAGAGATGGTTTCCCTGGCAACATTGAATAAACAATTATTTTTAGATACTGTCAAGACACACTGGCCACAACTTTAGGTACATATTAAAGACACCTGCTCTTATCTGTCTCAATCACATGTGCGTTTGACATGAATGGCCAAAGTATATACATTCACTTTTACACATAAAGACAGACAATATTTAAAATGTTATTGAGTTAGAGTGAGCCGGCACACATACCTTTTTACTTTAACTTGCATTGGTCGTAGGTTACAAATTATACGACAGCGCCCCCTTCTGCCGTAGGCTGGATTTTTATCCCATGACACTCCCCAAGTGACACGACTCCTTTCCCAAAGAAAAAACTATAAAGCTATTGTCAAAATTATTTTTCCATTGAATTTATTAGCTGGTTGTGGGCAGGATCAAAAAAAGGGTTCTTAAGCCCTATTTGGAATTTTAAATAATATTTAGGAATCACTTTCACCTCAGCTCCAGTTACATTTTCTCTCAGGACACCCGTATTTTACACATAAAATATGTATTTGTATTTTGTGCATGTATTATTTGAGATTTCATGGAGGGAAAGAGATTAATCTGTATTTAGACATCAATTGCGATTGGGTTGTTACGTATTGCGGCCGAAAAACTGGCTTTCAGAGATCGCAGTCCGTGAATTTGGACACAGCACGAGTTTGTGCTGCATATATTTTATGTCTGGCACTCTGTTTGGGCAGCTAAGGTTTTGAGAAGACATTATTTGTTTGCAGCAATTATAATTTCTGTTTCAGTTGGTTTTATACAACTGGGCCATCATTTCCGCTACTTTATTTCTGATGGGCAATTTGAGCGTCTGTGCATGCAGATTTTTTTTCATGTTTTCCATATGGAATACAACTGAACTGTGCATCCAAACACTAACCTGCAGAGTAGAGATTTGTCTCTCTCCTATGAGTAATTGGATATAGATCCAAAGGGCAACAGAAAAGCAAATGTTTTGATTCTGAGGAAAATGCAATTGAGTGCTGGGTAAAATATCTCAATAAATGTTTCTCTCTGTCTTTGTGTGTCTCTCCCTGCAGATCATTCTAAAGTAAACACCACAAAAGCGCTGGATTGTGAAGGAGGTGCACTCCAAAACCCCAATCTGCTCACGTGTAAATACTATTTTACCTCTCCCATAGAGGTGCAGCAACCTGCATGCTAAGAGTCTCACACATAAATGCACTTATGGCAGTGTCAGTGCAACACACAGGCACCATATAGTGTGTATGATTTTTTTTTTTTTTTCTGACTCTAAAAGTCAAATATATTGGTAATGTACGTATTGTGGTTGACACAGAATAGATACACCACAGTGGTCATTGAAACCCTTTCTTGATTATTTATTTGAGGAATTTCCACACAATTTCTGTCCTTGTTTCGTAAACAACAATATGCTGGATTTGCACTTTGACGTTATGGTGCACTCTATTGTACTTAGACAGTCACGGGAAACTTGTAAACACACTGACACGCTTTGATGGCCTCAAGTGTTTTTGTCCAGTGGTGTGAGAGTGGCTCTCCTCAGAATGGAATGTGGCAGCTCAAAAGGGGTCCCGCACATACTGCATCTGCCCTCGATGACCTGAATCGTATCAACCCTGGAAGCATTTTGCCAAAGCCCGACCTGGAGAAGATGTTTTTTTTTTGTTTTTTTAACCATGTCCCAAAGCTGCTTGGAACAACAACACAACGATGATTTATGGAGGTGCCGCCTTTTTAAACTGCATCCAGCTGGGGTGGTCGGCTTGGTGCTCCGAGTCAGTGCCAAGGACTTGATGGGGCTTGGTCCCAGACATCCCAAGCCATGTGTGTATGTGCGTGCGCATGAGAACGGATAGTCTGCCGGCAGACATGGGAGCATGGCGGACTCGGTGACGGCATGTTTTGGTGCTTAACCAAATGCTGAAGACTTGAACTCGAGGGCTACCTGGCTCCACAATCACCCGCAATTCTCTTTCACCCTAGAAAACTGTAGAAGTGCCTAAACATGCTCACCTGGATGATAGCCAGTTGCAGACAAGCTGGTGTCACGTTTAGCGTGGGGGAAGAAAAAAATATATTTTTTTCTACCAACTGTCCATTGAGATCACAAGTGTCTTTCTGGATCACCAACTAGCTCTCACAATGTACCATCATTTATTACCGGTAATTTACAAGAGGAATATATAAGTGAGAAGGTTAAAAAAAAAAAAAAAAACTTGCGTGTAATGTATATATGTAATTTAGTTTCTGGTTATAGAATTGTGTTTAAAGTTTGTGCTATGTGTGCTTTCAAAATATGTTTGGACTTGGCTCCACCTGCACTTCAAGCAAGTCAAGGACATGAAATGTTCTTGTGTTGTTTTTTTAAACCAATCGGCATATTTCATAGTGTAATACGTTTTAAAGATAATTTAGTAAAAAAGATTTTTATTTGTGTATGTTCTAGCCCAAAACAAATGTAATTTCATGGTGCTTGATGACCATAGACAATCCACAACTTTGGGTTTCATTCTCCTTGATTGTCTTCATGCATCTCGTTGTGTGTTTTATTTGTGATTGGGGCTTAAAAGGTTTACTCTTAATTTATCTTTACTCTTTATTGATCTTCGCCCTCACGTTAATTACTATGTTGTAAAAATATTTGAAATGAATGTAACTTATTGAGCTGTGTCACACCGTGCTTTGTCAGCGGTGTGGAGGTGGAAGCTTCCAAGTCCACCTATAGACTGCTGGAAGCTGCTAGACCTAGATGGCCTTCTTGCTGGAAAGAGGGAGGTAAAAAAAAAGAATGATGTTTCAGAAGTGAGAGTGTAGGAATAGAGTTGCTTGTGTTGTTGGAGAAACAAAAATATGTTTATTGTATAGATGACATTTTAGCCGAAAAAAAAAAGAGAAGGAAAACTTTTAAAAAGGGTGTACTCTGGTATGCTAGTATTTCATAACAATATTAAGTTGTTGCTGTGGCAACCAAATGTTGCAGTTGCTAAAGTTTGGTATTTTTGTAAAAGACATTGTTTGACCTACCCCCACCGAATTACGTACACAAGTTAGATTGTAGTCAAGACATTAACATTTCTTATTCTTCACTGAGATTGTAACCACAAACTAATATTTTCACTAGAAAACAACAGCCGCTGTAGAGCTGTGACACTCACTAGAATGAATCACCATATAAGTATATAAATATGTACACACAATAACAAAATCTATTAATGTTGATAAGGACCTTCAGGCTCTTTACTGATTTGATTTATTCAGTGTAATGCAAGAGTTAAGGTTAGCACTTTTCACAGTGGAGATTTACAGCAGTCAACCATGTGTTTTTTAAGTGAATGTAGTTGGGGGGGGCGGTGCACTTGAGACGTCCTTGTTTTACCCACAAAGTCCTTGTTTTACCCACAAAGTCCTTGACGTGTATTTTAAGCATAGACAGTGGATGGTAAGAGAAGGCCAACGGAAGAACTTTGGTTCTCTGAGCAGACTCTGGGTATCCAAATTCATTGCCTTATCTGAAGTCTGTTGCGTGTATATTGTTTTTTTTTTTTTTAAACTATTTGTAGAGACGTTCTTTACTCGACCCCTTCGTACTTTCATTTCAAATAAAGTTATAACTATTGCTATGTGAAGCCATGTTTTTTGAGTGGAAGCAGTACAACGGAGTCACCAGTCGAGGATAAGGAACTTGTTGACCCCTGTGTGAGAAAGTGTAATTAATTGTTTTGGCCAATAGAGGGGGCCACACGCGAGACGGTTGGAGACTCTGCCATCCTTGCTTCTGTGCGCCCAACCAACCATTCAATAGTTTTGCTGTAATCTTTTTAGGAGAAATGTATTCTTTATATTATGTTCCTTTTAGTCAAATGTGCTTTGGTTCCAGCGAGGTAGTGTAAATTCTATCGAAAGAAAGAAATAAAAGTCAATGTCACCTTTGTGGTTGTCTCTCATCACTCCATGGGAAAGCTGGGCCAGTTGAAATGCTACATAAAAAATATTACCCATAACAAGAAACATTTACCATAATACTCCACCAAATAGTAATATTTAAAAAAATTATCGGAATGGTCCTCGGCAAGGACGGCTCTAGGATTTTTTTTCTCTATAGATTTATAAATAGTGGGGGGGCTAAGAAACCAATTTATTGATATATTTTATTCATGATTACTGAAAATGAAAAACACTTCTAGGTAATAAAAATATGTAACAGTATAATCGTTCTTGTTTATCGGACTAGCCTAGACTAACGCAATTGTAAATTCATGATTACTGAAAATGAAAAAGTCTGGCTGGGAAATACTTCTAGGTCATAATAATAATCGTTTTGTTAATTAGACTGAGACATTGTTCTGATTTTTTGACTCCAAATAAGAGAACCATCATTACTAAGGTTTAATTGTGTTCCACTTGTCAATAATCTACTGTCAAGTACAACTGTGGACTAGTCTGTTATTGGCAATGTTTATGTGATATTTTCTGTTGTATTATTTTCTAATGTTACTTTATGTTTTCGTTACAGTGCAGATCGTGGGTGTACCTAATATAGTGTACGGTAAGAGTTACCTCCCTTCTATTATACGTGACATGCCGGAAACGTCTGCCTGATGCACGGAATCCAAAGGCGTGGATTCCCTGCACTTTTTTTTTTTTTTTTTTTTTTTTTTGTCTTCTCGGGGACAAAAAGACATTCGCCTTCCCTTCCACTGATCGTCGCTGCACACTGAAGGGGGTGAAATGTCGTTTTAGCACATTTGCAAGATGTGCAGCCGGCTCGTTTCTAATTATAGCCAGTCTTATTTCTGCCTATTGCATTATGGATGCCTGTGGAAGGGGGTTCCGTCCAGATAGCGTGGGAACGTCTCCGTAGAGGCTGAATGCAACATCCCCTCCGCCTGCACCGCATTCGGCGCGTCGTGGCCGCGGCGTGAGCGCACAACGCGAGGTCGGGATGTGGCGGATGTGAAAGCGGGGCGCGATGCGGGAGTACAAAGTGGTGGTGCTCGGCAGCGGCGGGGTGGGCAAGTCGGCCCTGACCGTGCAGTTCGTCACCGGAACATTCATCGAAAAATATGACCCGACCATCGAAGACTTCTACCGGAAGGAGATCGAGGTGGACTCGTCCCCGTCGGTGCTGGAGATCCTCGACACGGCCGGCACCGAGCAGTTCGCCTCCATGCGGGACCTTTACATCAGGAACGGCCAAGGCTTCATCCTGGTCTACAGTCTGGTCAACCAGCAGAGCTTTCAGGACATCAAACCCATGAGGGACCAGATTATCAGGGTCAAGAGGTGAGTTTGCAATTTGCAGGGTGTGGATGGACGGACGGACGGACGGACAGACAGACAGACGGACAGACAGACAGGTAATATTCTACTGTAAACTAAGCAGCATCAGGCTATCTTAGTACTTGGATGGGAAGCTTGAAAACAAAAAAACAAAAATGGGAAGAATATAAATTCATAAATATACACAATGAGTGTAGTGACATTTTGTGTTAAAAAGCAGCTGCTGAGCCCTGCGGTTATACACTCACCCACATGACTAGCTCGGGATGTTCTTCTGATCACTTAGTTCAGACCATTACTCAACAAATCCACTGAGCTCATCCCACAAGCTCACAAGCACAGTTGGGCCTTATCTTGGATGGCTTTCATAAGATGACAAGACTGTAAAAAGTCCCTTTGAAATATCATGTGACTGACAGGGCCTTGTTATGCTCGACACTCACTGATCTATTATAAACAGTTTAGGATGAGGAATGTTTGATGAGCAATTCAAAAATATGCAAATTTTGCTCCTGGTGCATTTAGTGTCACTGCATGTTAATGGTTGTCTGTTGATATGTGCCCTGAGATAGACTAAGCGACGTTCCTATCAAGTCAAGTCAAAGTAATAAAAGGCCACGTTATCAGATGCCTCTGCAATTATGCTAAGGTGATGATTCCGGGGTGTAAATTGTGTCGAGTGTAATAAAGCCTTCCCATTGGGCTCGGAAAACAATTCCTTAGATAGAAAATTCACACGTGGTCAATTTAGCCTTGGAGAGCGTTTTAACATGAGTGTTTTTTTGCATCAATACAAAGCAGTATATGTCCAGCTATGTTGTGATGAGTAGCTCAACTAAAGATATTTTTGCACCATATTTGCAACTCATTTTGATGAGAATTAAAATAACCTGCAAATGGAAAAAAAAAATGCTTGTGTGTGTTTATGCTGTGCACAAATGAGTCGTAATTCGACCACTGGTTCGATTGGGCATGGCATAATGAATATCGATTTATAATTTTTCTCACTCGGATGAGATAGTGTGACATCACAGCAACTGTCGTTTTGTTGTTAGAGCGAGTCTGACAGTTACGGACCAACTGTACCCCGACACCATCAGTGACTCACATAATAATTTATTCAGGGTGGTTATTGTTACTGGTTATTGTTTTGGTCCAATTTTAGATTCATCTGCTCGTATTGTTTTTTTGGTAGCTGGCTCAAAGCTAACCAGAGCGCCGGCGGCATCCGTGTAAATAAAATGGCAGTTCTGGTGATGGCAAGTCTCATTCGAATCTGCAAAATTATAAATCGATCATCAATTAGGCCATGTTTAATCGAACAAATGAACAAATTATGATATGTTTGTGCACAGCACAGGTGCCCACCAAGTGTGCATGTGGCATATGAATAGTACATACCCTTATTTCACACAACTCTGCTTCTCAAGTGGCTTTTTACGCTGTAAGAGACGCATTCTTATATAATCATAACATCTGTCTGATTAGTCTATGTTTGTTGGGGTTTTTTTCCTTCCTAATTTCACTGCAGCTTGCAAAAGTCCATTTAGAATGAGAAGAATGGAGGGTTCAACAAAACAAGATGGCCCTGCACACTCGTACTGAGATTCAGTACAAATGCCATGTGAATTTAAAAATTACAATAATGTCATTTTTATATTTATGCTACGTAATTACCTTAGTCATACACACACTTTATGATGATTGCCAATTTATTCTAATTTAAGACATTATTTACAGTACCGGGTACTCTGGTTTCCTCCCACATCCCAAAAACATGCTTGGTAGGCCAGTTGCCCCTAGGTGTGAGTGTGACCAGTTCAGGGTGTCCCCCGCCTACTGCCCGAAGACTGCTGGGATAGGCTCCAGCATGCCCGTGACCCTCATGAGAACCATAACCGGTTCAGATAATGGAAAAATGAGTGTTGATTGATTTGTGTTTGTATATGATACTGTCAGTCAGTTAGCAGCAGAGACAATGTGACACCGGGGCCAGGGTGTGCAAAAGTGCTAGTTAAGCCCCGCCAGCATTTTATTTAAAATCTGGGTTAGGCTCTAGCACACCCACAACCCTTTAAGCAGTTCAGAAAATGGATGAATGGATTCCAAAATAGTATCCATCCATCTACTGCTTATCCGGGCGGGGTCAGGTCGAGGATGCAGCGGCTTCAGCAGGGAAGCTCAACGTTCCATCTCCCCATCTACTTCTTCCAGCTAGTCCGGAGACATCTCAAGGTTTTCCCAGGCCAGCAGAGAGACAATGTGTTGATTTTTTTTCTATTTATTCCATTTTATTTTATCAAGTCGATGTATTCAGATACATTTATTTAAGTAGGCTATACATCTACTTTAAAACTGTGAATAAATTCAACAAAAAGTTCTTTCAGTGCATTTTAGGACCGTTAAGATCAAACTGCAGGCTGATTTCTTCCTTGTCATGTGCGGGGCCTCACAAGGTCCCATGATGATGATAACGACTCCCTCTTGGAGTCTGCTTTTACTGTAGGAAAAAAAACAAAACAATGCTTTTCCGCTGGTGCAGACGTTCCAACGAGCACCAGATGAATTTTGCGGTAGACAAGGGGCTCGATTGGCCCGTCGCAAAGAGTTAATAAGGCACCCTGTGCGCGTTGTGTTCGCGGGGCATCGACATCACGTTATGGACGCTTTAGGAGATCATCCTGCTGATCCAATTTTGTGCTGAGCCAGCCAACAACATGCGGTGAAGTTGCATGAACCCACTCACCAGAACTTAATGGAATTGAGTTGGGTTTGAAGCCAAAAAGACATCAGGCGTCCATTAGGGAGTCGTGTAAACTGGAATGCGGGGCTCTTATGTGGGAAAGAATGTGTGCTGCAGACATCTGCTCTCACACGAGCTTGCATGCTATTCCATGGCGCAGGTTACAAAATAGCATTGTGCCATTCTGTGACTTCCAGCGTCATACTTTTTCCCGACACACAATCGGATCATCTCGTTACGCTTGTGCTGAATCGGTTGGGGGTGAAGCCGCTTCAAAGTTGCCTTTTCACGCTGCACTGATGCTGTGTCTAATAGCAGGAGGGGAGTGGGAACAGGGCGGAGCCCAAACAACGCATCTCAGGGGGCTCCCCAGTGTGGCCTCAAAGAAGCATTTGGACCTCAGGCTTTTAGCGTTGGCCAAGAGCAAAAAGCAAGTCATTAAAGCGGTCAGTCTTTTGGAAAGCAAGCAATGAAGGGACATCAGTCAAGTGCATGCAGCCCACTTCTCATATCTGTTGACCACCAATAATAAATAAATAAACTAATATTACTTCTCTGACTCTTTTGACGAGTCACGACAATGAGAACATGGTTGAAATTGTCACACCAGGTCTGCTGGACTGGTCCAATCTCTTTTTTTTTTATTGCTAAGTAGCACAGAGAGCCAGAAGATTAGTGGAGGACTTCTTCTAGAACTCACACACAACTTCTGATGTTGTGTGATTTGTTGGTGTATTTTTTGTGTGGCACACACAGATTGGCTGCAGCTAATGAGCAGCAGATGAAGAATTCAGCATTCAAGCCCTTCATCCTGATTTGCTTGCTGCTGCTTTGAGGCTTGTGAAATTGCAATTTTGCACAGCAGGTAGCTTTAATAAGGCTACGTCTGCCCTGAAGATATAAGCGAAAGATCCCAACTTTTTTTTTTTTTATTACACAAGTAAACATTGCCGCTCTTTGTGTTATGTTCCCGGCACAGCAACCCTTAGCGGTAATTAGCTCCAACAAAAGTGTGACTCAGTATTTTAATGACAATAAAGCATGTTTGCAGCTTTATAGCCACATTAAGAACAAACATGAAGGTTGTTGGGCTACATGCTCCCTCTAAGGCACAGAGAAAGTTGCATCTCAAGTAGAAATCGTGAAATATTAAACACACTTTACATTTAATTGTTTTTTTTAGGTACAGTGAAAAATGCACTTTTAACAAGCAAATATATTAGCACAACTAAAATCGTACCAAATAAAATGTATGATAGCTGGACTGAGGCAAGAGGTGGATATCGCCGTAAAAAAATCAATAACTCTGTCAAATAGGGCAAGAACATGGGAAGTTTAATATATGACAACATTTAGAAGTGTCAATCGTTAAATAACCGATTATCAAAATTCTTGACGATACAATACAAAACAAAACAACTTTAATTATGCAGTGCATTTTACGACAAAAGGGGGGCTCACAGTTAGGAGGGTGCAAATTCGAGTCCACCTCCGGCCATCAAAACATCAAGTCCCATATCTTACAGAGTGAGTCTTACAATTCAGTTAGTTGAAATTATCAGAGACTCCTGAGGTGCATTGCCTTCACATGATGTTTTCCAACCAAAAAACACTAACTGCATCAAAGTGGCACCTTCTGTTTAATTGTATAAGCGAACATAATTTGGCCAATTGATCGCTGACCCGCCAGTGTCTTCCTACTGGGGGCAACACGAGCATTCCAATGAAACGCCACGCAGTAGATGACGAATCCCTGCGAGGCAGAGCAGTGGCAGCGTGCAGCCCAGCATGGCAACAAGCAAGCTCTTCAGCCGCTACATCATTCCCTGTGTCTTTGTCGATATATTTAGAGTTTCTCCTCCGAGACTGTCAGCTTGCATTTGCCCACGTGGCTCTTGTCCTTGTTCACACCCTCAACGCACACACAGGTCGGATGACGAGCATGGCCACTCTTCCGTCCTTTGTAAGGGATGCGGCTGCCTTCCCTCCGGGATCTCACAAAAGCAGAGGCAGGAAGCCACAAATCAGCATCCTATTGGTGGACACTACCTGGAGAAGAGTGTCAGTCAGACAACCAGCTGAAAAAAAAAGACAAAGAATTGATAAATGTGGTTTCTAAAAAGAGTCAGTGAGGTGTAGAGAAGCACTTTCCATGCAGGCATTGTGTGTTCATGGTCGGAAAGTGAGCATGAATGGTTGGCTGGTTACTTTGTGTTCCCTACCATTGACTAGCACCAGTCACAAAGCGTGACAAGTGGATGCTAAGTGTGTAATACTTCATCTCATTGGAATTTTTCCGAATGTCAGAGACCCTTATCAACTCATTCACGGCCAGCCCAATCAAAACGGATCTTTGATGTCTATATTCGCCAATGGTAGTGAATGAATAAAGAAGTGTCTTTACTTCTCTCTCGCAGTAGCTGTTTTCAGTTAGTATTCCCGTTATCCATGAGTCGCTCCAGGCTGGGGCTCCATCTAGCGATGGCCCAGGGGGGAAGAGAGACGCGTATTTTGCAATAGCAATCATTGCCATTAGATGCGTCGCTTGCATGCCAAGCAAAGGCATTGTTACAGAGAGGTTTTCGTTTGTCGTGACAGTTCTCTAATGGGACCGCCCACAGATATTAGACACCCACGGAGGACTGGCAGCCTCCTGGGAAGCTGCTTTTGTCGCTTTCCTCTTGCTCCACTGTGCTTGGTTCTTGTGGTTTCAGCAACTGACAGTATGTAGGCCGACACTCGCTGCATCAATGAGTTTCGCTCGGAGGCATCGGGAAGGAAGTTCCTGTCGGAGTGTTTGTACCAAATATGGCTTTGTTTTTTCTTTCCAGGTACCAGCAGGTGCCGGTGGTGCTGGTGGGGAACAAGGTGGACCTGGAGGATGAGAGGGAGGTGTCGCCCGGCGAGGGCCAGGCGCTAGCAGAAGACTGGGGCTGCCCCTTCATGGAGACCTCTGCCAAGAGCAAGACGATGGTGGATGAGCTTTTCACCGAGATCGTGCGGCAGATGGATTTTTGCCCACTGCCAGACCGCAGAGAGGCGTGCTGCCCCGCCTGCAGCGTACAGTAGCGGGTTGACAGATCCCAAGACGTGGACAAATAAAATCATGATGAGAGAGTGAAGTTGGAGAGGACTCAAGGAAAAATGTTGCTGTTGCCATTTCTTATTTCCGTGTCAGTCACGCGCTTTGGCTGAGAGGCATGCTGGGAAATGTAGGAAAGCACCCGGTGAAGCAGACAATTGAGATGAAATCTAATCCCTTGGACACAGGGTGGATTTTCTTTTGAACTTCCACATCCATCAGCCCCCTCCTGGTAAACAGCCAATTTCAGGGGCTTTCCCAAAGGCGGCGCAGTGCCAAAAACCACCTTAAAAGCCATCAACAAAGAGGATCGGAACCCTAAATCATTTTGGGAAGCCAAGAAAAAGACAGCGGCAAATATACAACATCTGTCCTGTTTCCTTTCTGCACTCCTCTTGGCGGTGCAAAGATCAAACGGCAGATTTCTACACCGATGTCAAACAGCACCACTGTGAAGGTGTCACCCCAGAGGTCGGCCCAGCAGTCGGCCCGCCTAACAATGAATGAATGAATAGATGAATGAATGTCCCAAGAATAAAAAGCTGCACCTCTTGAGGAGATATCCCAAACATGGATGATGTGTGCATGAAGTCATACTCTCACGCTGACCTCGAGTACAATCTCACCCAAAGAGACAATGTCAATCAATCATTATTGAAATGTGCAGACACTTGACACCTTACAGATGATACAAATGCCTTGTATGCCTAACATGGTAGTGACAGTGTGTCTTGAATTGCATTAGTTAGTGGATCTCATCAACACTTATTTTCAACTCAAATAAATAAAAACATACATCTTTATGCACCACTGTATCATGTTGTTTTGTGTTCCTTTTCTCTGTGCAGTCAGTCCAACAACATGCAAGTTAATCTGGGCACCACACTCACACTGATAATCTGGATGAAGTGCAGCCCGAATCCCCCTTAAAGTTTAAAAAAAGGCCACATGTCAGTGAAATATTTTCCTTCGTGATAATCCTGCTGAGAGTAATTTCAGTCAGTAGTTGACAGTCATTAAACCGATTCAATATTACCAATATTCAAATGTTTATGGTCAGCAACAAATTAAATAGTCAATAAACAAGTGATCTGAAACTAGAGAGAAGATTTGACGCTAAATGAAGCACACATTGATCATCTGACTGTTTGTTCTGGTTCTTCTACAACGACTCTTTGTTCTATTTGCACTTCTGGACCGTGCTGCTTTCTCACATGGTACCATGACAAGGTTGTTTGAGGGTAGGAATTTGCGATTGTTGATGGAGATATGGGACAAATCTTTCTTTATTTGCACCATCCTCAATTTCCATGCTAACTTCCAATTGTGATCAAGTCAAGGCAACAACGAAGGAAGGAGAACTGTTTGCTCTATGTTCTTGATTAATTAAAGATTGTCACATCATTTATGTGTCACACATCAATCATTTATATGTCTGAATTATGACTTACAAAACATGTTGACTTTAAAATGCATTTTTCAAAACAACAAAACAAAGACTGCCTGAAATTAATGTGGAGCAGAAAATATCCACATATTTTTCCATCTGGCTATTATTTACTTGGAATCACTTGGCTCCATCCAAACTCTCTTCTAGTCTCCTAGTGAAAACAGACCTTTTTCTGCCGAAAGGCTTTGTGATGTGGTTGATTTATATTTTGTTCCTGCAGATGATGTCCCTGATTTGCTGCTGCGATTAGTTCCAGTTTTTCCTGCTGATTTTGGACCTCAAACTCCAGCATTCGTCAAATTCCATTCAAGTGTCATTTATGAAGCTGGAGGACACGAGACACCACAGCAAAGATCATAAATTTGAATGCAATCCAAATAGTATTGTGCAACAACTCATCCGTGTCTTTTGGGGTAACACTGGGGTAAAAGTCTGTTTTAAAAACCATGACGTGGCCTGCTACTTCACATGTATGATGTGACATTGACGCACCCTGATTTTCCATCTGTACGTGGAGGTAGCGGGTCGTTTACGTAAGCGTCGAACTCACAGCGCACAGCGACGCTTAGTGGGCATAATTGTAACTGCGGTCTTGTGAGACAAACGGAACTAAAGCTTCATGATCTCGTTTCTTGCCGGACTCAATGTTGGTGCACAAGAACCTGGCATGGCGTCCTTCAATTTGAGACCGACGGAATAGACGAATAGTCATCGAAAACTATTTCACGATGCTGATTAAGACTGTATGCCAGCGAATCCAACGCCGTAAGTTGCAAACTGCTAGCAGTGACAAGTCGCTTTGATAGAAATGAATAAGTAGTTGATAGAAAGATGTAAAAGCATACCAATGCACCCCAAGTAAATTCAACCTTCATCAAGGGTATTCTTAGTATAAACAGCAATTATTAAGAAACAACTTTTCTATATCAGGTACTACTAACTAAAGGTCCTCAAATTACGACTTTGTTCTGTCCCAATTCCAATAGTATATTAAAGTTAGTGAGGTGTCTTCTAATTGATGTAAATATCTGTTCATTCCAGCACCTGTCAATTTTTGCATCTTCGCAGGTTTCAGGTCGACTGCCGCAGCAGCAGTGCGTGTCGAGGCTCTCAGCCATCGCAATGCAGTCTTCTCCAGAGAACAGGCCCGGCAGCGAGCTCTCTACCCCCGCGTGGAGAAGATCGAGGTGTCCATGCAGGGGCCGGGGCTTGATGGTACTCTGCTCATCATGAACAGAGGAATGTCCACGCCGCTGAGCTGTGCAAGGCGTGAGTTAAAAGGACTGTTGTTCTCTTTTGCATGCATAGACTGTGAAAAAAAACCCTCCTGTATGTCATGCAGACCTGACAGAGCATCACGTGACCAACTCTGCTTTGGCCCTCGTGGATGGGGAACCTTGGCCTCTCCACCAGCCGCTCACTCACTCCTGCACGCTTACGTTGCTCACGTTCAAAGACAGCGACCCCACGTTGGTCAACCAGGTGAACTGTGGAAGTCATTTCTATTTAAAGGAGACATTATCTTGCCCAAATTGAGTCGATTTGCATGTGTGTATGCCACTAGAAGTCTTCACTGCTCCTAAAAATTAGCCAACCTATGCCCTTTTCCCCATCGACAGGCATATTGGCGTTCCTGTACGGCCCTTCTCGGTCAGGTGCTGGAGACGGCGTTCAAGGACCAATTGTCTGTGGAGTTGCTCTGCACACCAGAGGTGCCAGGTATGCTGCTTTAAATCCACTGAGGGGCGAAGTGTCTGAAAGGTTGCAAATGTTATTTTTGAACTCGTATAAAAGTGTAAGTGTCTCAAAACGTGAAAGCCATTCACAGTTGCAAACATTCGCCACTCAGTGGTTGTTTATATTTGAGCTCACCTGGATTTGTCCTGCAGCTTGTTTCACTCATGAATCCCCCCGCAGTTACTTCAGGGGCTTTTCTTTGTGACTTTGTCCTGGACCCTCAGCTGGACCCTTGGACTCCCAATGAGGTTTGATGCCTTTGGTGTATTCGCCGCTGCATTTCGGAACTCCCAGGATCTCACATGCCTGTGCTTGTACTCTAGGAGTCATTGCGCTCTCTGACAAGAGGCGCTCAACAGCTCATCTTCCAGGACTTCCCCTGGGAGCCTCTGGAGGTGGTCCCCTCTCTGGCACTTGAAGTCTTCTCACACAGCAGGTAAATGGATCATACGATGATGTAGCTCAATTTTGTTACTTTTGAGGTTAATTACGCAGTTTGACATTTATCTCTCTATTTCAGGTGTCAACAGGAAGCAGTAGAGCAGAGGGCAGCCCAGAATCCCAAAGGGACAGTGACACTTTACAGGTGACATTGCATACACACCAGAGCATGGTTGTATTTACCGACTGAATTCTCTTTGTACAGATTTATATGAAGCTGCATCTACACACAGGAACATACTGTATAACTAGCCAGTCGTGTAAGAAACTAAATCACATCTGTGTTTACATTCAAAACATGAAACGAATATTGAAGACTAAACAACAACACAAAAACAGACGACGCTCAGTAAAGTCAATAACACGATCAATATTACATAACCTGTGGTTGGCCTGGGTTGAGAGGGATTGAGTCGTAAATAAAAACTCATTAATTAGCTGTCGTTAGCTTATTATGCAATGCTTGCGTGCATGCGCATAGTACATTGTACTACAACGTACTTAAAATGTAAAAGTGGAAATGAAAATAAATAGAAAAATAAATATTAATAGAACTATCAGTCAATATAATAAAACTGCACTATTTTCTGCTGCAGACAATGTCAACACGAAATGCAGAATAAAATGTTATTCAAGTAAGGGGGTGGTCCTAAATGTATCTTGTGTTGAACTATTCGCCTATTGGGAAGGTGACAATTTTTATTTATTTTTTATTTATTTAAAAAAATGTTAATTAATTAATAGACAGCAAATAAATACTTAAATAAAGAACACGTTTACCAACGTTGACTGCTGAACTTGATGCTTGTTACAAATGAGTCATTGTTATTGCTATTTAAAACTAAAATACTACAAACTGCTGTTTTTGGTCAGAAACAATGAAAAATAACAAGCTCAAGGTGACTCGGTCTGTCTACCCTCTAGATGTGGGGACCATGTCCTTTTGAGCGGGGGCCCCCTAGTGGCCCGAACAGGTCTGTGCTTCCAGTACGAGGTGACTGCGCTCCACAGCCTGGTAGCAGGGCGCTGGGGCCTCCATCGGCGAGCACAGGGCCTCTCACTGCCTATGCAGCTGGAGGTAGGATGGATGCTGCTTTTATCATTTTGCAATTGCAAATTTAAAGAACACAACAACAGATGGCAGTGAATGAGATGTTGCTCTCAGATATGTTAACTGTCAAGTGCGATTGCCAAGAATTTTATGTCCATGTGAGTGCTCGTCACGTTGTCTCGTTTGCGCAGGCCCACCACACAGTCTGGAGGAAACTGAGGCAGCGGGCAGAGAAACTGGTGAGAGCAAACATTCCCGTTTCACACGCACATCCAACAGAGAAAACATCAAAGCTAAAGCAAAGCTGCCAACTCAGGCAGGGACGTTACTTGCGAGGCAGCGCTCGGGTCTCCATGCTTGATGCTTGTCCAAATTAGCGCTTGTTCTAAATCCAGCCAGGCCCTTTACCCTGGATGCCCCTCATCCCTCCAGATTTCACACTGTAGCCAGAGGTTAGGATTTAACGTCATATTTTTTATGGCTTTGCATTTACGTTTCTGGCACAGGCTGGGAAAGGACTCTCATGCTTTGCATGAAGGACAAACCGCCTGTTTCTGAAGTTAACATCAAACACACCAATGAAGGAGCCAGTAAAAAAAAAAAAGAACTATTTTTAAATCTCTCCAGACACTCCACGAGGTGCATCGCGACACAAGTCGATTCTAACTGAAGATGCATAAATCTTTGCTATTTAAATTAGGCTGAGTTAATTTTGGATGGAGCCATCTAGGCAGAATATATTCTGCTGCTGCTGCTGCAGCCTTTCTGGCATTCCCTGTGCTTCACTGACTGTGCAGTGCAGGAAAAAGACTACTCATTAATAGGCACACTTGATTTGGCAGCCGATGACATACTATGCTCGGCGGCCTACATTTCCTTTTCACGGGGCCACTGTTATTTGGGGAATTGAAACTGCGCTTTGTTAACGACAAGCGTATGGAGTTGGATGAACGTCAAAAGTAAATGATATGTGGATCAGTTCTTGGTGGAGTTCTGACACGCACGGGATTAGCATGGAGAACCGCCGCTCTGTTTTATGGCTTTGGAGGACGTCATTTCACCCAGCTTGCAATGTTAGCGTGTCCCTTTTGTCCCAGAGCATCACTCTCACAATCACTAGCGGAGCTATAAACTGAAGCCGCCTTGCTGAAGGATGCGATGCGATTGATGTCATTTCTTTTTCCAAGACGGGACGCTAGCGTCTTAATCATTTTGTCTGTGCAAATACACAAATGATAAAGAATTTAGTCATACTTGACATCAACTCTTCACGCTGGTTCAAATCATTCACTCTGGAGGGGAGGGGTGCTTCTATTTCATGCAAACGGAGAGTACATCTTTTGTTACCAGCTAGCTAGCGTGCCGCTCGCTTGGGATTGGGCCGCACAGATGAATGTCAATGTAGATGTCAATTTCATTTCAACACTTGTTTATTCCAGTTGAAGTGTTTATATGGAACATTGTCATTTTGTTTGAGTTCCACGTAAACCTGATGTCATACAATGGAAATTCCGTTATGTCATTTTTTGATAATTGCAACTGACAGTATATTTATCGTATACAACAGTTTGAAGCAAAAGATTAAAAAGACCCAAAAAATCCCTGTTTTCGGCCCACAGGTGAAGGTGCAGCCGCCTCCGGAAGCGACTCCGCCCCCTGTTGTTGCTCCCGCTCCACAGTTAAGCAACCAGTAACATCTGAATTCTACACATGCACACACATTCGCCATGTATTGTCTGAACAATAAAAATTGACAAAACAAAGTGCTGAATAAGCTCCACTTGTTTTCAATGAAATCAAATTAATGGTTTTGTTGTTGAGCGGATGGTGTTGGAACTATTGGGAGTGTGTGTTCCGCACGTGTGCTTGAGCAATTTGCAACAACAAATGCAAAGTGTTTGCAGCGAAATTGTCTTGTTGGCAGCTGTCGTGTACGTCACTTGTCAGACAGGCGGCTGTCGCCTCTGACACATGACGCCCAACACTCATGCTTTCTGTCAGCTTTGTACACTTTCACTTGTTAATAATGTATATGTCGAGTGGCAATATGGAGGAGGATCAACTCATTGGCTTTTCTGCCAAGTTTCATCAGGAAAAAAATAACTTGTATCTATTTTTAATTTTTATCCCCTCATCAATCCCCCCCTACCCTCCCCCAACGTTCTTGTAAAAGCAACATCTCGGGCAGTTTTATTATATCTGGCATCCGTGCGCAGAAAAAGTGATTAGATTGCTAGTCAAGGTTGTCTTGACCTCACAAAACACATTTCATAACTTAACACGCTGAAAATGAAGGAGTCTCCACCAGAGGATATTTTTGCCAACTCTGATCCTACAGAGTCATGATTGTGTGTTTTGTTGTTGTTTTAAAAGAAGGTTCAAGGTAAAAGAACAAAAAAAACTTTCCATGTTGTTTTCAGTTTACGATATGAAAGTGCACTTTGAGATTACAAGTTTACTAGTTTGTGCAGTTGCATACGCCATCACAAAACACAAAAAGTTGGCGTTTACATTTTTTTTTTTATGCACTAGAGGTTTTTCCATACATACAGGATATTTGCTATTATGACATAATACGACTGCTACTCATAATTGAGACATGACTTGTGGAGTTGATTTCTCTGAGGTCAGCCATGTGTGAGAGTGCAGGTGCTGGTGGACAACTGGCAAGTGAAGAAAATCTGGCTTCATGTATGATTCCAAACTTTTCATCACTTCCCAAATCCCCTTTTGATATTTGAGCTTCATGGAAAGCAGCAGACAGCTGTAAGTCTTTGCTCAGGTTGCCGCAACATTTTCAACTCCTGCATCATCTTTTTCACAATCTTACCAGCACATAATTCTCAGGAAGGGGGCTGGGCATGAAATGTCCACTTTGCAGCTGTTTCAAACCCTCACTCACCAAATCAATCGGTCCAACACACGCACGTGCCACACTGCAGCTCATACATGACTCACTAATGTGTTCTCTGATGCACTTTCTCCTTTGTCCTGTTCCCTGTTACAAGGCCAATGCAGCCAGTTGGTCAGATGGGAAGTCGTCGCCATTACTGTACTCCACTCATCCAGTCAACCTTGATGTAGTTCAACTTATGGTAATTCTCCGTTAGAGCATTTATCTGCCAGGCCTGAGATGATTTGTGATAGAATGACACCACATCAGGAGTAGGCAAGGGTAATAAAGACAATATTGCACAGAGGCAGAAAGAGAGAGAGAAATAAATGCAAATGCTGCTATGACAACTGTAACTAATAAAAGAATAACATGAATCCAAAAATATCCAACAACAACTCCATGGATAAACACATGTGTCTCAAAGACAAACAAATTCCAAAGAAGTTGGGACATTGCATAAAAATGTTTTACAAACCAATTCTCATACAAAAATGTAACTCAAACTGCTCTGTATACAAAATCCCCCCACAGAAAACATGCACAGGTTAAAAAGAAAGAAAATCAGTGACCTATGGATTGCATTATGACACAGAGGATCCAAGTGAGGAAACACCAACATAAGGAGCCATCTGCACAAAGAGTAACCAACAGACCGCAGCCCCAGGACACCGATACAGAGCCAAAGGGCAGGACCATGGCCGCGCCCTTTGCAATTCCTACTGCAATAGTCAACAACAGTGAACTAATCTTTAAAAAATGTAAAACTACAGAAAAAAAAAATCTGTGAAGACTAAAATGATTTAAATACAATACCTAAAACTACAAAAAGCAGCATAAAGATGAAATACACTATAAATACACAATAAAATGAAAGATAAACAAACAAATAAATAGTTTAATGCACAATTAAAAAGGTGGGTCTCAAACCTGCTCTTAAAACCAAAACAAAACGCAGTCAGACTCTGAGATTGTCAAGATCTGTCACAGTTTGTTTACTTGTTTTAATGTCATAGTTTTGATTTGCGCGTCTGTGTGCTCGCCCCTCCCCTCCTGTGCTCGCCCCTCCCCTCCATCGCCGTCACCTGCCTCTCGTTACCTGTCATGTATTTAAGTCCTGTCTGCTTGTCACTCCGGTTCGGATTGTTCTCGTCTCATGTCTTCTAGTCTGTTCTGTTTAGTTCTTCACGTCCCTAGTCGAGCATCTATAGTTTGTCTGTTGAGTTCTTCAATAAACCCTGGTTCAAGCTGCATTTGGTCGCCCTGCTCCATTCCGATCATGACAGAGATAGCAAGAAGGCGTAATTTAATGTGAGCTTCACTTGATTGCTTTCAGCTATTTCTTCAGCTTAACAGCAAGCCTGCAAAACTAGCCTGCTATAATGTTATTTTTATCCTTAGTTGCAGAAATGTCCCGATTTCTTTTTCTCTAGGGTCCCAAATAAGAGACGTATCTAAATCGCTCCTTCCTATACCTTCATGCTTATTTGAAGATGATGTAATATTGTATTGGTGCAACTTAACTGTCTTTGTTTGTCCTCCAGTTTTTGTCGCCATTGCTGGAGATGATTGAATCCACAAGCTGAGGACAATCTGGTGTGTCTGGCTTACTTGTGCCTGTTACTCATGTTGCTGATTCCACTGTTGCTATGCTCACTTGTGTCCTATTCTCCCACTTGATGTGCCGTGCACATGACCTCTTCTACTCTGTTGGTTTTTCCTCAGCGAATTTGTCATCCATCATTGTTTGTATACTTTTGAATAATAATAATCGTCATTAAAAATAGTTTGCATGATTGTCAATGATAATGAGGGCAAGCCGACGGATCAAAAATGGTACAAGCCAGCACCTTTCTTGGTGATCTGAAAAACATGAAGATTGCAGATGTATTTATGGGAATAAATTTGACACAAATCTCTCCCCACGCATTGACTTTGGCTCAGACTTGCTTTAAGCCTCAGGATCCTCAAGTAGTGATCTCTTCTGCTCTGTGTACTCTTGGAAAACCGGTGCCTCCCAAGTCCTCATGCTTTGCTTTGGTGCTCTAAACCTGCTTCTATTCAACTGTCTCAACATCTGCCTCGTTCTCATTTATCTTTATGACACTGAATAGCACATTATGCCTTTTTTCCCCCCCATTTTAAACTATACACAAAATAAATGGGGAGGAACGCACAACATGACAGCTTTCACATCAGTGGAAGACTCAGAAAGATGATTTTTATTGTTTAAATTGTTGGTCCGATTTAACGAGAATGCCTGGTTCATGTCAATGTGGTCATGCCCAGTCTATGTTGTGTCCACTTGGCATTGCAGTGCGCGTCTTGGACACGGCGTTGCGCTCTCGCCTCTGCTCGCGTTCAGTAAGCGCCACCCCACCCCGCCCCGTCCCCGCCACCTCCATCCTCATCTCCACCTTAAACGATAGACGAGAGAGGACATACATTGATTAACCCGTGTCTTTGCTCTCACGCCGTTCTGCGCTGACCAGGACGCCGGCATCGCGTCACCAGAAGCTCCGCGTAGGCGCGCCGCGCTCGTCTATCGAACGACCGCGCCGCGTGACGCTGGACGGCGGGTCCGGTCGTTGTCCCCCGCACCCTCACAGGCAGAGAGGTGTGTCGCCCCTGGAAGCTGGATGAATTATCGGAGAGTTGTGAATAAGTGCGAGAAGAAAACTGAGGCTCCGGATCCGCCTCGTCGCTCCGTCGCGAGAAGAAAGGACTCAGCCACAGTTGTGGACGACCATGGAGGAGACGTCCCTATGTGTGGCGATTGTTATTTTAATCATGCAATGTAAGTGGGCCATTGAAAGTATTCTTTTTCCTCACAACTATTCCGATCTGCGCTTGGTGTGTTCTGTCAAAAAAAAAATTTGCACGCGAGAAATGTTTGATTCCACAGGCTAGTCACATTTTGCGCTCAAGTTGAGGAGGCTGCGGCCAAGGGCAGCTTTCCTTCAACTTTGGCACCCCGAGTGCGTGGGCAGTTTGGCGGTGGCGTATGCCCACCTGCCTTGTTGGATGAGGTCATTGGTTAGATTGGCACCAGAGGCTTCAAGCTGATATTGGAAAATAACGTGTGGTGTGTGCCTGCGTGCGTGTTAGGGGGACAAAACATGTCAACAAGAAATTTGACACACACCAGGGAAGGCAGCGTGAGGGAAGTGGCATTGACATGGATGTGATGAGACATTGCTATGAGTGATGCACATTTTTAAGGTCCTTATTTTGCCACCTGTCAGGTCAGGAGTTCAGGGGTGGGAGTGAATGAGTATGTGCACGCACAAGTGTGTGTGTGTATTCGTGTGTTTGCAACCCGGCAGAACTCACTCATCATCTCGCTCTCTGATTGTTGAGAGTCCACTCACGCTGACGCAGGTTGCATTGTAGCTGGAGTCAAGCAGGAAGTGTTAGGGGTGGGTCTTCGTAGCACCCCACCCCCCCCCCCACATACTGTGCCAGCTGTTGCTCACTTGGTTACAGAGGGGCTTTGTTCAAGGCACGCGCTCCTGTCCCTGTTTCCCCCCTGACCCCCGTGTACTGTTCGTTATCTTTATCACACAGCCAGGCAGGACGTTTCCTGTGGATCCACCTCCTCCCTTCGTTTCCACATGTTCCCTGCTCATTTGAATAAGTGCCTTAATTATTACTGTGCCATGCTTTTGACCCCGCCACAGTACTGGCAACACCCTGGCCCGTCTCTAACACTTCGGTAATGAGGCTAAAGCTGTGTGCCAAGCAGCGAGCGTGCCATCTTTCTATTTTTTGCTCAGGCAGGCAGGGAGGTTGTCCCTCAGCGAGTCTGAGCTGTCGCAGTGCTCGGTTGATGCCTTCAAAGGCACAACGGGCCTATTGGCCCACCGGCGTCATACCTGGTGCCACCAGAGGGCCGTTGTTCTGAAGTGAGGAAAAACTTCTAGAAAGGAAAACTCTTCAGAAACCTCAAATTCCAGGCTCTGGCTTGTTTGCATCAAAGCTAGCCGTCCGTGTTGGTCTTCTAATAAAGGATTACCATGTTAGCAATTACACTGGTGGCTGAAGCGGAAGCTCCCGTGCGGATATCATGACGAACGAGCAAGAACTGTTATAAACAACACTTTTCTACTGTTTCCATTTATTTATGCTAAAAATATGCCGTAGACCACTGGTGTCAAACTCACGGCCCGGGGGCCAGATACGGTCCACCACGTCATTTTATGTGGCCCGCCAAGACAAATTGTGTATCAAATTCGTGTCATGACTAGAATTGCAAATTGTCTTCACTTTTAATAATATATATATATATTTAAATATTTGACCAGTTTTTACTCGTCTGAATTGAAAACGAGTTATTTGTCAGTTTGTTTTGTAGCTTTTGCCGTATATAATATGAGGTGTTCATACATTTATTTGGGTTGTCATTATGGCCCTCCGAAAGAAGCTATGACTACAATGCGGCCCACGAAAAAAATTTGTTTGACCACCCTGCCGTAGACGCTCTTCACTGCTTCCTTATCGTCTGGGACAATATCAACTACACTTTGCCGCAGAGTACGAAAGTGGTGCGGAACACACAAGCGTCAAGCATAAGCCAAGCTTAAGGAGGCAATGTGTTCGTTGTCCGCCTCAACACCATTGTGGCTAATTGAGGCCATCGAAGCTGACAGCGTTTGTCGGAGTGCAAAGCAAGTGGGACCTCTCACGCAGGCACTAACGCTTTGCTCATTTTCTTGCTTGCGTGCGTACGACACGCATGTTGTCAGCTTGGCCGCCGGTGCTCAAAGAGACACTCTTCAAGGTGGCGGAGGACCGTGCCTCGCTTTGTGACAAGAGATTCTCCCATTCATTGTCCTCCTGTCTGAGTGGATCTCCCTCGCCTTCAATCCCGTTTTTATTCATGCTCCTCCAGTCCCCCCCCCCCATTAAATCGTGTCATCTCTTCTCAGGGCCAATCGGCTATTCTTTGTCATTCATTCCCATCCCGGTTTAATCTCATTGTATCACCCTCCCGCCTCGGTTGTTCCTTCAGTGAGACAATGCTTCTCCGAGGCCATAGGGGTGCGTGAGTCGTGGCTACAATCCTAATCCTTTAACACTTCCGCGAGTAGACACGTTGCACGGTGAGGGGAGGGGAGAGGAAGTCACTGAGAGCAGTTTTAATTCGCTTAATTGAAAGTTTGACAAGCGAGGGTGGCGCAAATTGAGTCCAACGGCAAAGCGTCCAAGCCCACGCATCCGACTGCATTTGGAGTGTGTGTTATTACGTGCACGCAATGCTAAAAGGAAAAACAAAGCCAATCCAACATGGCTGCTGTTGCTTTGCATGCATACTTACTGCCCTTCGTCCATGCAGACTTTCCAATCACAGTGAAACTTGGTAAATGCCGAACAATGGGCCTGTGCACGGGAAGTGGCTCAGGAAACTGAGACACGTCGAAATTAGAACAGGAGGGAGTTTTTTGCATGAGTCATGTCGAGAACCAATGAGATCCAAGGTTGTGTGAAAAACGGACAAGTCTTTCAGCATCACATTAAACTTTTTTAGAAGCTTTAATGCGAAGCAAGTTCTCTTGAGGCTCATCTCATATTTATGTACTTTCAAAAAAAAACCACATGGCTCATCCTTAATTTGCTGACCTATGGGACAGCAGCTTTCATGCAGCAGCACTTTAATGTCTTCTTCTAACCAGCTTCCCCCTTCAGGTGACCTTCACCCATATTTAACCTGTAAAATTGACCATAATCAGACTGCTCAACCAATCATCACGCAGGAGAGCCTGCAGCTACTTCCTTCCCTTCCCTGTGGCGGAGAAAGCAAACATCTTTGGTGCCAATGTCATGCTAACGGCTTCCTTTGAACAAGTTAATCTGGACAAGATGCTGCACTGAGCTTTGCGAGGTGTTGGGCGCCCTTATCCTAACCTGCGCTTAAGTAGACATATGGCCGGCGGTTGCTCCTTAACCCAGCCGGATTAAAGTGGACAAGGGAGTACAGTAATCCCGCCTTCACATCTCCCTAAAGCAACACTAGCCGACAGCGGCATTAAGCATTCTCCTCGTGCAGTTGCCGGGCAAGGTGGCGCACATTACCCAATTCACCTTGCCCCCTAATGGATGACGAGCAATATTGCATTGTGCAATATCCGTTTGTCTCCTTGTTAACTCTCCTTGTTCTCCTCTCTGCCACCTCCAGGTTGCCCCTCCCTTCCTGTCACCGTATCAACCAACAAACAAAAGGTGGAGGTGCACGAGTTCTCAGGTGAGGCTGCCCATCTCTAGCCCCTCTCGACTTGATGCTTCCTTGAAAAGATACAGCTTTAAATAGAATTTTTTTTTTTTTTTTTTTACTGTGACTGGTGCCATAAATATCTCATCGCCTGCCTATTTCAGATGCGGTGCTGTCCTGCATGTTCCGCACAGAGCGGGACCAGAACCCACGAATTGAGTGGAAGAAGAAGGGCAAAGATGTTTCTTTTGTATACTTTGACGGACACTTTCGAGGTGAGAAGGCGAACGTTGCTTTTTACGGCTCGGTGGCGGCACACGGGATATTTGCTTTAATCAGCTTGGTGACCCCGCTGGGAGGAGTTCACGACCCTCGTAATGGGAGTGATGTTTCAAGCCCTGTCCGAGTTCTCACCTGTGCCGAGGCATGCGTGTCCTACCCTTGCTCCATCCTCATTAAGGATAGAAAAGCAGATTTAAGGAGGGGGGTGGTGTGGGGGAGCGCGACAATAATAAATCATGGCCATCACCTGGCCTCATTCTAATGCAGTTAATCTGAGAGAGAGTTATGCTTCTTCCATTGTCCATTAATTTTAGCTGCTGGCTTCATCTCACATGCTAATCCACTGGTTTAAGGAGTCCAAGTTGCTTGTCATTTAGTCTTCTCCAGTAACACCAGTGGTGGGCAAAGTATGGCTCGTGGGCTATTATATTCTTTCATCTGGCCCACAGAACATGTTTATGTATAAATAAATAGCCAAATAAATAGATAGACAAATAAATAAATAAATACATGGATAGACATATAAATAAATGAATAAATAAATGAATAAATAAATATATATATAAATAAATACATGGATAGACAAATAAATGAATAAATAAATAGATAGATAGATAGATAGATAGATAGATAGATAGATAGATAGATAGATAGATAGATAGATAGATAGATAGATAGATAGATAGATAGATAGATAGATAGATAGATAGATAGATAGATAGATAGATAGATAGATAGATAGATAGATAGATAGACAGATCACATGTGGCTCATGCCCACTCCACTGTACATGTACTGTAACTATAACTCTACGTGTACTCAGGTCCATTCGAGGGACGGGCGAGCATCGAGGGTGCCACAGTGACGTTGCGCAGGGTGACCCAGGAGGATGCTGGCGAGTACCGTTGTGAGATCAGCGCTCCTTTTGATTCTGTGAATTTGGGCGAGACCAACATCACACTCAAAGTCTTAGGTATGAACCATTTAAAAGTTAGCATTGAAACGTTAATGGGAATGGCTCGTACATTGTGCTCACGCCCTTCCCCCAGTGCCCCCCAACACCCCGACCTGTGAAATCCCAAGTTCAGCCGTGACGGGTTCTGCTGTGCAGCTGCGCTGTAGAGACCTCCAGAGCATCCCGCCCGCTACGTATGCCTGGTACAAGGACAATCAGCTGATGATCGCCCCTCGCCATGCCAATGCCACCTATCTTATCAACACACACACTGGAGTGCTGGTGCGTGAGCAGATTCGATTGTGTCCTTGGAAATATAACAACTGCCATTGAACGCCACAATAGATAACCATTGTTGTTTGATAGCAGGACCACAGTGATGCTCTAGGACACGTCAGATGTTCATTTATCAGTCTTCAGTCTCCTCTCTGTCTGGTGTGCAGGAGTTCAAAGCTGTGGCTAAAGAGGACAGTGGCCAGTACAGCTGCCGGGCTTCCAACGGGGTGGGAAAGCCCACCAAGTGTGAGGGCAGGCACATGACGATAGGTGTGTGTGTGTATGTGTGTGTGTCTAGCTGTGTGTTTGCACCCACACCTTTCAGCACAGGACAAAATCAGAAGGGCAGTGGAGAGGAAAAGCCCGCTAACATTGTTCGCCATGCTTCTAAAATATTAAAAAGCGCTCACCTTTATCAACTAGCTGGTAGTATGAAACACTGAATAGAATGAGGTCCAATTTTATGCTATAAGACGCACGTCAGACTGACTTACTCAACCATGTTTCAACTTTGAAGATTGTTTGTGTTTTCCTCCCAGAGGATGTCAACATCACAGCAGTGGTGGTGGCAGTGGTTGTGGTCTGTCTGGCGTTGCTGGTCTGCGGATGCGGGGGGTTCCTGATGCACCGCAACGGCTTCTTCACCCGTGAGTTTGTCTCGTTTTTGTGCCGTCATTTATTCCAGGCTCTTATTTTGCTCGTTCGGCTGGTGCATTTATTATTTGGGGAGTCTGTGTTTTTTCTTCTGGATAATAAGTGATGTCCACTCTTGTTTTCCATTCCACGATTGTGTCGGATCATCCGCCAGCAGGACACAGAGGAAGGTAAGAGCTCTGTGATTGCATTAACATTGACGTGAGCAAACACGGCCTACGATCGTAAACAGAGGATTGAAGGGAAGTGAGAGTGGGGAGGGGGGGGGTGACTTTAGCTTGTTGTCGCACTTAGACGCGCGTCTGCGTGCTGAGTCAGGCCTGAGCAGAGTGACAGCTGTGCCTGTGCGTGTGTCTATATGTGTGTATTTATGAGCGGCTTGCTTTTTGCTGGCCCACCGGCGCAGACAGATGTAAATATCTGCAGTTCATCTCGTGAAACTGTCAAAACTTTTGCTCAGCAGACAAGCTGAGCCGAGAGCAACAATCGGCACGACTTCATCGCATAATAATTAGCGAGTCTATATCAGCAAAAAGATCTAAGATCACTGCAGTCTTTTTATCCGATTGGACTTGAAATTGATTATTTAAAACGTTGCTATCACAACACACAGTGGAAGGATGCTCTTATACAGTAAAAGGCCTGGCTGACCGTAGAAGCAGAAATGCACGCCCTGGTGTGACTGGCCCATCTCGCTTGACTTTATTCGATTAGTCGCTTGTTACTGCGCAGCATTTGACGGAGAGAGGCAGCGCTGATGCGAGAGCTCTTTGTCTTGGTTAGAGTCTGATGCTTACCCCACTGAGCTAACTGGAGCTGTCAGTGTCAACTTCCTATTTATAGACCGACTTCTTCACAAAGACTCCAAGACAATGCAACACAATTTCCGATGCACAATTGAATAGGGCAGAGAAGCGGCTCGATTATGTAGTTTGATTTTTCAAATGAATGCTGAGTGGAATGAATTAAACATTAACCCATCACAAAGGGCGTTCTTAAAGTCCCCTCACACAGCAATGTTTTGAGAAATAAAGACAGACAATGCTAGTAGCTCTAAACTAGAGCCTTGGGTAACACCAAAGCATGATCTGAAAAAAAAAAGCGACAGTCCAACTAAAAAGCATTCATAGGTTGGATTGCTGCATGTGAATGGCTCATCACTCGAACACTTCACCTTTGCATCCCCATTGGCGCTGCCGCATCATGAGTGGCTGCATGGGCTGCACGTGCGGCTAATGATCTCAAATCCATAAACGCATGGTGTGCGGTGCCAGTCCCAAATCAGGCCCTCAAATCATCACCCTGAACCCAACAGGTCATTTTGGATCTCCGAGTGTCACGGTGCCGCTCACATCAGCAGCCAAAACCTGAACAGAACTGAGGACACGTGAGTGTAACGCTGAGGGGCGTGATAGAAATTGAAACCGATAGATATGCATTATTGTGCAGGACAAGTTATGAGTTAGGATAAGGTAGACTGACATCAAGGTTCTTCTCGTCAAACGGTCCAAAGTGATCATAATCATCTTTGTCTTTCAGGTCCAATGTGAACTATATCCCTCCGCCACAAGAAGTAAGTTTTCTTTTCTCGAGAGAAAAAATATGGAATCACTTAATTCTGAGGAAACAATTACAGAAGTAAAGTTTCCCCCTCCAAACGTAACATCTTAGTTAGACTTTAGTTTTGTGTCATATCTGTGTTCTGCTTTTCTCCCACCT
Organism: Syngnathus scovelli; assembly: GCF_024217435.2. Taxonomy (NCBI): domain Eukaryota; kingdom Metazoa; phylum Chordata; class Actinopteri; order Syngnathiformes; family Syngnathidae; genus Syngnathus; species Syngnathus scovelli. Next base: position 4,996,196 of record NC_090848.1, read on the forward strand.
ACAAATTTAAACAACTGAATGAACATCCTCTGAGACTGGTGATTCCATTATTTTTTGCCAGGGGATTTAAACAGTGTTTTTTTTTCTTTTTGGGAGGGGGTGATGACCAGTTCATGGTCCACTCCGCCTGCTGCTCGAAGACAGCTGGATTAAGCTCCAGCATGCCCGCGACTTTACTCGGCAGGAAAATACAATCCATTGTTTTACAGTATATGTTTCTCTTAACACGCCTTACACTAGAGTATGATATTATTTCACCAACACGATTGCGTTTTCCGAGTTTAATCAAAGAAAAGATCAAATCCGTCATTATAGAGATGTGTGGACTCCATTTTATTCACGCTAAAGGAGACCAGAAAACATTTTTTGTAACAATAACTCCAGAGCTAAATGAGTCATATTTATGCCGTTAATGTAGTGTGGAGAATTAAAAAAATTAAATAAAACAAATCATAGCAGGTCACATTATTCGACAAGAGCATGCACGCACAAACGGACAAATAAATGTCTGAGCTATTGTTCTGTTTCAAATCCTCTTTTCTGTCTGTGTCAGCCGCAGGATTTCAAACACACGCAGTCATTCATGCTCTGAGAAGCTGGCCTTCCTCTTGACAAGACATCAATTACCGTGTTGATAAGGTGCCAACATTGAATTCATTCTCAGCCTTGCAGACTCCGAATGGGCTTTTCATCTTCCAATTATATGCTCTTTTTTAATAGTAACTATTGTTTTGGTGGGGCGCTGACGGGCCAATTTGACATTTGCAGGGCTTTACTCTTGCTTTGTTGTGTGCATGGCCTGTTCGGTTCCGCCTAATGTGGACTTCCAGTACGTACATATAATGTACTTTGATGTCGCTCTGCTACCCCCTGGTGGCCAATATTAGAACTGGACCTCCCCCATCCTCCTCCTGAGATTCGGTTTCTATCAATCGTTTTAATTGCCTATGTTTTCGTTTACCAAAGACCGGCTTCCCTTGAGGAATTCTGTTGCAACAGTCTTCTGAAGATAATGCTCTATTGCAATGTCAATCTTTTGAAACAAACAAAAATATATATACCATTTACCTCAGTATTGCTCCGCACGCCATTCTGTAACATTAGGCCTCATGTCCACCGTGTTAATAGTTACAACACATAAAAAAAAAAAATTACAGCCCAGGAAAATAAGTCACTCCAGTCATTTATAAAGACCAATCCCATTCCATCCTGATGTGCCTGCATGGTCTTTTAATATACAGTATATACAATATATACCTTGTGCCTTTTTTATTTGTCTTTATCAATGGATAATTTTTTTGTAAGAAAAAACTTGCCTTACTTTTCTGTCTTTATATTTTTTGTGCCACTGTTAATCAAAAGCTGTGTCTGTTTTGGGACAGTGTGAATGGATTGTTGTTTTATTTGAATGTTGTTACAGTAATTAAAAAAAGGTTTTCTATTTAAATTGTGTTTTTTACACTGAGAGCGACAAACTGTGTAATCTTGGGTTTGTTTATTAGTATCCCAACACACGATGATAAATAATACATTAAAATGCTGACTAGCTTGATGCTCCACAGGTTAAAGCCAACATTCCATTGGAAAATGTCATTATCCCTTTTATTTTTATTATTTCGTGGATCACACTTTCCACAGATCACAGCAACCTTTCGTTTGGTGCGTCTCCAGGGCTTGACATTAAAGCTGCACAGAAAGGTAACAGGTCAGATGGAAATATGGCCCCATGCGACACAAGTCTGAGCTGTAATTATTCATCCTGGAGAGGACAAAATGCATTTCAGACCCTAAAGTGATGTCATTTCAGAACGATTCAATGTGACAGCAGACGCTCAACTAGGTCAGTTGACATTTGGCTTGCTCGCAGTTATCAGCGAGTTTCCACACAGTATTACAACAAGCTATTACTTCACTCCATAATCTATAAAATATTCAGATAAACATATAGTGGGTTTAATTTGATTCTCTTCCAATTTAAGAGCAGCACATCCCACTGCTTAAGTGCAAGAAGGGAAAGACATTTTAGCCTATTAACAAAGGAAGTTTCAGTTGTATTGTAATAAAATTATGGCTGTATTCTTAAATAATTCTATATGACACTAAATAATTTGTCCATGCATATGATATTTGGAGAGAGATGTAGCAATGCATTAGTATCACACATTTAATACAGTGTGTCATTACAAACAACTCCATGAACACTGACAAAGATTCAATCATCTTAGATCTTTTTATTATTAAATATAATACACCGCTGATTTACAAGATGAATAGCATTCACTTGGCCACTTCCACAAGCTTGGGGTCTATGGAGGGTGGGGGGGAAGAAAAGCAGAAAAAGCATTAGTGCAAAGTAGACAAGGTGGACGGACCTGTATGACAAAAGAAATGTGGTATGAAGAGGAAAAGGATGGAATAATGAAGTGCAAAAAAATGAAATGCTCCCAAAACAACTTGAAGCTACTTAAAAAAAAAAAAAGTCTAAAGACATCTTGCTTGAATGGCGTCACAACTCTTGAGTATTTTTGGATGGAGATAAATCAGAGCACAAAAAAGAATGGTTGAAATTGCCTTATAAAAAATAAAGAACTGTCATCAATATTAATTCTAACAATTGGACAGTTTTCTAGCAAAAGACAAAGGGTGTTCCCTGAGAGGAGGTTTATGTCATGGTCAAAGGACAAGAGTGAAAATGGAGACAGGCAAAATCTCACCTTGGAATTTGAAGTCAGGGAACTTGGTAAGGTCTCCCCCACCATATAGCCTCTCCAGTTTGGAAACCTCTTCACCCATGAGCTTTTGATAAGCAGGTCCTCCATCCACAATTCCACCAGCAGCCCTGGAGGAGCCACAGCATCACAGGGTGGAAAGAGATGAGCAGAAAATGATAAGGGGAATGAAATTTCTTGAATGCAAAATTTGAGATCTGGCTACTTCAATCTGTAGCTTCCATCAACGTTTACGTTCAAGCGTGACTCATAAATTACGCTGCAAGGTTCAAGTGACACATTTAAGATAATTTTGTGACACAATTGGGGAAAAATGTGGAAGTGTGCACTTGGACCTGCAGCGTAGCATCATTTGAAAAGCAGGGTGTCTTTTGCCTATCAATGACTAACTTGCTCTTGGTGTTGTAGTCGCGAATCTTGTCCAGGAACATTTTTTGCACGGGGTCCAGCTCTTTGGCCTTGTTCATCACAACAGCGGAGAAGCCAATGTTCCTGCGCAGGGTCTGACTGACTGCAGAACGCAGCATGGAGGACAGCTGGAGCAAGCCATGGAGCGCCATCTGAAGGCGGACACAACATAAATCTTTACAAAAAACCTCAATTGGTGATAGATATTAATTCAAATATTTATACATGTACCCAGGAGCTGGGTTCAAACTACGGTAAATTTTTAAGAGCACAGGTTCAGTCACGGAGAAGCAAACGGAATGTATTTGCAAAGCATTAGAATGTACAGTAATGTGCATAACAGACAACAACGCACAATCCTCATTCAGGGAATAAAAACTACAATATCATGTTGGTCCATCAGCGTCAAGACCAGTTAACATCACAGTTTATTCTGTAAATTTACAATAATAGCCATTCGACAATACAAGGTCGTTGGAGTTTGGCTAAAAGCTAGTTAGCTTTAGCTTGGTTTAAGCTCACGCATTTCAATGACTATTTTGCGAGTCACACCAACGCCAGGCTTTGTAAAAACACAAAAACTCCAATTGACCTTATATCCAGCACTAAGGGTCCCGTTAAACATTTAATGCCATTAATGAACAAAAACACTCACCTTGGATTTGACACTAGCGATCCAGCAGGCGAAATGTGGAAGACCGCGCGCGGTGGATTGTGGGACATCGCTGGTGGGCTGGACCCGTTAATTCAGCTTTCAAATAATACGTGCACAAAGCACAGATAAATGTCCTTAGTGTGGAAATTATAGCTAGACATAAAAAAAAAAAAAAATACATTAAGTAATATATCTAGAGTACAGGTAATATTAATATGAATTTAGTATTCAAATGAGATCTGATGCAAAATACGGCACGCGGGCCGAATAGGGCCCTCGGGGTTTTTTAATCGGTCCGTTGATTTTCATCTTAAAAAACAACAACCATACAATAATTTCACCGTGTCCACCTTGCAATTGTCCAGGTCTCTTTTATACCTACAACGGACAATGGCGTTTTATTTTGTGCAAGTATTTTACAGATATACAGCTTAACCTAGTACTCATACAGTACTGCTCACCAATCAACAGGAATTGATGATGATAATTATTCACACAGACACTACGAAGGTCATTTTAGAATTTCCAGTAAACCACGCATTGATATTTGTGTACTAGAGGAGGAATGAGGAGTATTATACCCAGTATCCAAAATTTGGACAGGTAGAAAACATTGAACGCAAACTCCAACCAGAAAGAGTGAAACACAAACTTACCTGAGCAGCAGAAGTTCCACAGATTTAATCACCGCACTTCATTACAAACATCAAACTCATTAAAACCATTTAGGGAAAAGCACACATACACACACACACCATCTGTAGGTACATTCAAAACTTTATTATGGAATACGGTGTAGAAAGCGTTTTCCCCAGTCAATGCAAATGGCCTGCAGAATATTACAGAGTGAACAAATGCAATCAACAACAAAATCCTGCATCCTCCTCTTTACAACCCTCTGTCATGCTTCTTCTGAGCACTTGTGTGAAAGCATGCCAACAAATTTGTTGCCAAAGATAAATTCAATGACCATTCATAAGTATTTGAAATGTTTAACAGAACTAGAGGTCCCACTTTAACCTCAATGTAATAATAGGATGCTATAAGCCTTTGGAAAGCGCTATCTGTTTTTGTGACCGTTGCTTATCGTGAGAATCAAATGAATGTTGGAGCTATGCCTTCATAACGTCTCTGCCAGCTCCAGCACAATGATCAACAGACAGCAGATAACTCAAAATGTGCATGGATGGTATAGAGAGGTGAGCAGCATGCCAGAAGAGAAACAAAAGCAAAGGAGCGAGGCGAGGGGGGTTGTGAGGGGGTAGGGGGTAGCAAAGAATGTAAAACCCATTATAAATACAGACTGCCTGCCAGCTTGGCTATCCATCCAGAACTGCAAGTCATTTCCTTTCTACCTCACTCACTCATGTTTCCCCTCCTTGCCATACGTGCTACACCTGTCCTATCAGCAGACAGAAAAAAAAATTGCTCAAGCACAATTGGATATAATGCCAGTTCAAAGACAGCTAAAACACCAGACTAAAGATGACAAAACTCACACACAAAGTCCTAAACCATCTTTTGCTAGATTCCCATCAACCATCGCCCATTTAAGATACCTTGCAGTAAAAAACATCCAGTCAAAGCAAAAAATTAAAACATTGGAATTTTTGATGATACAATATATACTTGAAGTAAAAGAAAATAATATGCAGATGAAGCCAGCTCCTCCTTTTCCTTCAGGAAAACTGAGAATGTTTAAGAAAAAAATGAAACCAACAAAGAAACACACTCAAAACCCAAAAGTCACAGATCAGTTAGAAGTGTGTATTAGATTTCAAAGCAGAGCCTGTTGATCTAGACATATATGTTATTCATCATAGTTTGAAGTCACGCGATCACGAGAGGATACGAAATGTACAACCTTGCTAGCATAATCTATAAGTGAGAGACGTTCGAGAGAGCAGTGTTAAGATCTCTTTTTTCTTTCAAAATTGTGTTGTCATTTTTTTGTCATGCACTACATAGGAACGACTACAACGTCAGCATTACTTCAGTACATCACACACAAGTTTAAAAAAATGACTTTACATCTTTTTTTTACTCTGTTTTCTTTCGTTTTTTGAAAAAAAAAAGAACCCATAGAGAAAACTAAAATAAAAACAGCTCATTCAGAATACATATAATAACTAGCATCATCATCATCAACATGTTCATGATCAACTCCATATATTTAGCCTTTAGAGCCTTGTGTGACCTAACACAGCCCAGCTGTCATAAGAATACACAAAAGAGGAACGAGGGAGATTTGGGGGGTGGTGGTTGGTTGGGTTTAGGGGTGTTGTAGATTACAGTAGTTATTCTCCAGTGTAGAGAGTAGAGTGCAGCAGTGGTGCATGAAAGAGGGGAAAAAAATAGACTGAACATTTCTGGAAAAATGCCGATTAACTCCAAACTAATTTGATTTGAATTCTCTTTAAATTTTGCGTACATGATGCCCATGGAGCCATGCAACCCCAATGCTGCTGATCAGAGGCCAGATTTGGATGCTCACACCTAAATTTGTTTCAAGCAAAAAAACAAAAAAAACACAGTATCGAGACAACAGGCTTCTTCCATTAATGGTGGGTTTGCTTGCACTACTCCCTTCCATCAGCAGGCCCAAATCGAGCAACATAAAAACTCTCTAAGTCAAAGGCGTGTCGCTCTAATAAAGTGAACAAACATGGTGCAAATTGGCTCGGCCGCAATATCCGCCAAGGCAGTAGCGGAAGAAACCTGGGCTTCAAAAACTCGATATACATATACTCAGTCACTGGTTGGTTCATGCCACACTGCTGACGTCACTCTATTCTGGGAAGGAGGGGGGCTTAAGATGTGGAATGAGATGTCAGTGTGTGTGTGTGTGTGTGTGTGTGTGTGTGTGTGTGTGTGTATATGACATCCCCCTCAGTTCTGCATCTGTTCAAAGAACTTGTAGGTTGGGTTCTCATAGCCATTCTGCTGCATTTTCGACAGGTGGCGCTCCTCAGGCGTCACAGCAGCGTCCACCTGGAGCAGAGATGCCGGGTTACACACACACGCACATGCGCAATATACATTTAGGGACCATAATAGCTTGCCCATCACCCGCCCCAGTATATGCGTCAGCTGCTTCTGACCTCGATGACTCCGTGATGGATGGAGGTGTACTGCTTCTTCCGGAGCATCACCAAGGTGATGACGATCACGGTTGCTATGACAACACCGCCAACCATGAGGCCAATGATGGCACCCTTGTTGGAGCCTACATCCTCGGCAAAGAAGACCTGATGGAGAGAAACTTGTCACGTGATGCATTTACCAGCTGGACTTGTGTATTGTGAGATGTTAGATAACCAGCACCTTAACATGGTAACTCTCTTAATTTTTTCATTGATATGAAAGATTTTTTTCAGATATCAAATTAAAGAGATGATTGACAGAATGAATTTGACAGCCTCATGGTGTACTGTACAAACAAAAAAATTCTGATGTGAAAACTGAGGGCTTTCCACTCCACACAATTGTATCTAAGGATACCCATTTCCATGGCAACTACCACTGACATTTACCAGAACACAGCTGAGTCAGGTGGGTGCGGGTTTGCTGAGAAAGGCAAAGGCCAATCTTGCATGTGCCAGTGAATGCATCTTTTCACTTCTGTACCTTTGTTTCCATCAACTCATGTACAAGCATATGGGTGCATCATGAGTGTGTGTCAGAGGGCGCATGTTTGTTTACCAGTTTCTGGTGGTGAACTTCATATTCAGTACTCTGCCTATCCCCCTTCTCCATTCGGAGCTCAGGAACAGCTTCCATCTTCATCCCGGTCACTGGCAAAAGATACCAAGACGCATTACAAAACTTGTAAGTCAACCCCAAAATTTTATTTCTTCTTTATCATACGTCCCCCACTAGTCTAGACACGGCATTGTGATCAATATCACATTTGTGGAATATGATTCAATTGTTTTTATCCATCCCATGGGGTGGCCATTTTGCCACTGTTGACTGAAAATGAGATCACAGTTGCCAGGTCTCAGGTCACAACCAATCACGGCTCAGCTTCCAAAAACTTTTTTTAATTTAAATACTAATGAAAAACCTAGCATTGCAAAAGAGTTTAAGACTTCTCGTGTCCACTTTACTAGCTGAACATGCAAGAATGAGATCATCATATACACACTAACAGCAATGCTGTGATATGAACCTCATAAAGCAAAGCAAGTTTTAAAATTTCAATTGATTGAGTCTAGTAATTATATACTTGCATATCATTTACTGTCTTTAGTGTTTGTCAAATTTCAACAGGAGCCACATTTTTTTATAAATAAGAGCGAGCCCACTGCTAATTCTCATGCCCACCTGGCCGTGTGGGGACTCCTCTTTCAAGACTGGGGCGCGAGTCCACAGGTTCAACTGGAAGGAGGAAGACAACACTTGAGTTACATTACCATGACTATCACAGATGACCACATGTTGTACTAAATCACCTTGGTTGTCAGTGTTGGGCTGGTTGAAGCTCTCGGGATGGATAAACCCGACTCCTCCGAGGCCAAGTGTGTCCTCCTGATTCAGCAGCTCGGTTTGGCCATCTCCCAGCTCCTGGTCGGGCATCAGTGCATCGTTACCATAGCTCACCCTCACGTCAGTCTGCAGATTGGCCAGTTGTTGGGCCATCTCGGCCTGTTCCCTCTGCAAAAGTTCTGATGGGAGGAAAAATAACAAGCGGATAGGTCAAGGTTGAGAGTCTTCTGGAATATTATCTCACAAAATAAATAGAACTGATGCACACGAGTGATTCTGTTCCAGTTAAATGATCCCAAGAATATATTTTTACGAGACTTATTGCTTAATCATCTTGCTAATGTTTGAGTACATTATCCACAGTTGAGTACGGGCTGTCACAGTCTCAGAGACAGATGGTTGTGTGACGCATCTAACTCCAATAAGGTTGGTGGGGGCGTAAGGGATGGAAGGCAGATTTATCTTCCCAACAAACAATTTAATTTGGATGTACTGAAGAACTGGGTCAAATAGCTGCAATGTCCTTATCAAAAAAAAAAAAAAAAAAGGGGGGGGGGGGTTGCATGGAATTTAGTGCTTTCAATCCCACCGTTTCATGTAACACAATCAGCATCGCATCTCACATCTGTCTCACAAGGTTTGGAATTGGTCAGCAAAACAATCCAGATGATTGCACAACAACTTATAAATGTCACATTTTCATCAAAACACTATAGGGAGTGAAACTCAGTGTAAAACGTACCAACTTGGTCCTGGATGTCATCAGCCACACCGGGTACCTTGTACAGAAGTCCCAATGACTGGTTCATGCGCTCTTCAATGACACGCAAGTGGGTCAGAACCTGCAGCATCACACACACACACATTTAAAGTGCATTAAATGCAGTGTTTCCTAAGCTTTATTGAGCCACGACCCTTAAATGTCACCAAATGTTTAAATATTGAAATAATGATGATCTCATTTAATTCATTTAATTCAATGTAATAATTTTGTGTGTGATACCTGAGGCCTGATTTGCGCCGCCTTCTTTGGGTCCACCATACGGACATGCTCAAAATGTTTAAGGGTGTGTTGTCTGTCCTTTTGCTCGGCACGCACGTACTTCTTCAACAGGCTGAAGACATGACGAGGCTGCGATAGGCAAAAGTCGACAGCGAGGCTCAGGAAAGACCGCATGATTGGAAACGCATTGGCTGAAACTAGAATTTATGAAGTGTGAAATTGAAATTGAGGCTTCTAAATCAGTTACAAAGCTTTTCCATTAGCGCGTTAGCCTTGACATGGTCTCAGTGCTTCAGAAGATAGAGGGAAAACAGCAATTGAGGACAATAAACACAGCAGACTTGGCCGCACGTGATTTTCGTTTATAAGTCAACAGTGCAAAAATACTGTTTGAGACTGTTAAAAGAAAAAATAACAGTGACACAGGTTAGGAGAACAGAAACAAAACGTGGCACTTCAAATAGCCCATTTATGCATCTATGTGTGTTTGTGTGTACGTGTGTGTGCATGTGTGCTTGCTGTGTACCCTTGGGGGGTCCTGCTGCAGAGCCGTCAGGTAGCTCTCGAGAGCCAGGCGGCGCCGGTCATTGTGAAGAGCTTCCACTCGGGCCATGTGAGTCTCCACCAGCTGCTGCCGTTCACTGGCTGCTTCCTGCTCCAATGTCTCGACCTTCTCTTGGAAACGCTAAAATGCATCGCAGAAACCTTTAGGTCAAGAATAGCCCCGAGCCAGCGTTTTTAAATGTTCCAAATGTGCAAGATGTTACCTGGATGACTGCTTTCTTGTCTGCACGTGGAAGATTCTTTGCTTCCCTCTCAGCCTCTTCCCACTCTCTCATCACCTGAGCACAAGTAGAAAGCGACATCATGTACATCAAGTTACAAAAGTGGAATTTGCAATTAATTGTGTGTTTTGTGAAAGATGCTGCCACTAAGCACAAAAATATGACCCCCCTCCCCCCTCAAGTCGTTGCTGCACCACTGCTTTTCTATCCATGATCTCACCTTTTGGAACCAAAATGTTTTGGATGGAAAAAGTAATGGAAAAACTGTACTGCAATTATAGGGCATTAAAGAAAAGTGGAAAACAAAACAAAGCAGAATAATATTGTACTAAAAGCATTAGTAGGGATCTCTCAGGAGTCACAAAATTACACAAATGTTCCACCTCTTGTTGCGACTACAGAGATGATATCATCTCTTTTCTGGTGCATCCTCTCCGACTCGCTTAGGCCTCTACCCGACACACAGCATTGTCTGTAAAGGGGAACTCAACTGTGCAAAACCTGATGATGCGGGACCCGAAGGCAGCCACGCAAAAACAAACGCTCGGAACAAACTCCAGCAGAAGGTAATGTCATTCAAAGCTCAGCTTAAGGTGTTCTCATCCGCAGCTTTGAAGCTGCTACTGTGCAGTGTGCGCCATCTGCTGCAAATCACTTCATTAAGGAATCCAATTAAAATAATAAAGTCAAATAAATAATCTGTTGGGGCATTCCACCGGGGGAGGATTAACAGAGGCGCTATCCATTTTCCGCCCTCAATTTCCTATTAAAAAATAAAGCACTGCTCATTTGAAATCACACTTATTAGTATACTTTCTTAACTCTTCTAACAAAGTAGCGACTAAATATGAAATTATGCAAAAATGCCATCATCCATATTTTAGGCCTACCTGGGACATCCTTTCACGGTGTTTGGCTTCCAAGCTTTCTTTAGCTTTCTGGAAATGGGTGTGCTCATTTTCATCAGCAGGTGTCTCCAGGTAGTGGTCCACAGCGTCAGAGGAGCCGGGCGTGGCTGTGGGGACTATGTCAACGAGAGGAAATGGGGGGGAGGATGGGATTACAAGTAAGGCATTCATGTATTGTCACATTTGGCTGATAGAGAACATGGAGCTCAAAATAGGTCAGGAGAGGAAGAAAACAAGCCAGCAAGTGAGAACCTGAATAGTTGAAAAGGAAGTAAGCACCTCACGTCAGCCATCATCCTTTTGTATGACAAATGTAAAAAGCCCCTCCCAATTACAAAGCTTTAGATAGCAGGGTGGAGTTTCTCTCATCCGAATGCACTGAGCTCTAATTAATCCCACAGCCTTAACCGTTAACTTCTTGCCAAGACACACGCACGGTGTGAAAGCTGAATTACTGGCAATCAGCAGGGTTGATTATCTTTAGTAAGACCAATCAAAAGATGGATGCTGTGTGTGTAGGCATGAAGGTCAGACAGACATCTATTGCAATGGATTGTGAAAGTCAGCTAAAAGTGCAAGGCAAGACACAAGAAAAACAATTATAAAATGTTAGTCACGTTGAAGAACACTAAATTGCCACTAAAGGTAAAAAATTAAAAAGTCCATGAAAAAGATTTCACCGGCACATTCATGGCAAGCCGCAACAATTCGTGACACGTTTAGACTCTTGGCGAAGGCAAAGGTGTATCCGTGTGAATATTAGTATTAATAGGTTGCGGCAGTAAACTCATTTTGTCTAAACGCACAACCTTGAACATTCATTTACTGTCATGAAAATAAAGCTAGGCAGACGGAGGCAGTGGCAAAGATTTTGCAAACTGGTGATAGACCGAGATGATTTTTTTCAGGCCAGATACCGATATGGATTATTAGCGGTTAAGGAGGTCAATAACCAATATTTTAAAACGATAACTATTGTGTTGTGTTGTGTTGTGTTGTATTGTATTGTATTGTATTGTATTGTATTGTATTGTATTGTATTGTATTGTATTGTATTGTATTGTATTGTATTGTATTGTATTGTATTGTATTGATAATTGGAACGAAAGGTGCTAAAGTTCAAAAACAAAAAGTGCAGGGAATTCCAAGGTTCAACAGCACCTCTTATAAGGTTCAATGGGAATTTTAATAAATAGCTCGCTGAAGTTTTATGACGTAAATATAATTTAAATGTTAAACTTTTACACAACCTTTGTGTAGCATCTCTTATCAAGTTAACTAGAGATAATATATTAAAAACACACAAGGTAGAGATTAGCCAGCAATGGAGGCAGGTGATAGAGAAAGTTCAGAAGGAGCAGTTAGCATCTCGCAGGAGGTTAGAGTCAAACAAGTGGCACTCGTTCAAGAGCTGATCTGGGTCGTCTGCTCCTGGCAGAACTTACTGACGCTTCTGCAGACAGACCGGCAATATTCCTCCGACTCAAAGTTATTCCTGTTGCCTCCGCAGCCGCCGTAGATAAATTGAGTACAGCGGCCCTCCTGGCGGTCAAAGTACCAGCGAGGCAGCATGGCCCGGCATGGACCAGTCTCTGCACTGGCCCAACACACATCTTGGAAAATACACACACAAACCTCTCATCATCCACATCTGCCGCAGCACCTAGTCAGTAACAATGTGATATCGTACATCGGCAAACATTGTCACTTGAATTCGGAAGGGGTTGTACTTTTTTTTTTTTGTACTTTCCCAGGTGAGAGGAAACAGAACAAGTGCAGCAGAAGGGCTAACTCACCTCTGACGACCTCCTCAACAGACTCGGTGGTGGTGGTGGTGGTGGTTGTCATGGCAACATTGGCGGTTGGCTCATCGTCGTCGTCGGCATCAAGCGTGTCAGCAATGTCTTCCTCCTCTTCTTCATCCTCCTCGTCCTCCTCCCCATCTCCATCTTGGTCATTGTCCAGCACGTCCTCGTCTTCATCATCTTCCTCAGTTGCCTCCTCCTCCTCCAACACAGATTGCTTGGTTTCCTCTTGCTGCTCTGTTGGCTCGGGCTCCCGCACCATACTGGGAGACGAAGCGGAATGAGGAGGCATAGAAGAGGGGAGGAAAAAGGCAACAAAAATAAAACAGAGGATGATGCCAGTAGTCTGATTATACATGTCCCAATTAGTTAATGAGTTGAGGTCTAAAGTTTGCAGACACCTGTCACCCAGCTAAGGTGTCCAACTTTCAGCCATCTACAGTAGCTGGTATTTGCAGTGAATATTAACATGACTCCACCCAGTGCAGTGCACCTTCCAACAAACTCAGTCTTGCTGCCAAATCTTTGTCTTGAATGACCAAATAACTTTGGTCCAGAACACATTTGGCTCGTCCATGAGGGAAGCAGCATATTTCAGTCAAGTCCAAAGATGGAACAGGCTTCCTTCTTGTTTGGCACACTCTCAAGCTAAAGTTCACTGTCTAAATTCTTCAGTTCTAATTACATGTTCACCAGGTTCTTAGGGATTCCCTTGATGTTCTGAGTATTAGTAATTTTTTTTTTTTTTATATGAACTCACACCATTTTCCTAAAAACTAACACAAAGAAGCATACATGAGAACTCGAGCACTAAGGTTATGGAGATCATGGCTGCATGATCATAGCCTTTGATATCCATCTCACATGTTGTAACAATTCCTATACATATAAACTCAAAACTTAGACCTTCTTTGATTATTTTTGTATGCATTCCTGTCATTTTTGTGTTTGGGTGAATCAAGTCATGGGGAAAAGGATCGGGTTGGCACATACACTTAAGTTGTCAACAAGAAAAGACACTGGAAAGACCGACCATCCAACCTTTACTTGAAAGGTTCACCAGTCATTATGTTGACTACATTATTATCTTTCGTCAAAAAGATCTCTCAGCTTTTTCAATTTCTGCCTCAAGTAGCTACCTGTTGTCGGAATAGTCGGTCTCTGCTCCACCCCACCAAACATCAGAATCGTCTGCATCCTGCTCAGCACTGTCAGCGTCGCGTTCAGCCTCGGCTGGACAGCACACAAATTCCACCCCACGGAAACGGTCGATACCGCATGGAAGAAGCATTCCGTAGTCATGGAGATTCATGGTTCTGTCTGTGCAGGACTAGAGAGAGAGCTCAGAATTAGAAGGATAGTGGGAAAGGAAAGGTCCAATTTTTGCTGGTTGACGCAGTAGGAATGTGTGTGTGCATGTGTCGGTCCTCACTTCTTTGGCCACAGTATGCCAGTGCAGGTGGCTCTCGCATTGGTCCATACGTTCCTGATGCAAGAACTTGCATTTATCCGGAACCAGCAAGGCGTCGCTCACAAATTCTCCGACTGCAGCACAGATAACATCCCTATTCATCCATATTTTACACGTAGTAAAGAGGCGGCTTCAGCTTGGTATCATAGCAACACTTTTCCCGTATAATTAATTGTGTAGCTATGGAAACGACTATATGTCTATTGTGCTATGTTTGAATAACTCTGCTTCATTTGCACTTTCTCAAAGGGGGTTTTGCAGCAGGTTTTGGCCACCACAACCAAAACTTAATCAGCTATTATATTATTGATTAGGTATACATAACATCAGGTATTGATCAGGTATATTATTGCTCAGGTATTAATTGCAACATATATTGATATTGAATTATTCCCCACCCTTGATGCAATTTAACAAAATAAAGTATTTTTATCTTTGTCATGACAACAAATTTGTACACATGGTAGGAACCATTTACATGAGGACTCTTGTGGGTAAGATCCAAAAATAGTATTCTATCAGAAGTGCCTTTTGTTTAGACAGTAACAGTATTGTTGGGGGCTTGAAATGTGAAACGGAACCCACCCAAACAGCGGTAGGGCACTACGATGTGCATGTGAGTGCGACACTGCTTGCGACCCTTCTTGCACCAGTTCTGGATGCTGACTGGCTGGTTGGCCTCCACCACATTGGTAATTTGGAGCTCTGGATAAACCTGCACATGTGGGGAATTTATCAGAGGTTACGTTATCACGCTGTTGACCTCTTAATGCTTTCTTCCTTATCCGCTCTGAAAAGTAAAGCTGAGCTCCATGCGCTGTTGACTGTGCTACTGTAATGGGTTGGTTTACTGAGTACAATACAATGCAATACTTTATATGGCGCATTTCACAGCAGCTGCAGCTATAACAAAGCCTTTCACACATAGTAATGAGACAACGACAAAGACAGTGAACACAGCTAATTGAAACAATTAATTTACACGCACAACAATAAATTGACACACTTTTCCTAAACAATGACCCTCTGCTGGAAACACAATGTGTGGCAAAATCTCCCTTATTGCAGTCAATTTAGTGGAAAATCATGATCTAGGATCTTTTCTTTTTTTTTTTTGCTGGGTGTGAGGAAAACAACTATGCTATTATAGCTAACAATAGGCTAAATGCAGATCATGTACTGAATGCATCAAAGGTGGAGATGATGAATATGCCCTGGGAGGAAATTACTTCTCTGACTGCTTCTCAGCGTTCCTATTTTTTTCCCCTCTCCATACCACCCCCACCCACGGTAGAAAATAGAAAAATAGATTTAGATCCTCTTACCTCCTGGCAGTACTGCAGGATGCCCTCCTT
This sequence comes from Syngnathus scovelli, assembly GCF_024217435.2. Taxonomy (NCBI): domain Eukaryota; kingdom Metazoa; phylum Chordata; class Actinopteri; order Syngnathiformes; family Syngnathidae; genus Syngnathus; species Syngnathus scovelli. The sequence continues at coordinate 5,011,803 of NC_090848.1, forward strand.
GGTACCAACACAGCTCTTGGTGCCTGAAGGGTCTGATTCCCACTTGCCACTCTGCACATTGACATGCATGTTGAGTTTACCACAAAACATGGCCACCTGGGGCTCAGCCAGCAGTCCCGTCAAACCATCTGCGGGCACCTGTAAGACAAGGTGACAGTTTGGTTTCCTCTCCTGGAGACATTTTGAACACACGCCTGCAATCAAATTCGATTTGTTTGACTAATGCAGGATTGGGCAAGACGTGGGTGGATGAAAACACAAAAATGCTCGGGATTGGAGGAGGAAGTGAAAGCTGCTCAGAAACATGAATAGTAAATGATACGGAAAAGACCTCATTACTCACCTTGCTTGGAAAAAAACAAAAAGAATAAAACATTCTCTTCAGCACTGAAACCAGGCTGACAAAATGTCACAGTGCTATCGATCCATCTAGTTCATGGCAGTTTCTGACAATAAAACGATCACTATTGGTGAAAAAATCAATTATCTCCTTCAATCACTTGTCACTAACCATGCTCCAAGTGTTGTCCGCATAGTCAAGTGGCAATAAATATATTTGGACAGTTTTAAGTCCCATCAGTAATTTTGCTACGGCCATTATAATTTCTTTCTCTAACTCATCAAGTTGTATTTTATCTGAATCTTAAACACGTTCTACTACTGTTTGGCACTACTGTCATCAAGATGATTAACAAATCTTAATTAATAGGCTATATGGACGACAAAATACGCAGTTAAAAATCGAATTTTCAACTAGATGCTTTAGGTAATTACAGACCAATTTGCAAATGTTCTCAAGAAAGCCGTTTGCAAACAGATATTATCTATATATACATAGATGTACAGTGTATAGATATTGATGTATGTAGTTTGATAATATCTTGAGTCGAATCTGCAACATTTCTCTGTTATTGCAAGAGCAATATGGTGGCGTGTGTGAGCTGCAACAGAGGACTGCCTGATTTTAATAATTTTTCATCTTTTTTGAGGCTTGTGTGCACATTTTAAGAGGCACTGCAGGAAAAACACTGTTGGCATTGTACTTCCAAATCAGCTTTTACAAAATTAGTGGGAATGCTGAGGGGTGGGGGAAGTGTGAGAGTGGAGAGGGGCCAGTGGCATTGTGCTCTGCCTAATCTTGTTAATGGTTTTGAAGGCCCTGGCAGGCAAACAAATGTTGTTTTATGAGGTGAAGATTCCTTTCCCCCCCCCTAGTGAGTGTGAAGATAAAAACAAATCTACTATCCATCCATCGTTCCAAGATATTAAGGCTGAACGAGTAATCAAAATTTCAATTGTGATTTTCATTTTGGTTCGTTTAAAACATAATCAAGGAAAAAAAGATTCATATGCAGAGAAGCCCAGTACGTTCAGAAGTTACCAGAGTTGTGAAAATACCTTGAGCACTATTGGCGCTCAAAAAAACATGCTTTGTGTATGCCAGGCTTTTGTTGATAAATTGTCATTAAACACACTCTTAAAACTGGTGATTCGTGCAAGTTACACTGTACTTGTCATGGCACACATGTTCAAATTCTCCTAGATGTGAATAGAAGACTTTAGAAGCTCCAGTGTGCCCAAGTGGCGGCCATGTTGGGAAGGTTAACATTCCCATAAAAGGCAATGCAGAGACATTAAGAGAAATTAATGCTGCGTTCGGAAATTCCCTGCCAGAGAGCACTCCCCACCTATCAATTTACAAATATAAATCATTCTCCAAACCAATCAGCTACTTGTGCTTGAACTATTTCCATCTGTAGTGCCTGACGAACTGGTGCAGTGTGTCCCCAGTTGGTGCGCCAAGAGCGTGTGCGGGCATACCAGTGTTAGTGAATTACCGAATGGCACATTTGAACAATGCTCCGGGTTTCGAAAGGTTTGGGTTGAACCAGAGTGCACCTTCGGTCGCAAGTCACAACCTGCCCTTTTCCAAAAACAGATTTTTGCGAAATTGACTTTCCTTGCACGTCCAAGTGTTTTCTATCAATCAAGTATATGAGATTTTGAGAGAAAAAAAAAAACATTTTCCCCTGCGAAAAGGTTTTTACCAGTTCCCTTGTGGCGATTGAACGGTTGTATTGATCTTTTTTGCTTTCGAGCTATCCACGCAAATGAAATATGCTGATGACTTTGACCCTTCCGAGCTGAATGAAAAAACATCCATCCATCCATCCATTTTCTGAACCGCTTAGTCCCCACGGGGGTCGCGGGCGTGCTGGAGCCTATCCCAGCCGTCATCGGGCAGTAGGCGGGGGACACCCTGAACTGGTTGCCAGCCAATCGCAGGGCACACAGAGACAGACAACCAATCGCACTCACACTCACACCTAGGGACAATTTGGAGTCTTCAATCGGCCTACCAAGCATGTTTTTGGAATGTGGGAGGAAACCGGAGTGCCCGGAGAAAACCCACGCGGGCCCGGGGAGAACATGCAAACTCCACACAGGGAGGGCCGGAGGTGGAATCGAACCCGCACCCTCCTAACTGTGAGGCGGACGTGCTACCCAGTGCGCCACCGAGCCGCCATGAAAAAACATGTGATGCAGAATATTGCAAACTGCGATAGTCAACATATACCTAAAGAAATGTAATCTTTATTATCCAATGAAAGATTTTTTTTTCATGTGGAAAAATAGATCAGACTCTGTCATTTAATGTTAGTGATCTCCCTAGGTCATAGGTATCAAACTCAAGGCCCGGGGGCCAGATACGGCCCGCTACATCGTTTTATGTGGCCAGCAAAACAAATTTTGCATAGACTTAGTGTCATTACTAAAATTACAAATTGTCTTCACTTCTAAAAAAATTGAGATATTGCTTGCTATTTTTATTACCATTTGTCTTTTCAAAATATTCAAATAGGCCCTTTGAGGGAAGCTTTGACTACGATGCGGACCACGACAAAAATGAGTTTTTCACCCCTGCCCTGGTGCTGTTTTCATATCGGAGGGTGGTGTGGATTGAAACACTAGAAATGTATCAAACTTTACAACATTGTTTCCCTTTACCCATCTCAATGACAGACCGCTCCGGAGGTACACAATAGCAAAAGTGTCCCAAGTGTTCCCCCACTGCACTAGCGACAACCTAACACCACCGTCAGTTTTGACACAAAGACTCGGGCGTTTTTTACGTGATGCCATCTGCTCACCACCAGGTCATTTCAGGGTTCCATTTTTCCGATTCTTGTGCTACAGTCTGAGACTAAGACGCCCAGACAATGAGTCACTTGCTCTCTGCTTGGAGAGCAGGTAGGCAGCCCTTTTCCAAGTGACATTAAAATTGGGCTGTTTCATTCTATTCTATTTGAACCCATTAATCATGTCTACGCCCATCATCTCCCTCCTTTTCCCAAATCCTTGTTACTACTTCACTGATGTGTTTTTCTGTCTTTATCCATTCTAGCTTTGTGACTCAGTCGTGTCATTGTGCAGGACAGTAAAGAGAGGGGGTGTGGTAATCTGGGCCTTAAGGATTAGGACAGCAGCCCAGCCAGAGAAAATATCTCCCTTTTGTCTCAATCTGCCATGATATATTTTGCTATATCTGCAGGGAATAAACCAGGCGAACTGGGGCTGTTGTTATATGAGCTTGACCTGGGGAAAATGGTTCCGTTTAAGTCAGCAGAAACTCCAGGCACAACTGCAAGGCGTGCAAATTCTCCTGCAGTAGAAATTATACATGATGCTACAAAAGCAGCCAGATCAAAATGCTTTCAAAACTATTGCGAGATTATCTGATGAAATATGACGCAGCACCTGAAAATAAAGACAATGACTTCCAAAAATGAATAGAAGCCAATTTTAGATTTATTTCCAGGTTTTTACTGTACATCTGCTTATGCTACACAATTTAAAAGTCCACATTTCGTTTGAACCTTCCCATTTTTCCTTTTCAGCAAAAATATTGGGACATTTCACAGTTTCTTACTGTGCTTTGATTATTCAAACAAAAAGTGCCTGATGTCTGCCAATGAAAGGGTAACAAATAAAATATTTGCTTATGTAGATACTAAATAGAGGTGTGACTAGTTTGAGTCAACAGAATTGAAACTGGGCAAATATTTTTCCGAGTTGTTTTATGAGAGAAGATAGACTGCTATGCAATTAGCAGTTTTAGCTGACCCCTTACAATTTGCAAACAGAAAGTGCAGGCTGAGGCTGCTGGGTCAAATGGGAACAGGGAATTATACTGCACTGCCAATACTGAAGTGACTTAAGCCTTGCATGCAACAACTGGGGCCTGATGTATTAAGATCTCAAAGAGTGAGCGCGCTAAATGCCGTGAGCGCACGATTAACTGTTTTTAGCCCTGGGCTAGTCATGTGGTGAGCTCTGCTCAAACAGATTGTCACTGTTGGTGTGGGACGTTATTACAAACAAAATTTAAGAGTTGAAGTCTTCCAGACAAACTACAGCACAGCATTCCCAGCTTTTTTTTGCGTGTGTGATGCAAGTAGTGCTTCAGATAAAGCAACAAGCTCTCCTGGGAGCATTTTTTAAGGTGTGGTGCATCAAGATATGGTTCCACGGCAACTAACAAGAGGAAGAGGTACACACGTGATACATCTTCTTCCTCACACACGGGCCTTGAAAGGGTTGATTGTATTTGCAGGCACGATAACGACACCCTTAGTTAGCACACATTCTATAAAGTGTCCCCCGTCATGACCTCCCCTTTCTGCGCTATTAATTATGCAGCCTTATCAGTGTGGTCCATGCTTGCCGCGGGGAGCAGGGTGAGTGTGGTGGGAGGGAGGTTGTAAGTGCTTTGTTCTTATCCCAAGGGGAAGACTCCCAGAACTGCATGCGTACAATCTGTAGCATTTTTAAATTTTTTTATTCCACCAAACATGACAAGTTATAATTATTTGGAGATGCTGCATCACAGCATTGACAAATACAGACTTGAGTGGGAGCCACTTGGAATGTGACAAAAAACAATTGGAATCGATTTTGATTTGACTATCGCATCCTTGAATCGTATTCCACCCCACGTAATGAGATAAATATCGAATCGTAATGTATTGATGGCACAAGTTTGGGCATGGACTAAAAAGTTAGCCTTATGGAAATTATTTGAGAATTGAGCAAGTTATGGCTAATTTTCTAAGCCTGTTCTCTAAAAATAAAGGTTAGACATTTAGCAATTGTTTTATTATTTTTACCTGAAAAATAGAACTGAAACAGAATAAAGAAAAACTGGTAGTTGTAAAAGCCATGTGATCCGTATCAGCCAATCCCTGATCAGAACATTCCTATTTTCAGCCATATCCAGCCTCAATGATAACCATAACAAAAACTGCAGCCGTCACATCTAAAACCAAATCTCAATCCAGCCGAATCAAATCGTTACATTTTAAAATCAGTCGAGAATCGTCTTTTGTGGAGAGATGCACACCCGGAATAGCCACTAATGACTGAAGACAGACAGATCAGATTCATCATGTAAAAAATGTGTGAAATTCATTCAGCACGTGGATGAAAAACATTTCCAACCATCTGTCTGTCTCCATATGATGGAGGTACTCCATGTTCCCTAAATGATAATTGCCATAGAGGCTGCACTCATCCACCCTCCCTAGCAGTGAGAAACTGAGCGCTCCCTCTCCTCTCCGCAATCATCACTGTAGCAACCGAGGCAACACCTTTACTCGCGTCACCTGAGAGCGTGAATTTCATCATTATGTGTTTTCTGTAAGCTGCAAGGCTTCTCATTTGGGTCTTGCATTCAGGACTTCCCAGTCAAATATCAGATTTACAATCTTCAAACTTGGTTTCAGATGGAGCTGGCCCATATGGAGTGTGTGTGTGTCTATCACAATATAGGCCATTTTGTAACATGATAACAATAAGTTCAGTTATTCTAAAATAAAATACAGATTCATCTGTGTTGTCGGAGGAAGAATCAGGCAAAATCTGAGGAACTGAAACTCTAATTTAGGAACTTTAAAAGCTCCAGCAGTGGTGATTATTCGTGTAGCTATGTAAATGGAAGCTGTCTGAGCCAAAATAAAGAAAAAGGTGGAGCTGTAGGAGTGTTGTTATTGAAAGCCCGACTGAAATTATGAAACTATCTTTCGCCATAGGCACAGTTATAATTTATGACAATATAAACAAGCAATATCATACTATATTTGTCATCAATACCCATCAGGGTTTTTTCTTCACATAGGACGGTGACGCCTGAGGACTGGACTTGCCTAGCCTTGCTCTACCTGAACATGTGCACAATACAGCTAACAGTTCTCCAAATAAGAGGCAAATCGAGCTTGCTTCTGGCTGTTTGACTCACCCTATTTGAATTGGAACTAAGGCCAAACCACACAACCTGAGCTGACAAGAGTTTGTTAGCTTGAAACCAAGATGTGAAACGTAATAGACAAGCTAACAAAGATCTTCATGGCTGTTCTACCTTTAAAAAAACAAAACGAGAAAAACAGCCACACAAACACACCATACAAGAATACTCACAGGGGTATCTCGGTATAAATTATGCATAAATACATGAATTGTTAAGATTTTTTTCATTTCAAGACACCCTTGTGCCCCAGACTCAAAGCAAAGAACTTGGACTTAAGCTGCAAAGTTGTCATTGATGGGACAGACAGGGAGGACATGAGAACATTTTATCTATTTTTTCATTTTACTCATTTAAACCGCGTGTGCATTACTGCGCTGGTATGCATTTCTACCTTTTTTGTTTTCCATGACTAAGTCTCGATCTCGTAGCCAATCAAATGCATCAAATGCAAATGTTAACACGTGACGGCGCCGTTGGCTCATAGAATTTCCGGGATTCTTTTTTGAAGCATGGTCAATTTATAGGAATGTCAAGGTAACGACACGCTTGAGGACAATATTTATAAAAATAAACTCAGGTTTACATCGTCGAAAGCCACAATTGTAAGATCTCAAATGTTTTTATCTACTACAGAGGCTGAGATATCAATTATTTAGTAGGCGTTGACAATGGGGTTGAATTTCCAGTAACACTTCAGGTTTTCGGGAGTGCTTTTAAAGTCACCCTTAGATTTAGGAGCCATTTTTGTTTTTTGCCAAGCGCTTTAGGCCTTAATGGCTTTATACAGAACAGTTTTCCAAAATTTCTATTTTGTACGTGTGGGAGCCATGCTAGTGATGTTGTTGGATATTGGTCTTGTAATTACGCAACTCTATTTCATAGAAAAGCTGCAAATAGTAATCAGAATGCTACCACCTTATTTTGGGCCAGGGAAAACCCTGCTCAGTTATTTACAGTGATATATGGTATATGTGGCCCAAGAGATGGTCCAATTTGATTTCATGGCCTTTCAAAAGGATGGTCCGACACACACCACAGCCTTGATGCGAGCAAAGCATCGTCACTCTAAAAGCATGCCGGTCGGCCCAGTCATCTGGACGTGAAATGGCAGATACACGCTTGAGTGTGCACAGCTACATGCCTGCGCCGAGTAAGGATGCAGATCAGCGCAACTCACTTCACGATTATTAATCAAATCCGCCACTAACAGATGCCTACTCGCCAGCTGTGAAATGAAGGGCACGCTCTAGCAGCACACTGCTGACATTTACAGACGGGTGTCACACCCGGACAGTGATGAATGGCGCTAGTTGTGGAGAAGAAATAGGACGTAATGTACATTTTGGGCCCACTAAGGTGCATTATCGGGGCTCCTGGCTCTGCATCAGTCTCACTATGTAAAAAAAAAAAAAAAAAAAAGAACATCAACAACAATAAAAAACAAAAAACAAAACTGGGAGTTGCCCTGAAAGGCATCTGTGTTGTTTCTTTTCTGCTCCACTTATCAGTGGGTAACGTTCTGTCTTATTCCTGGAATGTTTCATATACAAGGTACAAGCGGCACAGCTATCATTATTTAGCCAGGCAGGATTGGATTGTTTTGAACTACACTAATGGGAAAATGGCTGGAGTTGTGGCGTTGTTACAATACGTTGAGGAGGAAAAAAAGATTAGCATCATCCTCGGTTACTGGAACAATGGCTACAGAAAAAAAATATATATCTTTGTCAGCGCACAAAGGGTAATCACGTTGTTGAAGAAAGCCACGTCTTCTCAAATTGGATTTCATGGTGATCCTCTCATGATTTCAATCCATGAGGTTTTCTGGGTTCAGAGTTACCCTCTAAACTCGGGAGTAAAGTCATGAGTCATGTAAGCAAAGGATTAGGAACAAAGATAGTGACTGCCCTGCTTAAGGTGCAGCCCAAATGATTCATTTCATGCGAACTGATTACAAGGGGCGTGTAGGAGTAGATAGGAAAGTGAGCAAATGTTCCAAACAATAAAAGCAACAGACTTGCGCACTGAGGCCCTCTCGCTCTTCACACAATGAACATGCCAGGGACAAATGTAACCCAAAAATTAAAACGACTGTAGATATTATGTCCAGCAACAAAGATATGCTTTCATTGGCATTTGTTTGCTAATGAATTCAATTAAAAATGTAATTAGACAACGCAATTATATGAAGGGGGGACACTTTGTGCAATTTTATTGGTAGGTCTGTAATCTCTTTATTTTGAAGTCTTGGCATTTGTCAATTAAGGATTGCACCATGTACACCTTTAACAGGATATGCACCAACATTTAATGTGTCCTTCCTCGACTTGCTCCAATATCATATTTGTTGACTTGTTTGTTGTTTTGCAGAATTCTGTATACTTGTCTTTTAATTCAGGAGTCCCCCAACCCCCGGTTCGCGGGCCGGTACCGGTCCGTGGGTCACTTGGTACCGGGCCGCCAAGCCGCACAGAAGAAAAAAAAATTAAATAATAAATAAATAAATAAATTTATATATATATATATATATATATATAGAACGGCTCGGTGGCGCACTGGGTAGCACGTCCGCCTCACAGTTAGGAGGGTGCGGGTTCGATTCCACCTCCGGCCCTCCCTGTGCGGAGTTTGCATGTTCTCCCCGAGCCCGCGTGGGTTTTCTCCGGGCACTCCGGTTTCCTCCCACATCCCAAAAACATGCTTGGTAGGCCGATTGATCACTCCAAATTGTCCCTAGGTGTGAGTGCGAGTGCGAATGGTTGTTTGTCTCTGTGTGCCCTGCGATTGGCTGGCAACCGGTTCAGGGTGTCCCCCGCCTACTGCCCGATGACGGCTGGGATAGGCTCCAGCACGCCCGCGACCCCCGTGGGGACTAAGCGGTTCAGAAAATGGATTGAGATATATATATATATATATATATATATATATATATATATATATATATATATATATATATATATATATATATATATATATATATATATATATATATATATATATATATATATATCTCCCTAGTCGAGCCCGCAAAGCTAGCAAAAATGAGTAAGAATTTATTTTGAAAAATATATTCGCTCCCAATTACATCCGTCAGTGCATCCGTGTCTCTTGACACAGGTTAATTCGGTCAAGAAGCTCCTCCCCCCCAGTCGAGTCCGCGAAGCTAGCAAAAATGAGCAAGAAACAGACGCATTTGGAAAGCTTCTTCGGAAAGGGTAAAAAGCTCAATGAGGAGACGGAAGAAGAAGAGGTTACGACTTCTAAGAAAAGCTACATTTAAAAGAAAGTCCTACTTAAAATATGGATTTATCGCCACAGGTGACTTGACTTGCCAATCAAGCCCACTCTGCATAATATGTGGCGACAGGCTAGCTAACGAGTCAATGAAGCCTTCAAAAGTGCTTGGGCACATGGAGACCAAGCGTCCTGTATTAAAAGACAAACCTTAACCACTTCGGGTGTCATTATCTCCGATTACGTCGGCTCGTTTCTGAGAAACAAGCCCAGTGCTCCCACTAATTCAACGTAATGGTAAATTTTATTTTCATGTCGTTTATACTTGTTTTTATGCCAGTCGTACCATTTTATTTCATCATATTTATTACAAATGTATTATTTATTGATATAAATGTATTATTTATTTATATAAAGGCCGGTCCGCAAAAATATTTTTGACACGTAACCGGTCCGTGGCGCAAAAAACGGTTGGGGACGACTGTATCTTGTCCCCTGCTAGGCAGAAGCAATAACGGGAGACATTTTATTTTTAATGCACTCATCTCTGTGAATAATGTTGGCTATATATGTTTGAGTAGGAGGATACACTGAAAATTTAATTCCAGCAGGTATCGGTATATGATGGTACCGACACTATACATTTTGAGGACGTCGTCACGTGGCTCAAAAGAAGGCATACCAAGTTACTGATGTTGTTTTATGTTGTTGTGGTCTAGAATTGTTCTTCCAAATATTGACACGCAAATTGTGACTTTAATACTGCAGGTCTACTGCACGTTCCGACTTAGGTGCATGCGTTTCATTTGGCATGATTGCGTCAAGAATGCTTGAGACATTTATCTTCTATTTTCTTCTACATGCTTATGGAAACTGCATTTTGCAAGTCACTTGGTCAAGTACTGAAGCACAAAAAGGCTGGAGCTAAAAAAGAATAGGAGGAAGGGGCAGGAATGCAACAATAGCGCCCGTGGCTTCCCAGCTCTTGAGCTCTCTCGACCCTAATGCTGCAGTGCACCGTCGCCATCTTACTTCGCTTTTCTCCATCAAACGTTTAAAATGTGTTATTTCTTCGGTCACAATGTTCATCTTGTCGCTTCCCACACGGCCACTTTTCTTAGTGTCTTAACGTCATGATGATCTTTCATACTATATACGTATACATATGTCGTGACGCCTCATTTCACTCCCAAACACGCCCACTCGCCTAAAATTAGCCTTCGGCTCCTGAACAAGGATGCAAAACGTTTTTCGCTTAAGCGGTGTGTTGGAGGTAAACAACAGAAAATTCACCGCGTCGCATTAACTAGTAACGAAATAGCGGTGGAGACTGGCGGGGTATGAATTAACTTATACTAGGGACAAATGTGAGCCACAACATATGAAAACGGACACCATCCATTCGAATGGTTTAAAGGGAACAAAAACAGTTACCATGGGTTTGACCTGCGGCTTCCACCACAAAAAAAAAATAAAAAAAAATATTGCGTCTTGCAAACTCAAGTGTTAATAGAACATGCTTGCATTAAACTGGACAGCCATATCTCACGTTCTTTGCATGACAACATTTTGCAATGCGGTATATGCTTGGACTAGTTATTAAATCTCATTTCAACAATGGGTGTCAGATAAAATATTACGGTGACACTTCCGGTTCTTTCACAGTTAAAATAGAAGCAATATCCAAAATAGTATGTTGGCCAATCTTTCAGGTAATAACATGGACTTGATCAAAACTGAAATAAATATAGTTTCATCTATTTGCTATTCAGTAGTTATTAGCAGCCTATTTATGGCTTCTTTTGTGATAAGTTTTAGAGCGTTATGAAAGGCCTGGACGCCTAATTTCCGGTCTTGCAGCGGCTAACGTCAGCGAGCTTACTTCCAATGACAGCCGCATCGAAGCGGAGTCGTGCATTGTAACTGTAAAATCACAAACTTACCTCGACTGCCAGAGTTGAAGCCGCAATGGCCAGTAACATTATGGCCATTCGATCCCCCATGTCTTTTCGTGGACACGGCTCTCCGAACAATTACACGTTTTGTGGGTCCGAGACTGCGTATGTTCTGCGCCTGCAACTCCCGTTGTCTGACTACCCGCGACACCCAAACCGCACAGCTGCTCCGTGCCGGATCACGTGACAACGGAGGCGTGACACACGCTCCCGTTGTCGTCATAGATTTACGGACGTTTATCCCAAATGTTGATATCTATCTATCTATCTATCTATCTATCTATCTATCTATCTATCTATCTATCTATCTATCTATCTATCTATCTATCTATCTATCTATCTATCTATCTATCTATCTATCTATCTATCTATCTATCTATCTATCTATCTATCTATCTATCTATCTATCGTTTCTAGCTATATCAAGCAAATTAAAAGATATATTTTCAAAATATTTTCGAAGAAATTTTAATTTTTGTCACAAAGTGAAATAGCATTTCCTGAGTTTTGAACTTAAAAATGGGCCGATTTGATCCAGAAATATAAAAGGACGATTAAGTGCACACATTTCTGTTGCAATGAATGAACAGGAAGAAGCGCAGGAAGAAATACAGTCCGGTAGTGCTGTCAAATAAAGTTGCATCTTTAATTCACAATAAGGGACACAGCCAGGAGATGCTGTCGCTTTTGCTCTAAAAACAATAAAGTCTGATTCACCATTCAGCCACAAGCAATCACATTATTATTATTATTTTATAAGTTGTTTGAGTCAACACAACTGCGGTTGATGTAGTAATACTGAAATGACACAATAATGTCATTTCAGAGTTGCTCAACTTGTTACCTCAGTTCAACCTCAGTGTTTTAACATTTTCAAGTTAAAGTGTGATAAGCCATTTCATTTTCCATCCTGGACATGCCAGGCGTGCTTTGTTCAGAAATACCTGAATCCAGTTACATCCCAGAAACAATGACATAGACAAAATAATTTTTAAAAATGAATTCAAGAAAACACTTGTGTTTTAGCGTGTGAAGATTTTCTTGCTGGTGTAATAATATTCCCTCGTATGCTTAGAAAAGTTGTCCTCAATAGAAAAAAGACTTCTCAGACCCTTTGAAGTGCACAGCCGGAGACAGACAAGCTTTTGGTTATGGCTGCAGGCTCGGTTGCAGTGCCTCATTGTCCTGTCCTACATTGTATTAAACTATTACTAATTTCCTCAACACCATGGTCAAGTTTCAATTTACTCAGCAGAACATTTCACTGCTCAGGTAATCTAAGTGCTGAATCATTATTGTGCTCGGCCCTGCTTAATACACCTGAGGTTATTTTCTGGCCTACATAACCAGGCCACGAGAGCTTCATTTCTGCTGCCAGTGGAAGATCCATGTAATCATTTACTGGTGCACCTCGGGTAAGGAGTGGGAGGGTATATTACAATATTAACAAAATGGAATGTTGCAAAAAATGGGGTATAATATTGCAGCATCTCGAGCTAAGGCAAATCATTAGCTGAATTGAGTCATCCTGTAGAAAACTTAGGGATGCACACAATTTTTAAGTATAATATTTTTCAAGTATAAATTAATTTGTCAGACATAAGGAACATTTGTGTTCCTAAAAGCATGTTAGCTATCACGTCACCACAACTTGCCTTTTGTATGATTAATTTCAATTATTGTGGAATAAACGTCTAAAATACCCATCCACTTAATGGGTTTGATGAGCCTTTTCTGCCCTCTAGTGGTAAAATGGCAGCACCGCAGACGTTATTTTCCTTTCCAGTATAACTATCAAAGTCACTGAGAAGAAAGGAAGAAAGCTCCAGCTCCAACTTGAAGGCTCTGATTGCTCAAAATATGATCTTGACTTCTAGTTTTAAAATACAAGGGGGGTCGTGAAGTATTTCAGAATGCAACATCCTTGTTTGTGTGTGAAACATGATCGTGAGCTGCATAGCAAAGCAAAGATTGTCTTGCGAGAAGACATCATGAAAGGTAATAAATAAATGATGATGAACGTGCAGATGATGTACCCGCAAGCGAACTTGCACACACTGCCGCTGTTTTTACCACTCCAACACAAAACATGCAGGTACCAGGGAGGGTGTATTTTTAGAATATCAAAAGAGCAGCTTTGTAGTTCATCACTCTTTTAAAAGATCACCATTAAATGGTGCAGCAAAGTGGAGACCATGCCGTATAACTCCATTGAGCCATTCAAAAGACCCCTTTACAGAGGCCATTTGTAATTTGAGTGGGGACAAATTTGGGTAGCCCCGTGTCACATGTGAGCGTCAAAGTATGATGTGCTGAACACACTAACCCTGGCGCCATGTCCATTTTTCATGCACACCTACACAGTGCAGTAATAACCCCTGATGACTTCCAGATGTTTCTTTCAGCAGTAATGATGCCGTGGCATAAAAAGACGAGAAGCTACCCATATGGGATGTGGAAAGTGTGTGTTTTCACAAGTGTGTCAAATACAGAAGTGCTATAAGTTTGAAATGACAATTTTCTCCAGAGCCAATATTTTATTCATGAACCAAGAAACAAATATATGTGGATATATAAAACGTTGCATAAATTCTCTTTATAGTCTATACTTCCTTCTGTGATCCCATTAACAAATGAAAATAATATCAAAATGGCCCCATGACTATATTTAACAGTTCAAAAATTAATAATGAAAAAAGAGGAAAAACTGCTTAAACAAGATGCCTTTGCAGAAGGCAGGAGAGACTTATAAAGTAATAGCAGGAGACAAGTCCCTTGTTAAGTCTTTCTGACATTGTGTAAGGATGTGTAATGTATTGATGCAGTCTCTGACGTGGGGAATGAAAGAACAACAACAAAAAAAAGGTCAGTTTATCAAAGCAGTCCTTAGGAGGCACCTTGATAACACAGCTACAGGAGGAGTCGATTTCTGGAGTCACAGCTGTCATGGGTCAGTGTGAGGCCATCATAGCCAATGCATCGAAGTTGGCGTTTTCGGAAACCTCTGCCACAGGTTTTTGAGCATGCGGACTATTCTCCGAGAAGCCAAGAGGGGCAAGGCTGAGAGGCACAGGATTGTGAGGCCAATGGCTGCAATTCTTCTGGACAATCCTTGGATGGATGTCCCTGGGGATCCAGACAAACCACCTCTCTCCGTTGCATGCCACCTCCACAGGTCTGGGAACAGGGACCCCACTCCATCAGAGCCCACTCAGCACCCAACTTTCGGGTAGCATTGACAGATTGCCGACGACCTCCGTTGTTATTGGAAGAAGCAGCGTTATTGGGTCTTGGGGCAAAGTAGCTGTACTTCACTCTGGGTCTTGGGGCTGCTCCCACAGACAACACCTGAATAGTGAGAGGCTCGGGGAGGGGGGAAAAACTGCGAAGCCACTCAAGACGGGCAGAAGAGCCACTGTAGCGCAGTAGGGCCCCTCGCAGAGTGATGTCCGTCTCCGTGGTCACTGGCTTATAATCACCATTCAACAGGTAGGTACCATCTTGTCTGCGCAGTGCCAAGTAACTATTGTCATGAGGACCGTTACCAGGGGCGCGCTGTCTGATGTCAAGATGGGTGGCGCCTGCTGGGATTGTCACCACGTCTTGGTACCCAGGCCTATAACAAAGACAACAATTGTTTAGTTTAGGCTACAACTATACTACACTAGTTGCTGGCCAATCGTCAATCACAATGATTGTCATGAACCTAACACGCATGAGAAAGCTCATGTGAGCGCGGGGAGTGAATGCAAACTCCACATAAAGATATTCCATCAATGATTTGATCTTTGATTTGACCTGGCAATAAATAACTGGCCATCTTTATTAATGTTCCGAACAAAAAGTATCATGGCGTACCTGGTGCGCCCCAGTGAGCCTGACACTCTTCTGCAGGTGAAGCCATTCCCTCCACATACTCCACATTTATCGTAACGCTGGTTGGAGCCGATAACGCGATCGCATCCAGCCCTGACACATTGGCCTTGAACACAGACTGAGGTGGAATCGGGGCTGCAGGGTGTTCCATCCGCCACCTGGGGGCAATAGACACCTTGAGATTAGGATTTTTAGTTATGCTCTTGTTTCATTTGTTGATGGTTTAATTTGACAGTTTTTTTTCTACAAGTAACTGTATTTTACTACACTTTTATTTTCACGCATGTTCAGAAAAAAAAAGTACATTGGCATTCAGGGTGCTGGAAGCTGAAACCTGATCATTCGTCTTACATGTCAGCACTAGGGTAATTAGGATTTGTCAAGACATTCAAAATATATCAAAATATTTTTCAAAATTCTTGCCTTAGAATTGAGGACAGAGAAGTATCCTGTTCCCCTGGCCCTGCACAGAAGCTTGCAACGGTCTTTGGGTGAAACACCGGCATATTTGGGCACCCAATCAACACCATTGCCTGATCCAAGAGACATTTGGGCTGACATGTCATTGTGAGCCAGACACTGCTCCTCCCGAAATGACAAGCCTGAAAAGTAAAGAGAATTCTCAGTGATCGAGTTTGCACCTTTTGACTAACTCCCACTCAAGTGACAATTTTTGCTGACTTACCATTGGTGTCAGGGCAGAGGTTTGTGTTACAAGAGCGGTACTGCATCTTTGTGCCCTCACAGTACTTGCCTCCATTCTTTGGCAAAGGGTTATCACATGAACGGAAGGAGTACTGCACCCCTCCCCCGCATGTCCGAGAGCAGTCACCCCAGGGACCCCACACGCCCCAGCCACCGTTGACAGGACTCTGGAAATGTTACACAGGGCATTGGTTACAGTCTGATTTATACCCGAGGCATGAGAATAAAAGAAGTTACGTTTCTACCTGATGTGTGTAAGCTTGAAACTTTGTGAGACACTGCCCCGCCAGGCAGTAGCTATTGCGCCCACAGGGCGTTCCATCGGCCCATGGGAGGTTCTTGGTCTGGCAAACCACCAAACCGTTGAATGCCCTAACGAAGCACCACAGAGCCGCACAAGTAGTAGGAGCGTGAGGACAATGTTGGGCGTCGGGACCGAAAGTCAGCCGACACTGATGGCCTGCATCGTAGACTGTCCCGGGTTGGGCCGGAGGGAGCGCTTGAGGCTTGACTGGTTTATCAAGCAGACATTGACCGTAGCCATTGTCGAGAAAATTGGCGACCGTGAGTGCAGAACAGGCGGACCATGGCTGCTGCGAGTCAATACTGGTCAGGGTGGACCCCATTATGTGGGAGGCCCAGTAGGGACCGTTCACCCTAGAGCATATCTGGGCATCATCGTGAGGCATGTTGAGGACATGGCCTACGGGACAGTACAACAAAACCACACTTAGTTGGGCTCATGACGTATCATTGTCACACATCAGATCTGAGCATTTTTCTACTCACCAAGTTCATGTGCCACGGTGAATGCAGTGAAGAGTCCGTCATCTTCAACAATTGAGCAGCTTCTGTCTGGGTCACACGCCGTACCCACGTCAGCCAGTCCAAGAGTGTCACAGAAACGGGGACCACACAGGTTCTGAAGAAACAGACCAAGGAGTCAAAACATGCTCTTTATCCATTTTTTCTTTCCTTCTTCCCCACAATTCTTCTCATCCTCCTCCAACCTACCATTTTGGTGACGAGCATAGCTGTGTCATAGTGCTCAGGGTGGCGGTCGCTGGGGGGATTGTGCTGCCGCTGCCACTGGCAGAAGTTGCGGAGAGACGTTGCAGCATTGGGCGACACTTGAGGGCCTCGCTCTTTTTCATAGACCACCAGCATCTTTACCACAGTCAGGCTGATGGAGTTGTGGAGGCTGGGGTGGCGATACAGACGAGATGCCATTGCCATGATGTTGAGGAGGTAATTCTTGATCCCGGCACCGTGGAATTCGGCCATGGACTGGTCAGCCACCAGCAAAATCTCCAGATAGCGAGGAGTGGAAACAAAACGCTTGGTCCTGTGGTGGCCTGGGGGATAGGATGAGGGTTAAGAAAACTTATTACAATGTTTTCTGTCATTTTTTGTGCAGTTGTTCCTAATGAAACGTTTTGCAGAGGTCAACTTCAGTGTTGTGCACAAATGTGAAAAGTAGCAGGGACAGAAAAACACTCAAGTAAATCAAACTGGTCATTCTTGCTTTCTGCATTTGATTTGTGTTTAACAATCTGCTGTTAATAAAGGTACCACGATCCGTCTCCGTTCGTTTCCTTGTTTTAATGTTGCCATGGTTACTGTTCGCGTCGCCCCTCCCCTCCTGTGTCTGCTCACAATCTATAAAATAGGTGTCACCTGCCGCTCCTTACCTGTCAAGTATTTAAGTCCTGTCTGCTTGTCACATCTTGTCGGGTTGTTCTTGTATCTCTTGTTTTTCTAGTCGCTAGTCTGTTCTCGTCTTGTTTCTGGTTTCGTCTTTCTTGTTTTTCTAGTTGAGCCTCTATCGTCTGTCTTTTGAGTTCCCTCAATTAACCATTCACTACTTGAGAGAACAATCCGACCAATTCAGCGACCAGCGCTTGGACCACCGGTTACCGGCTCCCGCAGTTGCGGCATGGACGCTACAGAGCTGGGCTCCAGCGAGGCAAGACCACCCCCCGACCTAGTTCAGACGGCGCGGATGCTGCGGCTGCCACCAGTTCCGGCGGCGCGGCTCCAGCGGCCGTCACCCAGTTGTCCTTCGGTGGCGTTTGATGTATGACCGCCTCCCCATTCCCTCCTGCCCCTTGTTGGACAGGTTTTGATTTTTCTTTTTTGGGGTGCCGTCCCTTGGAGGGGGGCTACTGTCACAATCCGTCTCCGTTCGTTTCCTTGTTTTAATGTTGCCATGGTTTCTGGTCACGTCGCCCCTCCCCTCCTTTGTCTGCTCACAATCTATGTAATGGCTGTCACCTCCCTCTCCATACCTCTCATGTTTTTAAGTCCTGTCTGCCTATCACACCCTGTCGAGTTGTTCTTGTTTCTCTTGTTTTTCTAGTCGCTAGTCTGTTCTCGTCTTGTTTCTGGTTTCGTCTTTCTTGTCTTTCTGTTCAGTTATTCTCGTCCCGAGTCGAGCCTCTATAGTCTGTATTTGGAGGTCCCTCAATAAACCTTGGTCCAAGCTGCATTTGGTCGCCCAGCTCCATTCACTCCATGACAAAAGGCAGCATGGTGGCCAAATAGTAAGCACATCATAGCAGAGAGGTTCTTTGTTTCAATCTCTGGCTGAGGTCTGACTGTGTGAGATTTGAACGTTCTCTCTGCGCTTGTGTGGGTTTTCCTTTTTCCATTTTTTTGTGTAGGTACTCCAACTTCTATCCTTGTTTATGCACGTTTGCATCAGCAAAAATTAAAAAATGCTGAGAAAAGCAGATGGCTGGATGGATATTAAGTTCTAAAGAGAGTTTTGTGTGTTTGTGTGCGCGTGTGTGTGTACAAACGCTACCTGTTTGGTCTTTCTTGACGGCTTCACGTTCAGGCTCTTTCTCCAGATTTGTTGGTAGTCGATCTTCGTCCTCATTGACCCCACACTCACCCGCCTCTGCCCGAGCCCTCCGGCGGATGAGGTGGACTTCCTCGTCCTTTTTCTCATCAATCAAGAAGTCACTTGTGTTGAGAGGTTTGATGGAGTACTCTTGCCCTTGAAAGTAAAACCCACCCCTCAGTCCCTGGCAAAGGTTTAAAGCAGCAGGGGAGTGCTCTTCTCCATTCACCGTGCCGGAGAAGAAACAACCGTGCTCATCTGCGCTCTTGGGTTCCTGACTCAGCTCGGATTCGGGAGTCCCCACAATGTGGAAGACGAATCCCGGGGACAGGAACGTCTGATCCGGCTCCAGATGCAAGATAATCTCTTGACCAAACGCGTCCAGCCTGTACACTCTCATCTCCGACACTTTCTGCTTTTCTTCAGGGGAGTAGGTTCGCTTCGGTTGGGTGTCACTTGCCAGCTGGACCGATGGGTCAAGCCTGACAGGCACTACGGTACTCTCTTCCCAAGGGCTTTGCGTCCAGCCGGTGCACAGACCAGCCATGAAACCAATAGAAACACAGACAAGCCACATCATACAGAAGTGGAATCTAACAAGCAGATGCAACGGTTCTTTTTGGTTCTGCTGACCCCCCAAAAAATTTGCAGATGTTTGACTGGTAGTCACAATTGTCCGACCTTAAATACGCCCCACCCCGGTGCCCAACCCCGGTGCCCCACCTCATTTTTTGAGGGTCCTGTCAAGACCATGTCATGGGCGCAACCAAACGTTTCACGTTGTCATAGTAATCAATCACTGTTAACAAAAAATTGGCTGAAGGCAACAAAGGGAAATTCCACCAGTGGAGCGACTAGTTTCGTTTGTTTTAACCCAAAATATAAAGACAGTTTACCCGCCCTCCCATATATGGTTGCATTTCCAGCAACTGAGACTTATTAAAGTAAGAATTCCGAGGTACATTCTTAATCATGTGCAGTGTGCGACTAAGGGACAGAAAAAATCAAATGGACCAAAAATGGTAACCATGTCACACGGCAGTTCCGTGTGTCGTGCTCACGCTCACTGTTCAGTTTTTCCTGGTCAAGTTAACTGAGTTGAGCCACAACCAGGCAGCGACTGAGTGCAACCCTAACCCTAAATTACTACTTTAGCACTTTGAAGAATAACCTCTTTTCTCACTTCAACTTTATCACTTAAACCTAGCTTCAAATATGAAATCACATTGGCTTGTCAGAAGCAACTTCTCTGTCTTTATAAAAGCAAAGTTAAAACATTTTTAATATCACTCAGTGCAAGTCAGCAGACGCACAAACACACGAGACTCAATACAGGTTGGAGGTCGACCTTCTGACCACTGAATACAACAGGAAGGCCCTGTAGTGCATAGTGAACATATCTCGAAGGATTATTGGTGCTTCACTCCCCTCCCTGAAGGACATCTACACCTCCCATCTCACCCTCAAAGCGACCACGATTGTGGGTGATGTGAGTCACGCTTTGATCTACTGCCCTCTGGGAAGAGGTACAGAAAAGCCTGCGCTCCCGCACCACCAGATTCACCAACAGCTTCACACTCCAGGCTGTTAGGAACCTGAACTGCAGTCAACACTTGTGTCAGTCATTCTTCCCGAGTTGTTGCAGAAGCAAGGAAATTTTAGAGCCTGAGCAAGTCTACCGCATCACATTTACTCATATAGGTGAATACTGGCGGGGTAAAATACTCAACCACTTAATGGGTTTGACGAAGCATTTCTCCCCTCTAGTGGCGAAATTGCAGCACCGCATATGAGACACGTAACCATTACTTTTTTTCATTTTAACTATCAAAGTCGCTGAGAAGAAACGAAGCTCTAACCCGAAGGCTTCGTCGTAGGCTCTTATTGCTCAAAATATGATCTTGACTTCAGGTTTTAAAATACAAGGGGGTCGTGAAGTATTCCACAACGCATGTCCATTTTTCATGCACACCTACACAGTGCAGTAATAATAACCCGTAATGACTTCCAGATGTTTCTTTCAGCTGTAATGATGCCGTGGCATAAAAAGACGACAAGTTGGAAAAGTGTGTTTTCACAAGTGTGTCAAATACCCATGTGCTATAACTTTGAAATGACAAACTTCTCCAGAGTCAATATTTTATTCATGAACCAAGAAACAAATATATATATATATATATATATATATATATGTACATATATATAAAAGATTGCATAAATACTCTTTATAGTCTATACTTCCTTCTGTGATCTCATTAACAAATAAAAATAATATCAAAATGGCCACATGATTATATTTAAAAGGCTGTACAAAAATAAATAATGTTTGGATATTTTGTACAAAAGAGGAAAAACTGCTTAAACAAGATGCCTTCGCAGAAGGCAGGAGAGACTTACTTATGAAGTAGTAGCAGGAGACAAGTCCCTCGTTAAGTCTCCACATAAAACAAAAAGCACACTCATACGCACACACTTACAAGCGCTCACAAATTCTTTGGTTTTCAAGATATGGTGAAATGACAAAACAAAAGGCATTCATAAAGAGAAAATGAGAGTAACAATGTGCCACTGGTAAAAACAAAAGTGAAGTGCTACAGGTTTGTGATAAATAAATGTTGACTGATAGTTCAGAACAAATCTCAATTTCCATACCTGATGGGGTGACTAAGTAGAATATGAGCTAATTTTTCTCCACACGCAAACACACATTCGTCTGTGTGTGGGTGTATATAAAATTGTATAAAATCTCCACGAGCATTAAAATCTGTCCAGCCCAGCTTGGACAAACAACATATATGTTTCAAATCTTTACATACTTTCACACGCAAGCATACTATTGCAATTGTAAACAGCGTGCTCAAACTCATTAATGTCCATGATACTTGCTGAGATGCCACTGCTGCACTCCAAAGACAGGTGGCAGACTTTGTTGCTCCAAGTGTTTGACACAGTCAGTGTGCTTTCCGACATTGTGTGTGGATGTGTAATGTATTGATGCAGTCTCTGACATGGGGAATGAAAGAATAAAAAAAAAGGGAGGTCAGATTGTCAAAGCAGTCCTTAGCAGGCACTTTGATAACACAGCTCCAGGAGGGGTCGTGGGCGGTTTTTGGAGTCACAGCTGTCATGGGTCAGTGTGAGGCCATCATAGCCAATGCATCGAAGCTGGCGTTTTCGGAAACCTCTGCCACAGGTCTTTGAGCATGCGGACCATTCTCCGAGAAGCCAAGAGGGGCAAGGCTGAGAGGCACAGGATCGTGAGGCCAAAGGCCGCAATTCTTCTGGACAATCCTTGGATGGACGACCCTGGGGATCCAGACACACCACCTCTCTCTGTTGCATGCCACCTCCACAAGTCTGGGAGCAGGGACCCCACTCCATCAGAGCCCACTCAGCAACACCCAACTCTCGGATAGCATTGATGGAATGCCGACGACCTCCGTTGTTAGAAGAAGCAGCGTTATTGGGTCTAGGGGCAAAGTAGCTGTACTTCACTCTGGGCCTTGGGGCTTCTCCCACAGACAACACCTGAATAGTGAGAGGCTCGGGGAGGGGGGAAAAGCTGCGGAGCCGCTCAAGACTGGCAGAAGAGCCACTGTAGCGTAGTAGCGCCCCTCGCAGAGTGATGTCCGTCTCCATGGTCATTAGCTTATAATCACCATTCAATAGGTAGGTACCATCCTGTCGGCGCATTGCCAGGTAACTGTTGTCATGACGACCGTTACCAGGGGCACGCTGTTTGATGTCAAGATGGGTGGCGCCTGCTGGGATTGTCACCACGTCTTGGTACCCAGGCCTATAACAAAGACAACAATTGTTTAGTTTAGGCTACAACTATACTATACGAGTTGCTGGGCAATCGTCAATCACTATGATGGACAATTTAAAGTTGTCATGAACCTATTACGCATGAGAAAGCTCATGTGAGCACGGGGAGTGAATGCAAACTCCACATGAAGATATTCCATCAATGATTTGATCTTTGATTTGACCTGGCAGTAAATAAACTGCCTATCTTTATTATTGTTCGGAACAAAAAGTATCCTGGATTGTTACCTGGCACGCTCCAGTGAGCCTGACACTTTTTTGCAGGTGGAGCCATCCCCTCCGCATACTCCACATTTATCGTAGCGCTGGTTGGAGCCAATAACACGATCACATCCAGCCTTGACACATTGGCCTTGAACACATACTGAGGTGGAATCGGGGCTGCAGGGTGTTCCATCCGCCACCTGGGGGCAACAAACAAACATCTTGAGATTAAAATTCTGCCTTGAATGAGTTATTGAACAGTATGTCAAGAGGTAAAAAGTCAGATTTCAGTGTTGGGGCCAAAATACATCCCAGTATCATGGTGAGAAAATAACACCAATTTTGGGGATAATCACCTCAGAATTAAGGAAGCTAAAATTATGGTTTGATAGAATTAAGTTAGCTTCATAGTGTAGTACCAAACATCACTCCTAATAATGAAAGAAATACTGTTGAGTGTAGGAAGAGATACGTTGAAATTGAATCTATGTTCTTGTTTTATTTGTTGATGTTTTAACTTGACTGTATTTTTCTACGAGTAACTGTATTTTACTACACTTTTAGATTTATGCATGTTGAAAAAAAAAAAAAGAAGTGCTTTGGCAGTCAGGGTGCTGGAAGACGAAACCTGATCATTCGTCTTACATGTCAGCACGAGGGTAATTAGGATTTGTCAAGACACTCAGAATTTAACAAAAAAAACATATTTTTCAAAATTCTTACCTTGGATTTGAGGACAAAGAAGTATCCTGTTCCTTTGGCCCTGCACACAAGCTTGCAGCGGTCTTTGGGTGAAACACCGGCATATTTGGGCACCCATTCAACACCTTCGCCTGATCCAAGAGACATTTGGGCTGACATGTCATTGTGAGCCAGACACTGCTCCTCCCGGAATGACAAGCCTAAAGAGTAAAGAGAATTCTCAGTGATCGTGTTTGCACCTTTTGAATAATTCCCACTCAAGTGACAATTTTTGCTGACTTACCATTGGTGTCAGGGCAGAGCTCTGTGTTACAAGAGCGGTACTGGATCCTCTTGCCCTCACAGTACTTGCCTCCATTCTTTGGCAAAGGGTTATCACATGAACGGAAGGAGTACTGCACCCCTCCCCCGCATGTCCGAGAGCAGTCACCCCAGGGACCCCACACGCCCCAGCCACCGTTGACAGGAATCTGGAAATGTTACACAGGGCATTGGTTACAGTCTGGTTTATACCCGAGGCATGAGAATAAAAGAAGTTATGTTTCTACCTGATGTTTGGAAGCTTGAGACTTTGTGAGACACTGCCCTGCCAGGCAGTAGCTGTCGTGCCCACAGGACGTTCCATCGGCCCATGGGGAGTTCTTGGTCTGGCAAACCAGCAAACCGTTGGTTGTCGTAACGGTGCACCACAGAGCTGCACAAGTAGTGCTCAGGTCAGGGCAATGTTGGGAGTCGTCGCCGAAAGTCAGCCGACACTGATGGTCTGCATCGTAGACTGTCCCGGGGAGGGGCTGAGGGAGCACTTGAGGCTTGACTGGTTTATCAAGCAGACATTGACCGTGGCCATTGTCGAGAAAAGTGGTGACCATGAGTGCGGAACAGGCGGACCATGGCTGCTGCTGGTCAAGATTGGACAGGGTGGAGGCCATCATGTGGGAGCCCCAGTGGGGACCGTTCACCCCGGAGCATAGCTGGGCATCATCGTGAGGCATGTTGAAGACATGGCCTGCGGGATAGTACAACAAAACCACACTTAGTCATGCTCACGACGTATCATTGTCACACTTTGAGCATTTTTCTACTCACCTAGTTCATGGGCCACGGTGAATGCAGCTTGGAGTCCGTCATCTTCGATAATTGAGCAACTTCTGTCTGGGTCACACACTGTACCGACGTCAGCCATTCCAAGGGTGTCACATGAATGGGCACCACACAGGTCCTGAAGAAACAGACCAAGGAGTCAAAACATGCTCTTTATCCATTTTTCCTTTCTTATCCCACAATTCTTCTCATCCTCCTCCAACCTACCGTTCTGGTGAAGAGCATAGCTGTATCATAGTGCTCAGGGTGGCGGTCGCTGGGGGGGTTGTGCTGCCGCTGCCACTGGCAGAAGTTGCGGAGAGTCATTGCAGCATTGGACGACACTTGAGGGCCTCTCTCTTCTTCGTAGACCACCAGCAGCTTTACCACAGCTAGGCTGATGGAGTTGTGGATGCTCGGGTGGCGATACAGACGAGATGCCACCGCCATGATGGTGAGGAGGTAAGCCTTGAGCCCAGCACCGTGGAATTCGGCCATGGACTGGTCAGCCACCAGCATAATCTCCAGATAGCGAGGAGTGGAAACAAAACGCTTGGTCCTGTGGTGGCCTGAGGGATAGGATGAGGGTTAAGAAAACTTATTACAATGTTTTTTGTCATTTTTTGTGCAGTTGTTCCTAATGAAACTTTTTGCAAAGAGGTAAAATTCTGTGTTGTGCACAAATGTGCAAAGTAGCAGGGACAGAAAAAGAGTCAAGTAAATCAAAATGTTCATTCTCGCTTTCTGCATTTGATTTGTGTTTAACAATCTGCTGTTAATAAAGGCAGCATGGTGGCCAAATTGTAAGCACATCATGGCAGAGAGGTTCTTTGTTTCAATCTCTGGCTGAGGTCCGACTGTGTGAAATTTGAACGTTCTCTGTGCTTGTGTGGGTTTTCTTTTTTCCCTTTTTTTTGTGTGGGCACAGTACTCCAACTTCCTCCCCCGTTCATGCACGTTTGCATCAGCAAAAATTCAAAAATGCTTGGAAAAGCAGATGGCTGGATGGATATTAAGTTCCAAAGAGAGTTTTTTTTCTCTCTGTGTGTGTGTATGTGTGTGAAAGTGTGTGTGAGTTTATATATGTGTGTGTGTGGGGGTGGAGGCAGGATGCCATGACTTAGCGTCATGACTCCTCCTCCCACTTCTTGTTCTCAAAATGACCTTTTCTGCTGGAAAATTCTGACATAGTTTGTACGGGAAAAAAAAAATCCTCTGCAGGGGGACACATTTCTGTACCAGGAGGTGAGTTAGCACGTCTCAGCGCTGCCGGGCTGCGACTGGCTCTGCTTAAACCCCTGCCTGCTCTAGCTCCCTCCTTCCTCATGGTTCCCATTGAGAATGAAGGACCTGTGCCACCCACTCTCGCCCATACTCCGCCCCTGTTGGCACAGCGTGTACGGTGCTGTCAAATTGTTGATGGGTCGTCAATAATATCTGCTCTTGCGCGTACACCCACATGCACGCACGGTTATTGTATAGAACTATTATTACATCCCACACACACTTTGTTGTATAAATATAGTAGTTACACACACACACACACACACACACACACACACACATATATATATATATATATATAGAAAGAAAGAAAGAAAGAAAGAAAGAAAGAAAGAAAGAAAGAAAGAAAGAAAGAGATTTCATAGGTTATACAGATTTTAATGCTCGTGGAGATTTTATACAATTTTATATACACACACAGACACGTGCGTGTGTGTGTGCGTGCGTGCGTGTGTGTGTACAAACGCTACCTGTTTGGTCTTTCTTGACGGCTTCACGTTCAGGCTCTTTCTCCAGATTTGTTGGCACTCGATCCTCGTCCTCATTGACCCCACACTTGGAGCTGCTCTCACCCGCCTCTGCCCGAGCCCTCCGGCGGATGAGGTGGACTTCCTCGTCCTTTTCCTCATCATTGACAAAGTCACTTGTGTTAAGAGGTTTGATGAAATACTCTTGCCCTTGAAAGTAAAATCCACCACTCAGTCCCTGGCACAGGTTTAACGCAGCAGCGGAGTGCTCTTCTCCGTTCACCGTGCCCGAGAAGAAACAACCGTGCTCGTCTGCGCTCTTGGGTTCCTGACTCAGCTCGGATTCGGGAGTCCCCACAATGTGGAAGACGAATCCCGGGGACAGGAACGTCTGATCCGGCTCCAGATGCAAGATAATCGCTTGACCAAACGCGTCCAGCCTGTACACTCTCATCTCCGACAGTTTCTGCTTTTCTTCAGGGGAGTAGGTTCGCTTCGGTTGGGTGTCACTTGCCAGCTGGACCGATGGGTCAAGCCTGACAGGCACTACGGTACTCTCTTCCCAAGGGCTTTGCGTCGAGCCGGTGCACAGACCAGCCATGAAACCAATAGAAACACAGACAAGCCACATCATACAGAAGTGGAATCCAACAAGCAGATGGAAACGTTCGCGTGATGACGTTAGTAAAGTCCTACTAACTTAATACATAAAACAAAAATCTCGTCACTGCGCTAAAAAAAAAAAGGAAATCCAGTGCAAATTTTGTTTAAAGTTAACTGTCACACTGACAAAAAGCCTATTTGAGTCAGGGAAAATAAAGGCTGACTCTCAGTAGTAAATCCAACGGGTCTTTCGCTCTCCCTGTTTCTCCCAAACTGAGCAAATATCAGCGCCTGGTTTTGTCTTTAAGATGCAGCGGTTCCTTTTTGGTTCTGCTGACCCCCAGATGGATTCGCTGCTTTTTGACTGGCAATCAGAATTGTCCGGCCTTAAATACGCCCCGGCACGGTGCCCCACCCCCTTTTTTGAGGGCCCTCTCGGGGCCAAGTCATGTGCGCAACCAAACGTTTCACGTTGTCATAATAATCAATCACTGTTAACAAAAAAGGGGCTGAGGGCAGCAAAGGAAAATTCCACCAGCGGAGCCCCGAGTTTCGTTTGTTTTAACCCAAAATATAAACAGTTTACCCCCCCTCCCATATATGGTTTGCATTTCCAGTAACTGAGACTCATTAAAGTAAGAATTCCGAGGTCCATTCTTAATCATGTGCAGTGTGCGACTAGGGAAATGAAAGAATCAAATGGACCAAAAATGGTAACCATATCACACTCGGCAGGGTTCCGAGTGGCGTGCTCACACTCACTGCTCAGTTTCTCCCGGTCAAGTTAACTGCGTTGAGCCGCAGCCAGGCAGCGACCGAGTGCAACTTTCGGGGAGAGGGAGCAGAGAGGGGCCGCTGAGTTTTTAAGGTGGAACGCATCTAAAGCCGGGGCAGCTCCTGCATTGCAACTCAAACATATTCAGCCCCCGTCCGTGGATCTCTTACCCCTCCCACCCAGATTTGTCCTCCTTTGCATGGTCCGCGAGTAGAGCAGCCTAGGATTTCACCTAAATAACTACTTCAGCACTCTGAAGAAAAACCTCATTTCTCACTTCAACTTTATCACTTAAACCTAACTTCAAATATGAAATCACAATGGCTTGTTAGAAACAATTTCTCTGTCTTTAAAAAAGCAAGGATAAAATTATTAACAGAATTCTCGCAAATGCAACTAATAATGTTGGTATATATTCCTTATCCTCCATCCATCCATCCATCCGTCCATTTCTTTATCGTCATAGCAAAGCTTTTGTAAAACTATGTGTCGACTGCCTAATTGATTAGTCCACCTTAAAAATAAGAGCAAAGAAAAAGAGTGACTGTAATTCAACATATATCCACGAGATGTCAGAAACGACCTAAATAACGTCTTAACGGTTTTTTAATGCAATTCAATGTTAAACCACAAGATGGCGACATTGTATTACATTGGAGGGTCGAGAAAAGCTTAACGCTTTTCTGGCAGTCAGACTCTCCACCAATCCATTTTCTCCAGCATTTTTTCTTACTGGCGTGGCAGGTGACCTGCACCCTCCTCTCGCTGATATGCAAAGGTAGCCAGCCAATTGCAGGACACATAAAAACAATTATTCACACTCAATTTCACGCCTATATATACTAATGAAGTCGTCAATTATGCGAAAATATGTTTGGGGAATGTTGTCCTTGGAGTCCCCGGAGAAATCGACAACCCAATAAATATGACAAGCATGCATGGATCCAAGGAAAACTTTGTGTAGTCCATCTTCAGAAAATAGTGGTTTCACGCTAGTGTCAGTATTACTTGTTATCATAGGAAAAGTTCAGGCAAATTCATTTTAAACAGTGCTGTCTTTTCCTGTGTTTGAAAGGAGGCAGCAGTTCATCTCTCCTTGACCCAATGACATTTTCCATAAAGGTTAAGGAAATGTGGTGTAAAGGTTAGGAGATTCGACATTCCAAAGAGGCCCTTGCATATGTGTGCACTGCTAATGCGTGTCTGTCTCGCTCTCTCTGTCGCTCATTCCAGCTTGAGGCCAACAGACGCCTGTATTTCATTAAGTCCATTTGGTAACTCAGATTTTTAACCACCAATAAAGTAAACTAAATAAATCAAATTCAATTAAAATAAGCACATTGTCAAAATTGTAATCACTGACTCCAAAAAATAATTCTACGTCAATACATTTAACGTTTGAACATGCCATTTGATATCCAAGCAGAGCAAATGCCTGTAATATTATACAAAGGGAATTTAACTTTTACCAAAGTTTTTTTTTTTTTTGATCAAATAATGCTTCCAGGTATTTTTTACACGACTGCTCTTTTGTATGAAGGGCAACAGGTGGATATGTTAATATCATGGTGACCAGTTCAGGGTATACCACATACCTATGACAGGATGACTATGTTATGATTGCATTAGAGCTGGAGCCAGTCCCAGATAACTCTTAGGTGAGAGGTTGGGTACATCCTGGACCGGTCATCAGCAGGTCACAGGACAGATATTGACAAGCCTTCAAACTCATATTCACACCTATGGAGAATTTAGTCTTCCTGGAATTTGTTTCGGTATGCAGGGCGAAACACGAGTTAGAGGAGCATATTCAAATACCAAACAGGGAAGCCTGAGCCGAGATCCGAATCTGTGAACTCAGCGCAAACAGGCAGCTGCAGTTGGTCATTTTTAAGCTCAAACCGGGTTTGCTATAATGGAGACTACAATAAGTAATGCAACATTGTAGTTTATTGTGCACATTCATCTTTAACATTTACTTCTCCATATCTCATAAAATTCAGTACATTTGGGACATACTTGGATTTGTAGCACTTGCTGTTTAGCAACCCAATACATTTTACTTTGCGTTCTTAGAGTCAATAGAGAATGATTTGTAAAAAAGTTTGTATTGATAGTTAACAAAAAACATCACACACAGTGAAATTTTTTTTAAATATAGATATTTTATGTACATCCCACGACTGGAAAAGAAACACTATATCCTGACACTGAGGATTCTGCATAGTCCTAAATTAAATAGTAATCTGATACAAAATTACTGCAATAAATAAACCTCATCTCGTTGCGTTGTTATTCACACATAGCAGTTGTACAAACAATAAATTACAAGCTCAGTGCCGTTTTTGCTGTTCAGCGAGAGGGCTTTCCTCATAGGAAGAAGCTGTGTGTTTCAATGAGGTGGACCAATGTGCATATGGCTCTGCAAATTGTTTGGAATACGAACACATACATTGAAATCATTCACTGTTCAAGATGGTTTACATTGAGTTGTTAACATGTAAAGCGGGACACACACGTACCGATTTTGAAAATCTTGACCGATTTTTAAAGTATGAGGGATCCTATTTGATGAGGAAAGAAATCATCGTGCGTTGTACTTGAGATAACCAAGACAGCACAGCACACCACACATACAATCATTTCTTCACTGGTCAGGATAATCTTTCAGTGAGATCTGAAAATTGGGATTTCACTGACTGATTGAAAGTGGTGGGAAATATTCGGTCCAATTTTTTAGCATGTGTGTACCCCGCTTAAAGGCAGTGCACACCAATGGAAATTTCCCAGTGTATTGTCTTTGTTTGCATTTTTAATGTCACTCTCAATGCAAGTCAGCAGACGCACAAACACACAGACACAGACACACTTCAAAAATGAAGCAAAATAAGCGATGCATCTTTAACCTCCAAGAACGTCAATCTTGAAGAGGAAGTAAACCCCTAAATTTCTTTTACAGTAATATGTTGCATGTGCCCCCACTAGTCTAAACACAACGTTCTGATAAATATTGCATTTGTGGAATATAAGTTAAACAGGCAAAATCCGATTGTTTTTATCCATCTCAGTGGGCGGCCATTTTGCCACATGCTGTCGAGTGTAAATGACATCACAGTCGCCACAACCAATCACGGCTCACCAGTTTTCCTGCAGCTGAGCCTTGATTGGTTATGACCTGAGACCTGAGAATATGCGAGTCATTTTCAGTCGACAGCAAGTGGCAAAATGGCCGCCCCCGGAGACCGATAAAAACAGATGGATTTTGCCTGTGTAATTCATTTTCCACAAAGGAAACATGAATCAGATTACCGTGTTTTGACTAATTGGGCTGCACGGAAGATATTATCACAAAGAAAATGTTGGGGTTGACTTCCAGTTTAAGGACAATCATGGAGTCGTAGTTACTTTACCCCTCTGATAGCTGACTTGGCAAGGACACTGTTCTGTTCTTGAGAAGATGCAATCAACACTTGTGTCATTCTTCCCGAGTTGTTGCAGAGGCAAGGAACTTTGACAGCCTGAGCAAGTCTCAACCTCAATATATCTGTTTCCCCTACTTTTGTGTAATATATTATTGTGCATAATGGACAGAGTGTAAAGCACCATTTAAACACCGAATGTCCGGGTTTCCCCGTCCATTGTTGGTCATCGTCTGCCCCCATCCCTGGATAGTTGGATGGTCAAAGCAATGCAGTAAGCTGGAGGGCAAAAGACACGTGTCTCCCTTAATTAGGAGAATACAGGACTTCAACACTCACACACACAAAGAAAGACACAAAATAAGACAAAGTACATGTGGATGCTGAAACAGGTTGAGTCGTCAACATGCAACAAAAGTCCTTGACTGGAAAACAAACGGGTCCTCTCTTAACGATTTGCAATTCTGAGACATTCTTTAAGCCGAGTCTCTGTGAGACTTGCTTCAACATTCACAGTCCTGATTAAGGTTCTCGATTATGTCTTAAATTCATTGGTCCATATTCCAACATGCAGCACTTTTATCCGACCACTTCTTTCATCCTATAAAGTCTTGTTCCCATCCTCCTGCTATTTTAACATTTTCTGACAAGACAGTGTTTAAAAGCGGAGGGACGGGAATTCAGCAAACATCCCTTGGACAGCTTCCCGCCCTGGTCCTTACACTGAACTGTCCTGCTCTGCCAACCAGTGTCACAAGTCCTGGAACAGCTCATCCATACTCCTGTCACCCATTGGGGTCCGGGCGGTGGTGTAGACAAACTGGCAACTATCGTTGGTGAAGGGACCGAAATAGTGGGAGTGGGGGAGGACGTCGTAGCGCTAGTGGTGGTGGTTTTGGTGTCAGTTGTCGTGCCCTGCAAACGGGCCAGATTCAGACTTTGGACAAGCAGTAGCGGTGGCTGCTGTGGGGTCGTTCGCCGTGGCATAAAGAAGCTGTAACGAACATCCAGGGGTTTTTTAGCGTCTGTCGCAAGGATCTGGACTACCAAGGCCTCTTGGAGGGCCCCGGGGCCCATGCTGTGGACCCATTCATCCCTTTGACTCCAGCCACTGTAGTTAAGCACAGAGCCGTTGAGCGGAATGATGGTCTCGGAGGTGGAGATCATAAACTTGCCATTGAGGAGGTAATCCCCATTGGGTCTCCGGAGGGCGAGGTAGGCGGTGTAACGAGTCTGGTCTTTGGCCTTGTGCTGACGAACCTTGATGTGGGTGGAGCCTGCAGGGATCTTCACTACATCAGTGTAGCCCTTACTGTTTGTCAGGGTGAAAGTAGAGATTGGGTTAGCTAAGCGGAAAGCAGATGTGACTATGTACTACAGAAAAAAAGTTTTCGTGGTGATGGAAACTCAAAACCAGCAAGCGTATTTAAGTCACCAGACAACTTTTGCTTTTCCATGTCTATTCACTTAATTTAGTTAAAACTTTTTAGGCTGGCTACCACATTCTGTTGTCTATTTTACTTTTTGCTCTGTATTCGATCCTCCAATATTTCCTTGCATTTTGCTTAGTTAGTAAAAATTGAGCAGATGTGCATTTTGGGCCCATGTCCATCATTATGTGCAAAATCTGGAAAATGGCAGAAGATGACAATATACGATATAATATCGTTGGACAATATTGGAAAATCATGCAATATGTGATAGGGTTGTTTGACATAGCCACATCGATATAATGACACGGTATCGCACAGGTTTCTTGTTACATGATGCAAATGATTTTTTCTTTCATTTTCCTCACAGCAACTCTACACAAACATGTCTACAAAAAGTAAATGTTGTCTTTGTTCGTACCTTTTCTTGGTGAAGTTGCCCACAACTCGGATGCATCCTGTGCTGTCACCTCCGCATATGCCACACTTGTCAAACTGAAGTTTGGAGCCTATGATGCCATCGCAGCCTGTGCGCACACATTTCCCCTTCACGCACACCGAGCTGCTGTAAGGACGACATTCGGTCCCGTCTGTCACCTGAAAACAAAGAGTTTCGTTAACATCTCCACGAGTATGTCCCAGTTTTTTTGGGGGGGCAATAACTCACCCTGTGTGAGAACACCACATAGTAACCCGTTCCTTTCGCTCTGCAGGTGAGTTTGCACACATCTTTTGGGAGAACTCCAGCATATTTGGGCACCCACTCAACAAAGGTTTTCACCCCTTTAGGATCTGTCTGCGGGCCATTGCGCACCTCACATTGCTCTTGCCGGAAACTCTTATCTGGAGGATAACAGCATGAGAAGAAACGTTTTGTGTTGGGTTGTGATGACGCTCTCTACACATAGTGTACACCATGCTGCACTCACTTGATGGTGGGCATGGCGTAACATTGCAAGACCGGTAGATGGCTCTCTTCCCAGTGCAGTAACGCCCGTTGTTCCGTGGGGGCGGGTTGTTGCACAGCCGCTGGGCGAATTGCACTCCACCACCACATGTTCTGGTACATGAACCCCAAGAACCCCAAGAGCTCCAACTGCCATGGTTGGATGACTGCGGCACAGAGGAGAGAGGGTCAGTCTCATCAAGCTTTCGCCGCTCTGCTAGAAAGACGGAAAGTGGAATCACCTCCTACCGAGTAATGTCTCTTGCGCGTTTTGTCCACACACTTGCCCTGAAGGCAGATGCGTCCCTTCCCGCAGGGTGTTCCCTCCACAGCTGGCAACTTCTTGGTCAGACACACCATCTGTCCCTGACGAATAACTGCGCACCAAAGCCGAGAGCACACATCCATGCCGGGGCACACGGTATATTCTGGCCCAAAAGCCAGGCGGCACTGGCGCACTGCGTCATAACTCTGCCCCGGAAGCTCTTCGGGACCCAATAGGGGCTGACGAGGTAAGTCGAGAAGACACTCGGCTGCAAAAAGGGCAAGTAGAAGATGATGTTGGTGGAAGGTTACATTTTATGACCATGCTGAAGAAGGTTATATGATCTTTGGCTGAGGCTACAAACTCATTCCTTGCTCATTGATGGATACTGTAGGAGTTCATAATGTTCTCACCATTGCCATCATCAAAGAAGTCTGTGATGGTGGCCGAGGTACAGCGGCTCCAAGGTTTGGATGCGTCAATGGAGGTGAGGATGGAGGACATGAGCCTCTTGTCGCTGTTCACTCCGAAACGCTCCTCGCAGAATTTGGAGTCGTCATGGGACAAACCCAGCAAATGGCCTGAGGCGGACGGGGGAAATAATTGAAACATTATTTACGGTCTAAGGAGGCGAGAAATGATGCCACAGATTTGCACATGCAGCAAAAATGAGAAAAGAAAACACAATCAACACTCAGGTAATACTCATGTGATAGTCAACTACCACAGAGGTGCTGACAGATGAGCCAGCCCAAGCTTGTCTGTTTTTCTACGTCCTAACAAGTGAATCCATGCTTACCGATCTCGTGTGCCACTGTGAATGCAGCGTGAAGCCCGTCATCCTCAATGACAGCACAGCTTCTCTCCGGAGAGCAGATCGTGCCAACGTCTGCCATTCCTAGAGTGTCACAGGAGTGATGGCCGCAGAGGTCCTGCAAAGATGCAAAACAAAGACTTTTAAATCAGCCCAAGGACTTGATGTTTACTGTGTTGTGTCAGTACTTCTTCCACCACCATTTGCCAGTGGTTACATGAAAATTGATTCTTGCACATACATGCAGACGAGCCCTCGGGGTGTCTTGCCACGGAACGGCGAGTCCTACACCAATCGATTGCTTAACACTCCCATCATGCCAGACAGCAAATGGCATGTTTGCACACCAACAAAAAAACATCCTTGCATGTGCACAAAAAATGGGAAAAGCATGTCCCATGAAGATGAACCATCATGCTAAGTGGTGCTGACAGGCTTGCTGGGTTGCAGGGGAGAGGCTCTACGGGGAACGTGTTTACCCGTTCCGGGTGGACCAGTTCGGAACAAACTGCCTTGTGTTATGCACACTTGACTGACTGGGTGGGACCATATGCCCACACGCACATGTAGATGTACATCACTCCCGTTCATTCAAATAAATACAGCATATGTGCTTACAGGAAACAAACAGGATGTACATGGGCCATATAGCAAAATAGTGACTTGGTTTGGCTCAACACACACACAGTCAGTGAGGGGGAAAATCTGGCCTCTCCTCTCAAGTACAATGTTTGTCTTGAATCTAACAGTGGGAGTGTATAGAAAGTTTCTTACACTCTGTCAACCCATTCCTTTTGTATTTGTTTCTTCACCAAACCCATCCAGGACCCCGGTGCGAAAGCTTGTGTTTTCAGAAAAGTGTGAATCAAAGGAGGAAAAATAGAAACTTTGCTTGTTTTTCTTCCAACGTTGTTTTTCTTTTCAAGTGAGAAAAGAAAGATGGCTGTAAAAAAAAGAAACAAACAAAGGAAATGGTGATGGAGAGATGCCGGAAATTAAAAAGAAGAACTGGGTGTGGTTAGGGGGGGCATAGAGTTACGGAGGTATTGGCAGAACTAACAGGGGAACAGGTGGCAGGCTGGATGAAAAAGTCAGCCGGGTGGTGTGCCGACGCGTGAGAGCCTGACTGGTCTTAGCCAAGATTTGAGTTAAACAAACAGCCAACCAGACACACATGTTAAAAGTCTGAGTAAGCTAGTTTAGCTCCCACTGAAAACACACTACACATCTGATGTCATGACTCAACAGAGACCACCACCAAAGCTGAACTTTAACCGGTTGGATCTGCATAAACCATGTACAGCATGTGTGGAAATTGCTGTCCTTAAAGAGTCATGCGAGTTTTAGCAGAGAAGTAGTTTATCTTGGCTAACAAACTAAAGTGCAAGGAAACTTTCTCAGCGACAAGAATGCCCCGGGATGGTCGCGGGTAAGAAAAATCGAGAGGCTAAACGAGCTTATGAAAGAAGAGCGGCTAACGTCCACCTATCGATGCGTCACAGCGAGCTGACCCATGCAGCGTGCCCGCCGGCCAAGGTCGAGACTTTTGGGCTGTCTGCAGGTCGTCGACGGATGCCAGACAAAGTATAACGTGTGAAATATCAAGAACGGCTAAAACAAATAGAAGGGCCGTCTGCGATGGCGGCGGGAGCTGGGAAATGTACACTGTGATGCAGACAAAAATCATGGACGTGTTGGGTTGTGGGTTTGTCAAGTGCACAGGAAAAGGGAGGAGTCGCCGCCACACGTGCAAATTCCATGTAAAAGGTAAAATGACATAACTATGTGGATAAAGTCAGCAGACGTGCAAAGCAGGGTAGGAATTTGTACATTTAAGGATCGGTATGCACCCAAGGCATCCCAGAATTTCACATTGTCATTTAGCATACGTCCCAATTATTTTGACTATTGAGCTAACATCTAAAAACAAACCAGATGGGTCAAACTCATTTTAGGATGATTGCAAGCACTCACAGGCAATGTGGATCCAAATAATGAAACGATATTTGAAAACAGGAGCAACTTTGGTGTCTGTCCATATTTTGCAACATCTAACCTCATTGAGTTTGGAACAGAGGTCGTCGCTTTGACATGATGCGGTCGCCGTCCATCCA
This sequence comes from Syngnathus scovelli, assembly GCF_024217435.2. Classification (NCBI taxonomy): domain Eukaryota; kingdom Metazoa; phylum Chordata; class Actinopteri; order Syngnathiformes; family Syngnathidae; genus Syngnathus; species Syngnathus scovelli. Next base: position 5,048,653 of record NC_090848.1, read on the forward strand.
GTTTATTTTTGATTTGTGTGGCGAGTTGGAGATGATCACATGAACTGGCTGGCAGCCAATCACGAGGCACATATGGACAGACATTCACAGTTGCGCACACATTCACACCTATGTACAATTTAGTCTGCTCCATGAAGCATGTTGTCAACATTCAGGTGGACATGCAAACTCCAGACAAGATGCTCACCGGAGCCTAGATTCCAAAAAAGGAATGTCATGCCAACCACAGGAGCACTGTGCTGCCTTCTGACAGGATGTTTTTTTTTTTTTTCCCATTCCTTCCTGGTTGTTTTAATCACTAATTTTGAAAAAACTTGGTTGAAACAGAACATAACAGTACAGCCAAAATCTACAAGAAAAATGAAATGTCCAGAGGGAGAGTATTAAGAACTGGTTCAAAGAAGTGTGACAGATGCTGAAATTCTTTGATTTTTATTTTTTTTTTCATCCACAATGCAGCTGGGTGCAAGAGACCTGAGCCAACTGCAGTTATTTCCTGGCAGTGCTCTTTCAAGGGAAACCGTAACCTTATGCTTGTGCATTCCTGTTTCACTCTCTACTTTCCTGCAGTGTTTAGATATGCACATCTGCCCATCACCTTGATTGACAGGTTGAAGTGACATCAATTTTAGTGCTCAGACACAGCTAAGAATCCTGAAGATGGACTTACAGCGTAAAATAGGTCAAGGGTCAAACTCAAAGTAAACTGGTGACTGCTTTTATGGGCTTATGAAGAGCATGACCCCAAAAATGAGGTCATGTTTTTTTTCTTTTCAGGTTTCTACGCAGTAGTTTGACTTTGTGGTCTTAACTACTGATGGTGGCTTTAAGGCATTACTTTTTTATTTATTTCTTTTTCTTGCGGGGTGAGGGGGAGCAGTCACCAATCTACTCTGCGGGCTTGCCCAAGCAGGTGGAGTGTCAACAATGTTAGTAGGTGGTTGGCACGCAGGGTCAGGGACTCTTTGCCAACTACTTTTGACATAGCTGCCAATGAACGATTACTCCTTTACAGATCCAAAGTCAGGATGAAGAGCAGAAAGGTGTGGCTGTGGTGCAGGCAGCAGAGAATTAAAGAGGGAGTCTGAAATAAGGCAGAGAGAACTTGGGTGAAAGAAAGGCTAAATTCGTGTGGTCTCCATACAGACTGTTTGTTTTTCTGACAGCCTCAGCTGACAGATGCTGTAAAATTAACTTGGAAAAATGTGCAGACTGGAGTGATGGGAGGATAACACAAGGCTGGGGTTGACTGCCTTATTTAGTCGCATAGGGATTTTTAGGGATGTTTCTGGGGTGCACCCTACAGTTAATTTTAACATTCCTGGGAAGAATTTGTCTGCAAAGGCATCAGGTCTCAGCCTCTGAGGCTTGAAGGTTGTCAAGGGATTGGGAGGGTAGGCTGGAGACAGAGGAACTTGCCCAGAAAAACACCACATGCAGGAAATACAGTTTATATGGCTGTTTCACAGATGCTGAGCAGTGTTACGCATGCAATTTTCTGCACATAGAGGAAGACAGAAAAGTGGTGGTAGCAATTGCATGAGGTTCTCCAGACTTGCTTTGGTCTTCATGTGTGTCCTTTACGCATTGAGTCACGGGGAAACTAACATGTCAGCAAATTTCATGTGTGCTTAAATGCGCAACGAGAAGCAGCTTGCCTGCCATAGAAATCAAAACAAGCGATGGCGTCACTCGGTTGCCTTGGCATCGCACCGAGGCGCTAAGCTGCTGTGCGGGCTGGAGGACAAGCGGTCGACCCCGACGCCTCGAGACGGGAAGTCGAGCGTGGAAGTTTGTTTACCTGCCTAGTGAAGAGGATGGCGGCGTCGTGGTGGTTTTGGTGGTCGTCGCCCAGCGGGTTTTGCTGGTTCTGCCACTTGCAGAAGCTCTTGAGAGTTGCCGCTGCGTTCTTGGACACCTCCAGCCCTTTGTCTTTGTCGGTGACCGTGGTGACTTTCACCACGGACAGCCGGATGGGGTTCTCGATACTGGCGTGCCCGTACAGCTTGGAAGCGATGGAGGCCAGGGTGAGGAGATAGTGGTTTAAGTCCTTGCCGTACTTCTTGGTCATGGTCTCATCTGCCACCAGAAGAAGTTCAACATGTCTGGAGCGAGAGATCGACCTTTTGCGTCGCATGTGGCTGTCCGCAGCTGCATTTGGAACGAGCCGGCTCCACCATCTCCGCCCGTGCGCTCCCAGATCATGCATCTCTCTGTCCGGCCTCTTTCTGCCCGAGCGACCCTTGCGCCGACTTTTCCGCGCCGCGTCCCGGCGCCCTCTGCCACGATCGCGCGTCCCACAGCTCTCGCGCCCGTCGCGTGCGGCTTCAAACTTGAAGCTCTCACGCGTGAAGACGTGGAGGGCGTGTTCCGCGTCCTTGTCTTGCAGAGCGCGCGCGTCATTCTCGTGCCCCTTGGCTCGGACGATCGGCGTGACCGCGTAGCGCACACCGTGCACGGCGAAGAAGCCTTCCAGACCTCCACCGCAAAGGTTGAAAACAGCCAGGGACTCCGGATTGGTGTTCACCGTTCCGCGATACACGCAGTCCCGCTGCAAAGACTCCGAGCTGCCTCCCATCATGGCGAGTACATACTGAGGGCTGAAGTGATGCGACATCACGGTCCCATCACGCTCCATGTCCAGTTGAAAGCGACTCCCATCCAGGTAGATCAAGTACCCCACCTTCCCCCCTCCGTTATAAATCCGATCAATAGTCCGTACGACCCCATCTGTCCTCCTGGCTGGTGTGATCAGCGAGCCGTTTGCAGGTGGAAGGTAGAAACCCTGGAAAACGGAGACCCCGGCTCCGAGTTCCGACTCCAGCAGCACACACAGCAACAGTAGAGGAAACCAAAACATGCCGCCTGCCGCAGCACCAAGGAGCCTCACCATTGTTCATTCCACACAGGGCAGCATCTAAACATTATATGACGTCTGAAACACGAAGGAGTGAAGCTTGAGGAGACAACTTACTTGTTGGTCCCAAAAGCGCATCCTGCCATGTCCTGCAAAACAGCGTCAACAAAATCATAGAGAGGAGCAGGGATGGAGGGGGAAAGGCGTAGCACAGAGAAACTGTGCGCAGTCTGGGCTGAACTTGGAGAACAAATCACAAAGTTTGCTCTTAATAGGACCCAGAGAGAAAAAGTCCTGCCCCTTTGCGCTCAATCACCACTCCTCCACCCCCACCCCCTTTCCTCTAGCTCGCTTCCTCAAATCTTTTAAGTGCTGCGAGGAGAGATAGAAAAAGAACCTGAATAATATTTGAGGAGAAAAGTCTCTCTCTCAGGTCGACTCTCCGTCCTCATCAGCGCAAGAGTCACCCACCTTGACAAATTACTAACTGATGAATCAATGTTTTTACAACCTGGTTGGGGGTGTAATAATTATTGCGCACACGAAAAAAGCCATTTCCCCGCACTGTTTTAACTCAACAAACTAAAAAAAAATGTCCCTGTCGCTTTTAGCCTTTGCTGCTTGGCAATTAAATAATTCAAACTGTTCAAACAGGATTTAAGTGGCGAGTTTCAGCAAACCAGGCAGCGATAGATAATTTATGGTTGTTCCATGAATAAGAACTTATTGTTCCTGTGAGAGATGTTAATGGCATAGGCCAATGTCAGAGAGGAGGGAGAGAGGGCCACTTGAGAATGTGACTTTAACACACCCTGCGGCTTTTGTATGTCTGAATGAAGGAGGAAGAGTTCAACATGTTGTGGTCAGAGCTTTAGGTGTAGTCTGTGCATGCTTCACTGGAGCTCAAGTAGTTTCTAAATCATTCTAAAGAAGACACAAAGCACCACCTGTTTTTTTTTTAAGTTTGAAGCAAACCCCAGGTGTTTGAATAACATGTTCAAAATAGCCTCGATGCTCCAGGGACCCAATTATATTTCAACAAGTAATTAAAACATCCATTTTATATTGTCGTATTGACAGAGTCACTAATGGAAGCCTGCACCATGCAGAGTGACGAGTCCCTGGAAGCATCGCATAGTACCTTCCCACCATTGCACCAAGTAATGAGAGCTCATGCAGGTTGGCGTTCTAATCTGAATTCTCATCGGTGCACATCTTAACTGAGAGGTGCAGTGTGTAAGAGAGGATGTGAAGAATGGGCAAACATGGAACACTGCGCACTGCCGCTGTCCGCCTTGCCGAGCGAGAACAAAACCTCCAAGAATGCATTCTTCCTCTTTACAAGGTTTCTAACTAAAATGTGGAATTGTGGAGATTTCTTTTACTATTCCTTTGTGGAAGTTGTGATTTTGTTGAACTTTAAATATGTGCGGCTGTGGTGACAGCAAACTAATCTCATGCACAGACAGAGGCATCGTAAGACATAAAACAATTAGGGCTCACAATGTTCTTGCGCTAATTTTATTCATTTTAATGTGGTGCCTTCAAAAAGAACACATGTCCACTTCACTGAGCTGTTATGCAATATACCCCCCTCCCGCCCTCCCCCTTACCCATCTCTATTTTGTTCTCCTGCCTTGTCTTCCCGGATGCTTGATCATCACACCAAACTGTCAAGTGTATTAACGGCAGTAAAAAAAGTCTGTAAAGCCAAAGCAAATAAAACCTTTTGTGTCATAGAGGATGTTTGATCAGGTTGCTATGATGTCAGGCAGACGTGTGTGTGTGCAGAAGTACACAGAGTTTGGCTCGAATCCCTCCAATGGTCTCTCCCTCCCTCTATGAATACCTCATATTCACCCATTGGATGATTTTTAATCCTTATCATCTGAGACGGCGATGTATGCCAAAGCAACCATATGGACATAAACCGCCAACCCCCCCCCCCTGCCAACACACACATGCTGCATACAGAACATCACCAAAACAACTATGGAAGGCCTCCACGTGCCACGTCACGTGTATGGAACCAGCCCGCCGCTTACCGTGACTGGGAAAGGAGAGAATCCAATACGGCTCATTGACGAGCCGATCCTTTTACGTAACCGCCAAGCTTTGTTACTAAGTGTTGCTGTCAGAACCCCCCTAACCCCCGCCAGCAACTTTGGAATGCACACATGGATGCTCTCCATCCTGCTTTCATCATTGCTAAAACCAGAATTTCTATTAAGATCAAAATGGAAGGTGGGGAACTCGCTTTGCCTCTTATGGAATGACTTAAGTAAATTTGTGGAGGCTTTATTTCTAGCCCCAAGCACAGGTAAAATTAGATGTCAAATCAGGAACACTCCCATGAATAAAAGAACATGCGCACACTCCTTTATTCACATCGTGTATGCAGCTAAGTAAATATCAATCATGCCAGAAATATCTTGCCCTAATATTGCAACTAGGTTCTATGTCTCAGCAAAATAATTGGAGTACAGTTACTTTGCAAAGTCACGACTGGTTACAGTACAGTATTAATTAACAATGATGGAAAGTTTTGCTATTAGCTGCCTCTTGAGTGATACCAATTGAATAGGAATCACATATTTTACAATCACAGTTTTCCCTCACACATTTATGTGGAACTAAACTATCCATCCAGCCACTATCTGAGCTGCTCACAACTTTGGTCAGTAGACGCCGAAACAAGGTACATCGTAAACTGGATGCCAGCCAGGACACACATAGGCACAATTAACAAATGATCAAATACAGGAGGAGACACAATTCTTAAATAGACACTGTTGATATGTAAAGTCAGGGATTATTTTGGCAGCATAATTTCCCACTTCACAACCAAATTTGTAGAAATGAACCCAAAGAATTAATAAGCAATGCATATTTTGTATGTTAAGATACAATGGAGGTCAAGAAAATGATTTGTTGTTGTGTCCCAAAATCAGTGATTTACCTGATTCTCAACTGCTGAGCTTGCAGCCAATATGGCAATAACTACAATGTGCTATGTAAATCATAACTGTGCAAGAGTGTTACCCACCAATTAGTTCAATAATAAATAAATAAAAAAAAAAAACACGACAATACAGTGACGCTAACATCCCACCATTCCCTTAACAGGAAACATAAAAGTATTTGATTTGCGCAACGTAAAGTTTAGGAAACTGGTATCGTAAACATTTATCATAGAGAATCCCCCACCAAAATGTACCGTTAAGAAAGAATCAAATAACAATTCTGCCATAACAAATTGAACTAAACTGTATTTGCTTGCCGTGCATAGCTGGAGAGGTCATAGATCCAAAGCAAGTCCACCCTTTTCGATCACATCTGGATAGCTTCAGTGCATCACAAATTGATGCTTATCCACGTCGTTTCAAATGACGTCGTCAACTACTTTCCTTGGCTTCTCGCTGAGGGGAACTGCAGATCTGTATTCGGCCAGGATGCCGGGATGGAAGGCTTGTGGAGAATTTATGGTGGGTTTGCACAGGGTTTGAAAACGCTGGGGTGTGACAGAAGCACACACAGAGGTTAAATGTGTGTCAAGAAGTGGACACAAGAAGAACAAAGCAACTGTAGGACAAGTCAGAACCTGTGTGAGGGTGCCAGGCGTAATGGCGAGTGCATAGATGGCCCAGATTGGAAGCAGAGACACAGAGGATAAGGTGAGGAGCCAGCCCAGTGCTGTTGCCCAACTTGGAGCGACCAGGCCGTTCCCGAAGCTCAATGGAGACCAACAGACCAAGGAGAACAAGAAGGTAGCCTACAAGTCACATGAAAGAAGTTTTCACATTCCCCCAGACAGATGCCCATACACATTTTGTAGGCTGAGGATGGAGGACAAGATGTTTTTTAAAAAAGGACAGATGGACTTAAAATAAATGGGGTAAAGTGGTCATCTCTGGAAACATCTACGTACATTTTCTTCATGGCAGGTCACTTACTGTGCACACGGCTGGCGTCAGATACTTCCAGCACAGCTTGAAGACAAGCAGGGGATTGTGGCCCGTCATGTCCTTAATGTTTGAACAAAAGCGCTCGGCACCTTTGCGCAAAAGAAGTGCTTGGAGTTATTTTATCGCTATAATGACAGAAAAAAGTACTTTTTAAGCAGATATGTACATACAATTCTAAATGAGACGTAATTTCCGTTAACGAGACTCTCTAATTTGAGTAAGCACTAAGCTCTGGCTTTATTATTCTGCTCACATGGCCATGAATTTAAACTCACCTGAGGGTGACATGAGAAATGAAGCAGACATTTTAATTCTTGACTGTCATAGCCATTGTCATGAAGTAAAAAGGTTAAATAAGGAGCAAACCGTGTAGTGGAGTTGATATTCCTGTGGAATTCCCCCTCAGATTTTCTCGTTTCCTAAACATTCACCTCCGACTGGGAGAGTCATAAAAAAGTTGCTTTGGTATTTCGTTGGATCTATGTTTTTCCCTTAATCATTATCACCTGCAAAGTCTCTTTTGTTTTTATTGCATTTTTTAGCTTTAATTGACATGGCATGGAACAGTCTGTGTGTAATTTTTTTTTTTTTTTTTAAATGCCTTTGTTTCTGGGTGGGTCGGGCTAGAACGGTGGCTATGTCGAGCCACTAGACTGTGAGGGCGAGAGGGTGGGGGGGCTTGATTGAGCGTCCAGAGGAGACAGACAAGAGCCTGGCTTTGAGCCAATCTTGCAACAGAGGGTAAGCTGCGGCCATGTTCGGTCTACTGACCATGAGTGGGAGAAAAGCTAGAGTATGTGAGTAATGTAATAACCAAAACTGGTTTTATGTCATTCTGCTCCCTGCTCTAATACAATTTCCTTTTAATCTCAAACGCATGAGCGCTAAAAACATGTGACTGTTTCCTACCATAGATCCAGCCAATTGCAATAGACTGGAAGATGGAGAGAAGTAATAGGCTGGCTCCACTGCAGGAGAAATGATCATATATCTGGAACACATAGAGACCACCCTGCATGGCCGGCAGCAAGACAAAGAAACACACAAAGTGTGGACGACTCAATGTCATGAAATCCAAAGTGAGTGGTTAGTTCAACGCGTTCACACAGAGGTCATGTTACCGGCGTCACCATAATCAGCCCGATCAAGAAGCATACAACGCAGATAAACAGCAGCAGGAGCTCTCTGCGGTACCCGCGTCTGATCAGATGGGGGTACAAGTCGGTCACAGATGTCATCAACGCCTCTAGACTCACAAACTGCAAGACAGAAAGAAGATTTCAGTTTTATTTAACTTATGGCGCTTCACGTAATATGTCATATTGACCTTATTGCTACCAACCTGTGTGTCCAGCCCCAGCATGATGATCATAAGGAAGAAGCAGATGGCCCAGAGTTGCGGAATAGGCATCATGGCTACAGCTCTGGGGAAGGCGATGAAGGCCAGGCCAGGCCCTGGGATGAAAAAAAAACGCAGGAGTATCAAACATAAAAGTAAATCCAAAGCAACAAAGAGTCAGTTGTAATCCTCCGTCGGTAGCTGAAATGAGGTCTGCTGAGGCTGAAAATAGTTACTTTGAAGAAAATAGATCTTTCTTTGTTCTACAGACATGACGTAAACTAGAATGAAAACTGCCCACTAGCGGAGTAACAAGAGAAAGGGGATATTTTTATCGAATGTGTTCTTACCGGACTGAGCCACAGTGGCGATGTCCACTCCTTGCTCCTCCGCCATGAAGCCAAGCACTGAGAAGATGGCAAACCCTGCAAGGAAACTGGTGCTACTGTTCAGGAGGCACAGAAAGTACGAGTCCCTGTATGCACAAAAGAAAAAAAAAAAATCAAATTTGACATAAGACTGAATCATGTATTTAAGTGCATCTGGCAGTAGTTGATGGCCTTGCATTCTGCATTAGCTGTAAAGAGAAGCCAAAAGCTAAGTGCTTGATTGTTTTCGGGCATGACTGAGTTGAGTGTGGGAAATTGAGTTGCTAAGGCTTTTCTTGAAGGTGTGGCTGTGTCCAAGCATGTTTTCTTGTGCCATTCCTTTCATTCTTTCTGGAACCCATCTGACCATTAGCTTCTAGTTTTTCACACAGTATGGTTTGAGTGGCTGCCTGTGTGATAAAATGTCTCACTTGTAGCAATCATTGTTATATTTGTTGTAACTGCCAAGGGCTGTGAGGCTCCCCAAACAGATTCCATACGAGAAAAAGATCTGGGTGCCTGCATCCATCCATACCTGCAAAAAAAACGAAGACAGTAAAGAATCGGTGCAAGATTCAAGCATTTCTTACCAAAATTTAATACAGATTAAGAATTTGATCTAATCTAAATTCTGTCGGTAACCTTTGAAATCTGATGTTGATCCAAAACCTAAAGTTGATATTTTACGGACACGACTGTCGGTCTACACCTGCGGGTCTGCCAAGCGAGTGTGGTTAGGTTTGAGGTAGTAGATGATTCCCTGGGCTGCTCCAGGCAAAGTGACACCACGCACCAGCAGAACAAACAGCATCACATATGGAAAGGTGGCTGTGAGATACACAACCTAGAAAATACAAAGTGCAAAGGAAACGAGAAGAATGACAATTCGAAACAATGGGGAAAACATGACATAATTATATATTTACCTTTCCTGTGGACTTAATACCCTTCCACACGCAGAAGTAACAGACGAACCAGACAAGGGCAAGACACAGTGCAAGTTTCCAACTTATAGGACCGAGGTCGTCTAAGCTATCGGAAAGTTGGAGCACCTCTCGCCTACAACATACACAGAGAGTTGTTACAATAAGCTTTATTAATTAATTACCAATGAATCCGAGGATGCACTGACTCCCAAAATTCCATGATAGGTGACGTGGTGTTCTCAGGCAGGCTGCTTACATTGGCTGTATGGTTACGATGGTCATACATGAAACAAGCATCTACAGGGAAGCACACAAATACATGTTGCAGCCTTCCACGTGGACCTGATTGCAGCGACTGTACTAACTGACCAGTGTTCCACGAGTTATTACAGTGTGACCAGGGCAGTTCTTCCTGAAAACTGTATGACAAATAGAATAGCGCCCAAGCAAGTATGACGATGTAGTACACACAACCGTGCAGGATCATCATCTGGCTTGCATAGCCGAGCCCTGCAGACAAACAAGAGAACAAACAAATCTGGTGACCGCAACCACAAACCTGAACTGCAATGCATTTACTATGCAGTATTTTTTACCAACCTTGGAGAGCAATGGAATACAAATGGTGTAGAAAAAGCTTTATATAAATCTTGTGCAATTAATTTAGATTTTTTTAAAATTTTCTTCTCTGAGACTGAGGCGTTCACTCAATCGCAAGTGATGTGGACAGAGAAAAGCAAGTGAAATGACAAATGTTGTTTATCCAGTCTTACTGTTTTGCTTGATTGATATACATGATTAATATAATTGAATTTAGCTTTTAAATACAGTATAAAGTACAATACAAATGTACCTCCTAATATTGGGCAAATGGTTCTCCAGGCGCTGACACCGCCTAGGCTTGTGTACTGGCCCAGAGAAGTCTCCAGGAGGAACAGAGGAATGCCACACAGCACCAGGAACAAAAGGTAAGGTACAAAGAACACACCTGGACATACAGATAACATTTGCTTTCCATGGTTCATTCAATAAAGAGGATGTTGTAAAGTCTATGAAAGCTATGAAAAAGATTAGCAAGAGATAAAATAAAGCAAAAGAGGTAAGTAGAAGAAGCTCATTTGTATTGCTTCATTACTTGCATTTATCTTACCTCCTCCATTCTTGTAGCACAAGTATGGAAACCTCCACACGTTCCCCAGGCCAATGATCTGGCCTGCCACGGCAAGAAGGAACTCAGCCTTGCTGGCCCATTTGCCCCTGGCATGCAAGTCAGCTTTGTTTGTTTCTGTTGTTGTCTTGTTTGAGGTTTTTCCATTGTCAACGTTGTTCAGGACTGGCTCCATTTGAGGTGGCAGTGACTGGGAAGTCATCGTTGGTTACACACACACGACCTCTTGAAAGATACGGAACAATGTAAATTAGGTGGATCCAAAGATTTACATATGTAGCTGTGGGCAAAGTGAAATGAGGGCGTTTTGAGCTTTTGTCCTTTCTCCCGTTCTCCTTATTGCTTATTTGTCTCTCAAGTCCGTGCTGAAGTTTATGAGCATAGGTGTAGATAACACTGGGAATGTGGTGGGCAGTTTTATTGGGACAATGATCTGTCCCTCACACACGATCTAAAAAAAAAAAAAACGATAAAACTGAGGCTGATGTTTGTCTTGCGACAGAACGGGCGTGAAGCTTTACGTTTGACTGGTAGAAAATGAATAATTCAATTTCAGCTGGCACCCTTACATTTTTAAAACAAACAGGCAAACAAACAAAAAACACTCATGGCTGCACAAAATATGTATATTTAAAATGCACATTATCCCCATACTGACTACTTTTTTCCCCCCCATTTCATTTTGTGGGCATTGGGGGGGGGGGGGGGGGGGTGCGCACACAGGGATATGACAAATAATAGAAAGCCGCTTTCCTACGCAAAATGCTTTTCCTTTTTTGGGGAGGGAAGCCATGTGACATAAAATGACCTCTACTGATAAGGGAGAGCCAAACACGCATGTAGGTAACAGGTTCACCATGCGTCCTCGTTGAATCCAAATTGAAATGTAATCTACAATTCATGACTGAGTTTAAGTCTTTTGATGTTATGCTTGATTAAGAGCTATAATAAACCGACATGTAAATATTTGTAAATCGCTTGTGCCTACCTCTGCATGTACTATAAGGCTTCAAAGTTCACAGAGCAGGTACTTCCAATTCCTATCAACGAAATGGCTTACTCCAGTGACATGCGCACGTTTCCAGAGAGAACAGGACGTCACGCCCATTGTCAATGCCAATGTTTACACAATCAGGACTGTTTATTTCGGGGGCAGATATTGGGTGATTTTATTGTCAATAACATTAAAAGAATGCCTTCCACTCTTTTTAGAAGTATTATTAAACCGTATTATTCGGCAAAAACAAAAGAGGATTATAATTTCTGTATACTGTTATTATTGTTGCTGTAATTATACATCACTCATTGTAGAAAACACCTTGGAAGTTGCAAGAAAGGCAAAAATTAAATACCCAATCTCTGCAAAATAAATGGCTCTGAAAAGTAATGTTGTACAGCTTTGAAAGTATTTATATAAACCTTCATCCTTCTAGCATTATACTGGAAGGGGGAGGGGGGGGTCACATAGGGCAGGGGTGTCAAACTCATTTTTTTCGCGGGCCGCATTGTAAACATAGCTTCTTTCGGAGGGCCATAATGACTGTCAACCCAAATATATGTATGAGCACCTCATATTATATACAGTAAAAGCTACAAAACAAACTGACAAATAACTCGTTTTCAAATCAGACGAGTAAAAACTGACCAAATATAAAAAATAAAAAAAAAGCTATTATTCAAAGTGAAGATAATTTGCAATTCTAGTAATGACACACAAATTTGATGCACAATTTGTCTTCGCGGGCCACATAAAGATGATGTGGTGGGCCGTATCTGGCCCCCGGGCCTTGAGTTTGACACCTGTGACATAGGGCCATGAAACATTGGGTAGGAAGTCTTCACAGCTGATCTCTGACAAGCCTCTTGTCAACTGTTCGTCTTGACAAATATGCAAAACACACACTATGAACACTCCTGTACAGTATATAAAATACGTTTAAAACAGCTTTACAGTGAATAGCAACATCAACGCAGGTAATTAGGGTGACTGTGTTGTAAGCCGTAGTGTTCTTTGTCTAGATTTAGTCTACAACTAGGTACCTTACTTGAGTCTCCCTCATTAGTGATACAAATTCCCTGGAGAAAATAAAACGGTTACAGGTCAAGAGTAATTGGCGGTTATACAATGCCTAAATTCCTCAACTACGCACATGCTCTTAGTACAAACACACACATTCAATTGTACATGCTGCATGAGGCTTTCTTTCCCTCGGGAGCCAAATAATAGCCCAGCATTAAGATTCACTGACAAATGTGCGTCTCCTGTTAATGTGCTGCCAATATATGTGATGGAGACCAGGCAAAGTCCGCAACACAACTTCTGCTGGCTTTTATGGACCTTGTAATTAGTGTCGGGTATCTAGGGCATGGGGTCATTACAAAGAGAGGTGTTACGTTTATTTCCTAACATCTCACAAACAATAAGGAGAGAAGACGTTTTCGGTTTCTTGCGAGGAGAATTAGGAGAGCTGTATGGTTCTCCCACAATTCATACTTTCTAAATAAATAGGAGAAATAGGAGAGACGTACGCTTGCCGTACGCTGGTCTCAACTACTCCCAATCAGCTCTCCCATCAACCTCACTTTTGTTTGGTTTGGGGTCCCTAAGTTACATATTTCTAAGGGGTGGGGAAATCAGCACTTTTTTACATGTTTTTGTTGCAGAGTCTCTGCAAGCAGACATTAACAGATAAGCTATTTTGCACGTTATTTCATCATATCATTCAACAGCAGAAAGGTCTTCTCCGGTGGTTTCCTCTTATCGCCGGCTTGAGATCAACTGGGGCCAAGCAGAGGCAACACGTTTCGGCCCCTCTGCTCTTGTCAGTCACAACAGACTTTCCACAGTGATCACAAATGTATCATAACACAATAAATCATAATGAAATATTACTCCAACAAGAGGTGAGCATTGAGGAAAAATAAAACAGCTCACAGAAAGAAGTAATCTATGACATTCAGAAAAACCTGTAAGATTAGGTTGGCCAGCAACATCTGACATTCTGATATATGAAACAGTTGCCGTAAACTGTGTTGCAACATTCCTTGACATTATGTGTCATATGAATTTTTTTTTTATGGGCATGGGTAAAATTTATGGCTGCATCCACCTTCCTCTTCATTCTTCTAGAAATTCATATGCTTTAGTTAAAACAAGAATCACTTAATCATCCACACATTGCATATATCTCCTCTGATATATAGCACTTATTTGTTCCTGATTTTCCTTCAAATAGATTTTATGAGCAATCAGCTACATGACTCTTTTGTTGAATTTAACACAATTTAAATAAAGTGTGCCTAATATTATTATCAACCACAACACTTGTCCTGTCCTAATTATATCTTTGATGTTATTCATTCATTCATTGGCCGTTTTATTTCCATAGAAACATCAACAATAAATAATGTAACAGCATGAGAATGCGATTTGGTTTCAATAATAGCAATGCAATATATCATAATTCACTAGATTGAAGTAGAATGAAAAGAGTAAAAAATGTCTTTTAAAATGTGTCTGGAACAAGCAAGAAAATGCATTATTAAATATTACAAATAATTTTTTGTCATTTTTTAATATGTGACATTTTTCTCAGATTTGTTACATACATTTGGTCTCTCAATTGCCACCCACCTCTGTTTTCTGTGCCTGTCGAGTCCCAATAAATCCTAAAGGTTGCACTTCAATAATATGGATTGCTTTCTCAAACGACTTTTCTGAAATCATTTACCGGACAAAAATGCTGTGCATTCTGTTTTGTTTGTGCTTATACAGTAATCTTTCCCATTCATTGTGGAGGTTAAAGGGACAGTACACACCTTTTTTTTTTTTTTAATTTCTAGCAAACGAGCCCGCCCACTTTTGAAACTGGGCTTCCTGTTTTGTTTTGTTTTTTCACAGGAGGGAGGCAAACATTCTATTTCCTGGCTTGGTTTGTCATGTTCTGTTTTACCTAGTGTCTGAAATGTTAAATAATTGCCACCAAAATTCATTCTGCACATTGGTACTCCTGTTTCCATCAACTTGTGAAAATATGAAAGCTTTGGACACAGTATTCTGGATTTACTTAATTTCAGCTCCTATGAGGAAAACACACTATCACCTTGACAAGGGATTTTCAACTCATTAGCCAGCTCTGTGTTGCAGACACCTCAAACAAAAAGTTTCTTACCCACTGCTGACTGTGTTTGCCAGCAGTGAGGCACATTGTTCAACAGACCACACCGTTGCGGCTGCCCGCCATTCATCCAGCTGGAGCAGGAGATGAAGCAGCCTACGTCATGTTGTCAGTAATTGTCAATTTTGGATTAACAACTGCAAGACTTGGGAAAGCTTTGGAGCATTGGACTTCCAGCGAGGAGGCCGACTGTCCCTTCAGCTCTGTGTGGCCACTTGAAAAGCACAAGGAGGGAATATGCCCCAATGTTGACTTCAGGACAAAGGTAAGTCAAATTAAGACTTACAGATTTCAGTTGAATGTGTAACCATTTATGTACAATTCAACTTATAAAAAGCTTAAATGAAAGACTTCTGGGATAGACTCTATCATACACGCGACCCTCATGAGGATAAGCGTTTGGAAGCTGAATGAATGAATGTTTAAAAATATAAGTGAGTTGATCAATTATTTTCTTTTCAAAATGTATTTGACATTAATGTAGTTGTAAGACAAGTACATTTATTTAAATGAAAAGTTCTAATATTTTTGTTTTGGTGTTTCTCTATAGAAAAAAAAGTAGCAATATGAATTAGGCACCGGACTGATAAACATTAACCTGAAGATTAGTGGTGTTGATAAAATCTTATCGATACTCATCACTATTCTCAAGGTTTTTCCACTTTCCCTCGTTATTTTTTTCCACACTTAACACGCAGAGAGAGAGATGGAAAGTATGCAGGAAATTGGGTCGCTTGATGAAATACGCACAGGGAGGCAAGAATAACGGAACAAGTTGGCCTTCGGTAAGGTGAAGTACTGGATGTGTTTGCTTAAAAAAAAGGAGCAAAATTAAAAGGCTTAGGAGGGGTTTCTTAAATATCATTTATCAACTGAGATGGTTTTCCTAAGCAGCATCCCCATTTGGCACAATTTAATAAAAACATATATTTCAAGGTGCTCGCAGATTTATATTGTAGTTTTAACAATGCCTTTGAGTTTGTCTATTCAGATATTTTATCGAAACAGAAATGTACAGCAACACCTGGACAAGATGTTACTATTTTAATTGAGTCAAAGTCCCAAACAATAATTACAATATATGTTTACATTAAGACGCAAGTCCATGTTCTTTGGAAAATCTGTAATTGCTCTTCTGTATGTCAATATGTACTGAAACTAAAACACAGACAATGCAAAATGCGGTTTAAATCACCTTTTAATTAAGCAAGACTGAAGTTGAGGCCAAAAAATTAAAACATGACTTTTATTTAGGACTATTAGGTTAGTACATTCAAAGAGGTGCTATTATTTGAATATCTTGCTACTTAACAGAAATAGAAATCTTCATTATTCGTAAAAAATTAGGTTGAGATGTATCTTTGAAAAGGAATTGTAATGTATTGTGTTCATGGAATTTGCTCACACATGCACATGCAATATTTCAAAATCTCAATCTTGACTGTAATGTGAGTGCTGATTTAAAGATTTGGTACAGCCAGCAGTTTATCTTAAAGGCTTCTCATTGCCAAAGACACAAACGATGGTTGCCCCTGAGTTAACAGATTTCTCTCAACACCATACTGACACTATGCAATGCTGGAAATATCGGCACGTGTGAACGTTTCTTAGTTCCTGACCTGAAAAGTGAATGTGTAACAGCTGATTCTGGGCTGTGCACTGATTCTGGATGATTTTGTGCGAGGGTCAGGCCCACATTAGCGCTCTCCTTGTTGACGAACTTAACTTTCCTTAACGCAGTGATTGCACGGAATGCCATGTGAAAAAAACGTATGGTCAAATTCGACCGAGGTAACGTTTAGAGAAAATCAAACACACCGCTGTGTGACCTATATCACATTACCCCAGACCAGACATCCTGATGAATGAAGAGAAAGCAAAATAAATATAGTATGTGTGTGATTTCAATTTTTTAAAAATCAGCATTTTGTGACTGTAACTAGTTGGATACTGCCTGTGGTTGTGGGGATTCTCTCCAGTTCTACCATCTTTCTATCAAAATTCAAAATTATGTATGTTAGGTTAATTGGAGACTATTTGATAGGTGTCCAGTGTGGGTGAATGCTAGTCTGTCTCCCTGCGATCAGTACAGGGTGTACTTGACCTCTCACCTTAAGCGGGCTAAGAAAGGCTCCAGCTTTTCTGTGGCCCTGTACCGGATAAACAATCTAGAAAATGATGGTAAGCCAAACAACGGGGGAAAAAAAATGTAGCCCGCAAAGTAAAAAAATCGCAAAAAAATGAAATAAAGCCACATGGAGGTGTGGCAAAATAGAGTTGAACGAGTTTCTAGAGGATCGCATGGCAGCATCTGGAACACAAGTGGTGGAGTTGAGCCATGTAGGAAGAGTGAAGGTTTGGCACTGAACGTTTCCTAGATGAGGCACAGATGATGGCATTGAATCAAAAATGCGCTAATGACAGTGACTGATCACATTAAATCATTGACATTTGCACGTCGTAACTCTTAGGCCCACACACACACGATTTCTTGACGAGCTATCCTATACTTAATTAAGTGCACACATCTAGTATCCTCATTTTGCTGAAGAAAAATCGGAGTGTTTTTTTCACCTCCTGGGCTGCACGGCAGGTAGTTGGCAACATGCATCACCTGACAAGCCATGTGAACAGTCATCCTTTATGGTAAACACCGCCAGTCTGCATGCATGGACGGATCACTCATCGGCCATGAGAAAAAGATGAGACGCTCAGTGGGGAAGTTTTGTTTAAAAATGGTGGGGGGGGGGCAGCTTGTGTTGTTGTTACGGATGAAAAGTGCATGCAAGGATTCAAGGAATTTTATTATCATAACAGATTTTTCCACTTTACATGAGGAAAAATACAATACCCAAACTTTAGCCCGATAAGTCCCTAGGCTTGTGACAATTAAAATAGAACGACAAAATGAATTAAAAAAGAACTGAAAATACAGCAAGGTGTAAATGCAGCAGAAAGAGACTTGACTTTGTACTTTTTGCTTAAGAATAAAGTGTTCAGGGGAATGACCAGGCATGGTGAGGCTGATTTAAGGGCTACAGAGCAGACAGTCCGATAAATTCAACTGGCTCATGAAGCAAATTTGAAGCTTCATTTTGCCATCACTACATAAAGAAAAATATTTCAGTTAAAACTGAAAGTATTTTTTGTATTACTATATACTTAATCCAATGTCATTATTTGTAAATTAGGACAATAAAAACATTGGGTTTGCTTTGTCTTGATAAGTAACTTAAAAGTAACACTGAAAAAATAGTGTTTGAAGCTTGATAATGAAAGGGCAATAAATCTGCACACTAAGACATATAGATGAGGGTCATTTCCTTACTCTCTTCCTGCCAGTGGGCACCAGTGGGAGTTGACACACCTTCATGGCCGCAGAGCAAAAACACTCGCCCTTGATATAAGCAGTGAGTGCAATGCTTTTTCTGGCCAGGCTCTCGAAGAGGAAGAACCGTGACGGAGAAACACAGGGGAACAATCAGGGAAAT